>NC_066582.1:118688504-118997254 GCF_024323335.1 Lathyrus oleraceus
AAAAAATATTTTTAAAAAAGTCAAAACAAACGGGCCCTAAAGGAGTCGGAAGGTCTTTTGTTCTTGAGGTATAAAACCATTAATTTGATAAACATTTTACTCATACAATTGTAATTTTATCCAAAAGAAGTATCAATCTGACTATTTAATTTATTTGCTAACAGAGATATAGATAAATATAAATTTTATAGTATAATATCAAAATTTAGCTATAAAAATTATAACATAAAAGTATCATAAATTTATAAGAGTCTTTGTCATAATATTTTTTAATTAAAATTTTCTCTTGCTTTTATTGACAACAGCAAAAATAAATGATAGAATGTTTTACATTAAAAGATGCTAAAAAGTTGACCACTATAAATAAAAATTAAAAATATAATTAAAATTAGATATGTGAGAATTAAAGGATAAGATAAAATTTTCAAATAAAGATATTATTTATTATAAAATATTATTTAAATTTTTTATTTCTTCTCAATGATAATTTTTTTTTATTTTTTTATAGCTATGGCTCAATATTATTATTAGTTTTATTATTATTATTATTATTATTATTATTATTATTATTATTACTATTATTAATATTATTACTTTTCTTGTTATTAATATTATTATTATTATTATTTCTATAATTAACTTTGTGTCAATTTAATAAATAATATATTGTTTATTATAAAATCTTATTTTTTTTATTTCTTCTCTATTATAAATTATATTTTTACTTTTCTATAGCTATGGCTCAATATTATTATTATTACTATTATTATTATTACTATTATTATTATTATTATTACTATTATTATTATTATTATTTACTTGTTATTATTATTATTATTATTATTATTATTATTATTATTATTATTTTTATTATTATTTTTAAAATTAATATTGTGTCAATTTAATAAATAATATATGACTTATTATAAAATCTTATTTATGTTATTTATTTCTTCTCTATTATAAATTAATTTGATTGTTAAAATGACTTTGTATAATTTAATCCTTACTATTATTATTATTATTATTATTATTATTATTATTATTATTATTATTATATTTTTTTATTGCTATGGCTCAATATTAATAATATAATTATTATTATTACTTTGATTATTATTATTATATTATATTATTATTATTATTTATTATTATATTTTTTATTATTATTATTAATGTTATTATATACTCTCAACAAGATGAAGAAATCTTTGAAAGACTCTTCTTACTCTTACATTAACATCTCAACCATCTTAAACTCTCGAGCCTTTCACCAATTTGTCTCTAATATTTTGTCTCTTATATAATAGATATATATATATATTAATATATATATTATATATATATAATATATATATAATATATATTATATATATATTATATATATATATATCTATATATATATATATTATAATATATATATATATAATTTTAATGATTAACTTTGTGTCAATTTAATAAATAATATATCATTTATTATAAAATCTTATTTATTTTATTTCTTCTCTATTATAAATTATATTTTTACTTTTCTATAGCTATGGCTCAATATTTTATTATTACTATTATTATATTATTGCTATCATTATTATTATTATTTACTTATATTATTATATTATTATTATTATTATTATTATTATTATTTTTAAATTATATTGTGTCAATTTAATAAATAATATATTACTTATTATAAAATATTATTTATGTTTATTTATTTCTTCTCTATTATAAATTAATTTGATTGTTAAAATGATTTTGTATAATTTAATCCTTACTATTATTTTATTTTATTTTTTATTGCTATGGCTCAATATTAATAATATAATTATTATTATTATTATTACTTTTGATTATTATTATTATTATTATTATTATTATTATTATTATTATTATTATTATATACTCTCAACAAGATGGAGAAATCTTTGGAAGACTCTTCTTACTCTTACATTAACATCTCAACCATTTAAAACTCTCGAGTTTTTCACCAAATTTGTCTCTAATATTTTGTCTCTACGTGATGCTTCAACGTCATTGCACACCTTTAATTTTCACTGTGAAGGTAATAAGATGCATAAGAAGCATCCTCAACTACTCAAAAGGATTATGACATATGTTGTTTCACATCATGTGCATCAGTTACGACTTCGCGTCGATTGTGATATTCAACACTTCCCTTCTTGCATCTTTTCATGTCGCACTTTAACATCTCTTGAACTTTATGTTGGTTATGGTTATTCGGCAACAATATTATTTCCTAATTCTTTGAATTTGCCAGCAATAACCAACTTGTCTTTACAAGGTTTTATCTTTTTATTTGACCAATCTTTATGAGATTCCTTATTTATTATTTTCCAAAATATTCAATCAAGCAAGTTCATCCTGAATGAGTTTGCTGCAAAGGTGAATCTGCAACCACCTTCCTTCAACACTAATTGGTTGGATCATAGGGGGGTATAAAGTTTGGGTATCATTTGTGGTTTTTAATGATACTTGTTACAGTACTCAACAAGCTGGAAACATAAAAGAGGTTATGAACTTAGCAGCTCATATTGCTCTTATTTCAATCATAGGTAAATATCATTTAGTTTTCTTTATTTTAAGTTTAAACATCATTATATTTTGTGACGATTTCGTGAAGATTTTGTGACGATTTTGTGAAGATTTCGTGAAGATTTTGTGACGATTTCGTGAAGATTTCATTCTCTCATACTTTTTTCATTCGTCTTCAAGCTTTCTTCCATACAAGGTATATCACTAAGCTTTTTCTCTGTATTAAGATCAATTTAAGGAACCCTAACTAACTTTTGATGATGCCTGAACATAAACGTACATTGGTTTTGTCTTGGTCTGTTTTGAGTTTCTCAGCTTTGAATAGCAAAGTTAAAGGGTAGAATAGAATCAATCTTTGAGAATCAGACAGTAATGACAGTAGATGTAGTTTGTGGAAACATTTGCCCCATGAACTTTAAGCAACCGCCACTCTAGATAATGAATAGAATCATTCTCTGCGTATTTAAATCACGAATTCCTAAAGATCGAAAAATTGATTTTGAAGCAATTTCTCCACATCTGCCCTTCTCTGCATATTGATTTTGCAGAGAACTGTACTATGAACAACCTAATCACATCAATTATGGAAATATGAGTATAATGTTGTCATTTGATGTGTGATAACCTATTTTTACAGAATTTTGTCATGTCCAGATTGCGTTGGGTCTAGATTTATGCACAGTAATCTCATCGCCCGGTGATCAAGGACACTAACGCAGCCTTAGATACAAAGATAAGTGGCATATCATTATCATCAAATGATTAGTGTTTTATAATATCATTATCATCAACTAATTATTGTCTCGTGTTTCTAAACATAAACAGTGATAACGGTACCGTTTTGTCGCGGCAATATTCGCGGTCACGGACCATTTTTTAAAACCTTGCCTATGTTCACAAGTATCTTGTCACATGATTTATGCAGTTTAGTTAATTTGAATGACTCGATTCTGTTAAAAAGGATAGAAGTTGTTTCTATTAGCAACTTAGCAATGATGTTAGGTAAACTAGCAGTCTAGTACACCAAATAACACCAAACAAGTCTAGTATACAACAACAGCTAACTGCAATTTAATTACATTTTATTTGTATGATTTTTTATCATGCCCTCAATGCTGAATACATATTAAAACAATTCTCTTCCAAAATCAAATGAATTTGTACATGTACCCAAATGGATCCCGAAATGGCTTTAGTCGATATCTCTAGTTTTTCGATGCACTTAAATAAGTTTATTGGTTGGACTGTACATCCTAGAGTAAAAGAGGAAGTGGAAAAAACTTGTTTCAAATATTTTATGAGATTCCCCACGGATAAAGTTAAAATCCCCAAGCAAATGACCGCCGATTCACTTCGCTTTTATGATTACGAAGAAGAATACTTTGTGTTTGGGGATACTAAAGTTGATCTTGGTCTTGAAGATGTAATGTATATCACAGGACTTCCCATTGATGGGAAACAGGTATATTTTTTATTTTATTTTATTTCATTTATTTCACTTAATAGGAATTACTCTTTCTTAAGTTATTTATATACTTGTGACAATTGGTGTGCAGATTTCAGGAATTGGACCAGAGGATCCTATTGAGACAATAGTAAATCATTTGTCCATAAATTTGGGTGAAGCTAATGATTTGTTATTGCCTAGTAATAAAGGAAAAAAGTCTCATGATATAAGTTTAACCAGATTGAAAGTAAAATTTGAGAGTATTGTTGTTACTGAGGAGAATGTAAATTCACATGTCAAGGCATACATTTTATTTTTATTAGGAAATGTTCTTTTTAGCACTTCTTCTTTTGACGGTGTTTCTGCTATTTATTTACCTTTTCTTGAAGTACTTGATATAGACAATTATGCTTGGGGAGCAGTTGTGCTTGCTACCCTCAAGGTTTCAATGAATAAAGTACGAAAGGGAAATAAAACGTTGACCGGGTTTGCATATCTTCTAATGGTAAGACGTTTATCAATATGCATACATCTATATTTCCTTTAATACAACACAAAAATGCTTTTTTTCTTGTTTTTTTTTCTTGTAGGTATTTGCATTTGAACGATTCAAATGCCTTCGCAAGATATTTGATTTTACTATACCGAGTCAATTTCCTTTGATGTTGGGGTGGGCGAATCTAACAAATGAGAATCTTAGGAAGAGATCTTTAATGCCTAACATGGCAACTTGCTATGATAAGCTTCGGGAAATGACGAATTAAGATGTAAGTTTCCTACATCTCAAAAGTGAATTATACTTATTTAGAGTATATAATTCAATGATTATCTATCTTGTTGTATAGCATAGCTTAGTCAAGCCTAGATGTTAGTAAGTTAAAAACTCAGTTACTTAGTTAGTTAGTGTGTTAGTCTTCTTCCTGCAACTGATATATATCCTGTTAATAATAATGGGGTTGATTTAAGATTTAGAAATAATTCAACTTCTAACAGTATTTTAGTTTATTAATACTTTATTTTATGTTTCAAAGGTGGATTTGTTCCCTTATAAGAGGGATGGTCTAGAAGCTGAATTGCTCGATCAATTCCAATATCAAAGTTGGATGGTATATGCGAAAGTATATACCATCTGCTTTGATAATATTGCAAAACATCATGTACATATTTGTTGGAAACAGTTGGGGTTGGAGCCGGAACATGTGAAAAAACGCATTGTTGATTTTAGAGTAATCAAATTAAAGGAAAGAGGCCCGGAAAAAGATAAAAATTGGAGGAATTTCAACAAATTTTACACGCATTGCAATACGCGGTGGGCGAAAAGGAATATGTTCCTTATCAAAAAGGATTTATTCGTGAATGGGCCGCTAATGAGTTATGCGCAGGTCTGATTTTTTCTTTGTACACGTTCGTAACCGGCATGAAACACAAATGAAATTTGATTCTGATTTTTTTTGCTTTCAATATCGTTGTATGCAAGAGGGAGATGTTGATGAAACTGAAACCGAAGAACTTATACAAGAGAACACCTCCCCAATATCCACTTTCACTCCTAGGTGTAATTTCCTATCACCTACACCTCAAGATGCATCCACCTCCACTCCTGAGTGTAGCTTCCGATTACCTACACCTCGAGATGAAGTAAGTAAGGTTGCAAAGCACTTTTGGTTCTTATTACTTTTCTTTGAATTTCTATTTTATAATTGACATGATATGTTATTGTTTCTACTGCTTTTCAGGTTCAGGTTCAGACCCCCTTCTTCGACTCTTCTCTGTCGCATGAAGCCTTATCCATCCAGACGCCTCAGGAAGTCTTATCCCCCCAGATGTCTCCACAACCTACGGTATTTTTATCTTTGACGAACCAAAGTTTGGATAACAATCCTAATGATCGTGATGACAATGTTGGTAATGTTCAGGATGACGATTTTGATCACGGTCATGTTATGGATGACAATCTTATTTATGATGAGAATGTTGAGGTTGGAAATCCTAATAATGATGAGGATGTTGAGGTTGGAAATCCTAATAACGAGGAGGAAGTTGAAGTTGGCAATCCTAATAATGATGTTCTAGATGTTGAGGTTGGCAATAATAATAATGATGATCTAGATGTTGGAGTTGACAATCCTAATTATGATGAGGGTGAGGTGAGTGATCCTTATTTATTTAAGTAAATTCGATTTATTTAATAGTACTTTTTAGGTGAGTGAGATTTATTATTTTTATTTGATTTTCTATTTTATAATTGACAGCATAATAATAATGTGAAGAATTATAACCGTGGTTATCGTGAAGGAGTACTAAGACCAGAACCCCGTAGGCGTACACTGTATTCGCCGGAACAAGAATTACGTGTTAGAAAGAAAACAAAGCGTAGAAAGCCAAAGAACTAGTGACAACTTGGTTTAAAAGTTTATTTTCTCATGTTTTGAATAGTTTACTAATTCTGTTTGTGCTTAGACCTATGTTTGTGCTTAGACCTATGTTTGTGTTTGGACCAATATTTGTGTTGTTTTTATACACTTCTAATGCAGATCTCTGTTGTCCTAAGTTTGTTCCGATAATTAGCATTTTCTGGTGTAGGAACTTGATACATGTTGTTGTCTTATTCAGCTAGGTTCGAATAATTATTTTTAGCATTTTCTGGTGCAGGATGTTGTTGTCTTATTCAGTTTGGTTCGAATAATTTTTTTAACTCATATTGGGACTATGAGTTAAAAAAATTATTCAAACCAAACTGAATAAGACAGCAACATCCTGCACCAGAAAATGCTAAAAATAATTATTCGAACCTAGCTGAATAAGACAACAACATGTATCAAGTTCCTACACCAGAAAATGCTAATTATCGGAACAAACTTAGGACAACGGAGATCATGCATTAGAAGTGTATAAAAACAACACAAACATTGGTCTAAACACAAACATAGGTCTAAGCACAAACAGAATTAGTAAACTATTCAAAACATGAGAAAATAAACTTTTAAACCAAGTTGTCACTAGTTCTTTGGCTTTCTACGCTTTGTTTTCTTTCTAACACGTAATTCTTGTTCCGACGAATACGGTGTACGCCTACGGGGTTATGGTCTTAGTACTCCTTCACGATAACCACGGTTATAATTCTTCACATTATTATTATGCTGTCAATTATAAAATAGAAAATCAAATAAAAATAATAAATCTCACTCAACTAAAAAGTACTATTAAATAAATCGAATTTACTTAAATAAATAAGGATCACTCACCTCACCCTCATCATAATTAGGATTGTCAACCCCAATATCCAGATCATCATTATTATTATTGCCAACCTCAACATCTAGAACATCATTATTAGGATTGCCAACTTCAACTTCCTCATCATTATTAGGATTGTCAACCTCAACATCCTCATCATTATTAGGATTTCCAACCTCAACATTCTCATCATAAATAAGATTGTCATCCATAACATGATCGTGATCAAAATCGTCATCCTGAACATTACCAACATTGTCATCACGATCATGATTAGGATTGTTATCCAAACTTTGGTTCGTCAAAGATAAAAATACCGTAGGCTGTGGAGACATCTGGGGCGATAAGACTTCCTGAGGTGTCTGGATGGATAAGGCTTCATGCGACAGAGAAGAGTCGAAGAAGGGGGTCTGAACCTGAACCTGAAAAGCAGTAGAAACAATAACATATCATGTCAATTATAAAATAGAAATTCAAAGAAAAGTAATAAGAACCAAAAGTGTTATGCAACCTTACTTACTTCATCTCGAGGTGTAGGTAATCGGAAGCTACACTCAGGTGTGGAGGTGGATGCATCTTGAGGTGTAGGTGATAGGAAATTACACCTAGGAGTGGAAGTGGAGATTAGGGAGGTGTTCTCTTGTATAGGTTCTTCGATTTCAGTTTCATCAACATCTCCCTCCTGCATACAACGGTATTGAAAGCAAAAAAAAATCAGAATCAAATTTCATTTGTGTTTCATGCCGGTTACGAACGTGTACAAAGAAAAAATCAGACCTGCGCATAATTCATTAGCGACACATTCACGAATAAATCCTTTTTGATAAGGAAAATATTCCTTTCTGCCCGCCGCGTATTGCAATGCGTGTAAAATTTGTTGAAATTCCTCCAATTTTTATCTTTTTCCGGGCCTCTTTCCTTTAATTTGATTTCTCTAAAATCAGCAATGCGTTTTTCCACATGTTCCGTCTCCAACCCCAACTGTTTCCAACAAATATGTACAGGATGTTTTGCAATATTACCAAAGCAGGTGGTATATACTTTCGCATATACCATCCAACTTTGATATTGGAATTGATCGAGCAATTCAGCTTCTAGACCATCCCTCTTATAAGGGAACAAATCCACCTTTGAAACATAAAATAAAGTATTAATAAACTAAAATACTGTTAGAAGTTGAATTATTGCTAAATCTTCGAAATCAGCCCCGTTATTATTAACAGGATATATATCAGTTGCAGGAAGAAGACTAACACACTAACTAACTAACTAACTAACTAACTGAGTTTTTAACTTACTAACATCTAGGTTTGACTAAGCTAAGATATACAACAAGATAGATAATCATTGAACTATATACTCTAAATAAGTACAATTCACTTTTGAGATGTAGGAAACTTACATCTTCATCCGTCATTTCCCGAAGCTTATCATAGCAAGTTGCCATGTTAGGCATTAAAGATCTCTTCCTAAGATTCTCATTTGTTAGATTCGCCCACCCCAACATCAAAGGAAATTGACTCGGTATAGTAAAATCAAATATCTTGCGAAGGCATTTGAATCGTTCAAATGCAAATACCTACAAGAAAAACAAAACAAAAAAATAAGCATTTTTGTGTTGTATTAAAGGAAATATAGATGTATGCATATTGATAAATGTCTTACCATTAGAAGATATGCAAACCCGGTCAACGTTTTATTTCCCTTTCGTACTTTATTCATTGAAACTCTGAGGGTAAAGCACAGCTGCCCCCCCAAGCATAATTGTCTATATCAAGTACTTCAAGAAAAGGTAAATAAATAGCAGAAACACCGTCAAAAGAAGAAGTGCTAAAAAGAACATTTCCTAATAAAAATAAAAGGTATGCCTTGACATGTGAATTTACATTCTCCTCAGTAACAACAATACTCTCAAATTTTACTTTCAATCTGGTTAAACTTATATCATGAGACTTTTTTCCTTTATTACTAGGCAATAGCAAATCATTAGCTTCACCCGAATTTACGGATAAATGATTTACTATTGTCTCAATAGGATCCTCTGTTCAATTCCTGAAATCTGCACACCAATTGTCACAAGTATATAAATAACTTAAGAAAGAGTAATTCCTATTAAGTGAAATAAATGAAATAAAATAAAATAAAAAATATACCTGTTTCCCATCAATGGGAAGTCCTGTGATATACATTACATCTTCAAGACCAAGATCAACTTTAGTATCCCCAAACACAAAGTATTCTTCTTCGTAATCATAAAAGCGAAGTAAATCGGTGATCATTTGCTTGGGGATTTTAACTTTATCCGTGGGGAATCTTTTAAAATATTTGAAACAAGTTTTTTCCACTTCCTCTTTTACTCTAGGATGTACAGTCCAACCAATAAACTTGTTTAAGTGCATCGAAAAACTAGAGATATCGACTAAAGCCATTTCGGGATCCATTTGGGTACCTGTACAAATTCATTTGATTTTGGAAGGGAATTGTTTTAATATGTATTCAGCATTGAGGGCATGATAAAAAATCATACAAATAAAATGTAATTAAATTGCAGTTAGCTGTTGTTGTGTACTAGACTTGTTTGGTGTTATTTGGTGTACTAGACTGCTAGTTTACCTAACAGCATGGCTAAGTTGCTAATAGAAACAACTTCTATCCTTTTTAACAGAATCGAGTCATTCAAATTAACTAAACTGCATAAGTCATGTGACAAGATACTTATGAACATAGGCAAGGTTTTAAAAAACGGTCCGTGACCGCGAATATTGCCGCGACAAAACGGTATCGTTATCACTGTTTATGTTTAGAAACACGGGACAATAATTAGTTGATGATAATGATATTATAAAACACTAATCATTTGATGATAATGATATGCCACTCATCTTTGTATCTAAGGTTGCGTTAGTGTCCTTGATCACCGGGCGATGAGATTACTGTGCATAAATCTAGACTCAACGCATTCCGGATATGACAAAATTCTGTAAAAATAGGTTATCACACATCAAATGACAACATTATACTCATATTTCTATAATTGACGTGATTAGGTTGTTCATAGTACAGTTCTCTTGAAAATCAATATGCAGAGAAGGGCAGATGTGGAGAAATTACTTCAAAATCAATTTTTTGATCTTTAGGAATTCGTGATTTAAATATGCAGAGAACGATTCTATTCATTATCTAGAGTGGCGGTTGCTTAAAGTTCATGGGGAAAATTTTTCCACAAACTACATCTACTGACATTACTGTCTGATTCTCAAAGATTGATTCTATTCTACCCTTTAACTTTGCTATTCAAAGCTGAGAAACTCAAAACAGACCAAGACAAAACCAATGTACGTTTATGTTCAGGCATCATCAAAAGTTGGTTAGGGTTCCTTAAATTGATCTTAATACAGAGAAGAAGCTTAGTGATATACCTTGTATGGAAGAAAGCTTGAAGACAAATGAAAAAAGTATGAGAGAATGAAATCTTCACAAAATCGTCACAAAATCTTCACGAAATCTTCACAAAATCTTCACGAAATCTTCGGATTAAGAGACGGGACGTAGTGAGACTGAGTGTGTTCACGAAATCTTCGGATTAAGAGACGGGACGTAGTGAGACTGAGTATGTGAGAGACGAAAGCTTGAAGATTAATAGCTTTTATTTTAAAGACTAAGTATATATATACAAAAATGAAAAAGACTAAAAATAAAATAAAAAAACCTTAAAACTAAATAGAATATAGCTATATATATATATATATATATATATATATATATATATATATATATGATATATATATATATAATATATATATATATTATATATATATATATATATATATATATAATATATATTTATATATTATTTATTATATATATATATATAATATATATTAATATTATTTTATTTATTTATTTATCAATATATATATATATATATAATTATTTTTTTTTTTTTTATTATTATATATATAATATATATATATATATTTTTTTTTTTTTTATATATATATATATATAATATATATATATATATGAACAATGGTTCACCATCTGATATATTGTGCACACACATCAAAATATGACTGCTATATCGACCAAACCAGTTTCCACGAAGAAAGAAACTTAAAGGATATATCATGTACTAGTACGCACTAGCTATTATTAGTACTAGTAGAAGTTCAATAGTTTTTTTCCCCAACTTTCATTTAAAGTATTAATGGGGAAAACAAAAACAGTAGTACTCCTGCTATTCTACGAGACACTTTTTATTGGAACAATAAAACTCATAGGTTTTGGTAGGAAGATATAAAAATCAGTAACATGCACATTTTCAAATAAACCAATTTCATAGAAGTAATAAATAGTGCTAGAATTCATATTAGTAGGGTTCGACTCAAGTAGTGGCGGATCTTAACAAATAGAATCAAAAATAATAGAGGTTAACACCTAAGTAGGGGGTAACACCTACTAACATAAGTAGGGGGTAACACCTACTACAGTTAAGACATAAGAACCCAATATTTCGCATAAACTTAATTTGCGTGATAGAATTAATAATATATTTTATTTTATTTTATAATATAGGTTAATTTTATATAAGTTTATTGTATTTTATCGTATGTTAAACTTTTATAACTCCTACTAGAATATATAACCCCTATAAATTTCTAACTTATAAAATATATATAACTTTTTGGGTTTAATAAGCATAAACTTGCATAACTTTTTTTTTTGAATCATCTTCAGCTAATTGTATCACAGACTTTGGTTTTTTTTTAGGTCTCATGACATACTTCTTGAGTATGTACAGTTGCCTCTCGGAAGTATGTCATGAATTAGCTGAAGATAGCAATACCATGGTTCACCATCCGATATGAACAATGGTTCACCATCCGATTTGATGTGTACACACATCAAAATATGACTGCTATATCGACCAAACCAATTTCCACGAAGAAAGAAACTTAAAGGACATATTGTGTACTAATACGCACTAGCTATTATTAGCACTAGTAGAAGCTCAACTGTTTTTTTCCAATTTCCATTTGAAGTATTAATGGGGAAAACAAAAACAGTAGTACTCCTGCTATTCTACGAGACACTTTTTATTGGAACAATAAAACTCGTAGGTTTTGGTAGGAAGATATAAAAATCAGTAACATGCACATATTCAAATAAACCAATTTTATAGAAGTAATAAATAGTGCTGGAATTCATATTAAAGTAGGGTTCGACTCAAGCAGTGGCGGATCTTAACAAATAGAATCAAAAATAATAGAGGTTAACACCTACTTACATAAGTAGGGGATAACACCTACTAAAATAAATAGGAGTTAACACCTACTAACATAAGTAGGGGGTAACACCTACTAAAATAAGTAGGAGTTATGATTCTAACAATCATTTGTAATATGGTAGGAGTACCATTCCATTATGTTTGACGAATTCTCTGACTTTGATATCTACATGACTCTCGGGTTGATCATCCATCTTATTCTATACATTCCTCTCGGGTTGATCAACCATATCTTCATGCCCCTGCAGATAGTTTATTACCAATATCCCTTCATTCCACTGGGAGAACTTCTGAAGAAAATCTAATGTCCTCTACCCCAGTCACCAATCAACTTGACACTTAAAATATTTCCAAAATCTCAGTTCAAAACAGTGTCATATATTATATATATATATATATATATATATATATATATATATATATATTTATATATATATAATATAATATATATATATACTTTATTGCTCAAGTTCAAAGGATTTGTCAAGAAGCATTGCAAAATGTTAAAAAAACTCTAATAGTGCTATATGATTTCCTCTTTGAAAATGAAGAAATTTGTATAATTAATTATATAAAATATATGGGTCATGCTGATAAAGTTATTAAAAAAATGAACCTGTTAAGTATGTAAAAATGTAAGAGGCCGATTGAAATACGCCTCATTGATCCTCTAATTACTATGGACCTAACGTTGGGACTATGATTTAAAACAAATATCTTTTGGAATAGTGATTTATTTAACAAACCGTCTGAACTGTTGCATAGAATCACACGGGTGTAGTCTAGGTCAGGGTAAGTCAAAGAGAAACGCAACTTCGACGATTCGCCTGAAAGTAACAACGTCACAGCACGTACGTGGGGGACGATAATACCCCCATTTAAACCTCGATTGCTCGTGGCACACATGGCTTAACTAGATTTACCAAATGGAAAATATCGTCTTATAATTAGTAACAGAGAGGTTAGAGGAGTCTCATTACCCTATTCTGACCACATTAACGTGCATGTCATCACTAACTAGATTTTTGATACCGAGGTCACTGGCCTTGAGGAAGAGAGAAAACTGAGAGACATTATCATGATATTATGGGGCATTCCGTTCCACAGACCCGCACTCATTCCCGTGCTACTGATGCATGCGGGCCTAGCAGTCGTTCACACACTGCATATTTTTCTACTGGCCCTTTTGTAGGTACATACCAACCACCAGAGGAGTATGATTACATTTCCATCTGGAGTTCACTTGATGATATTCTATTCGAGCTTAAACAACACAAAAAAACATCTGAATGAAATGGAGGTCGAGCATGCTCTTCTACTTCGTAACATGTAGAGACAACAAGAAGAGCTGCGAGTCGCTACTGACCAGATTATCCAGCAAAAGACTGATTTCCTTGACAGGACCCAATAAGATATGGGAGATTTGATCGAGCAGATGGATGAAGTTCGCCTAGAGTTGACAGATATGAGACAGACTGTGTAACATGTCCCTCACCCATCTTTTCAGAGAGGAGGCATGGGACGACATCGCGACCGAGGTCGTCATCATTGAGATACACCATACTTATCTGATCCTTCTTTCACGTTGTATTAACATATTGGGGATAATGTTTAATTCAAGTGTGGGGGAAGATCTCAACATTGATATCTACATGACTCTCGGGTTGATCATCCATCTTATTCTATACATTCCTCTCGGGTTGATCAACCATATCTTCATGCCCTTGCAGATAGTTTATTACCAATATCCATTCATTCCACTGGGAGAACTTCTGAAGAAAATCTAATGTCCTCAAAGGATTTGTCAAGAAGCATTGCAAAATGTTAAAAAACTCTAATAGTGCTATATTACCTCTCATATAATCCATTTATGTGTCAAAAAAATCCATACTTTATTGCTCAAGTTCAAAGGATTTGTCAAGATTGTATAATTAATTATATAAAATATATGGGTCATGCTGACAAAGTTATTAAAAAAATGAACCTGTTAACTATGTAAAAATGTAAGAGGTCGATTGAAATACGCCTCATTGATCCTCTAATTACTATGGACCTAACGTTGGGATAATGATTTAAATACAGAGCATTAGTCCCAAGTTAGCCTGCTCCTCACACACTGAGATTTGCACCATAAAACAACACTTGCCTAAAACAAATAACAGGGTATTGAAAAGGGAGTATATCCAACTTTTAAAGAAAACTCAACAAATCAGTCATCAAACATTTCATAATTGACAAGAATGTTGAATGTCGATCGTCAATCATTTCATCAAAAATTAATTCAAAATCTGATCAAGGTTTTATGCTTTCATATATGAACATTTTTTGCAAATATATATTTGTCTACAAAGAGAAATGAAATGAAAATCTGAATAGGGTTTTATGGTTTTAAAGAATGGTTTGCAACCACTTAAGTGTAATATGTTAAAAAAATATAGTGTTTGGACTGGGTTGTCGGTTCCTCTTCACCGCTACCCATGATAAACAATTTGTTACCATTATAAGGTGCATCAAACACACCTAAAAACACTTACATCAGACTATCATGTTTGTCTATAAAAATGGGTTACCTCTTCAAATTGTCTTCTCAACTTTTGTGTTATTGATTTTAATTTTTACTTGAACATAATCATAATAGAGCTATGATTATTTTAAGTTTACTAGATCATCGACCCGTGCGGCACGGATACATTAGAAATAAAACTACATTTTTTTTTATAAAAGTTGATATTTAATTTTTTATTTGTATATAAAAAAAAAATTAGGCCATTTATATTATATTTATAATTATACTATTATTTTTTAATCTGAAAGGCATTAAATTAAAAAAAAATACTATGATAATTTAAAATGTATAAATTTAAAGAAATAAATATTATTAACTAAAGAATATTTTTAATTGTTAATAAATAGTTGTTTTAATATTTACTTATAAAATAAGTAAGTTTTAAAATTTATGATATAATTGTATTAAATATTATATTTTGTAAAAAAAACTTAAAAAGTTATTTTAAATGTGATTTTATATAATTTTAGAGTGTAAATATGATAAATATTTTGAAGATAATTAACTTTTTTGACAATTATAAAATTTTCAATACATCTTAGATATATTAAATTTGTCTATTTTCACAAATAAGCATTTTTTAATACTTTAATAATATAAAATCAAAATATTTTTTTAAAAAAAAATAAATTAATTTTTTTTAAATAAAGATTTACTTTCTATTAAATCAATTTTTTTTATATTTTAAATTTATTTATGATAAATTATAAAATATTTCTACATATATTTTTTTTTATGAGTAGTAACTTTTAATGCATTTATTTTATATTTTAATGTTTATATATTAGCATCAATATAGTGCATTAGTTACAATTTTAGTATTTATTAAAATAAAAATTAAATTAAATATGATTTAAAAAGTAAGAATTAAATTTAAATTTTTTTAATAAATATTTTCATTAGAAATTGAATATTAATTATTATTATTATTATTTATTTTTAATATAGGGACAAATCAGTAAAAATATTATTAGGGTTTTTAGCTTAGAGTTGATACCAAGGTGACATGTGGCAAGGGTTGCCATTTGTTTAATATGTGAAATATATGGCTTGAAACCGCCACTATTTTCATTAAGAGACTGCCACTTTAAACTATGTATAATACGACGGTTTGCACGACGGACGTCGTATTTGTTAATTATGGCGGTTTACAATTTTCTTAAATTAACCGCCGCAATTTACGTGTTTTTTTAGTGAGGGCTGCACAAAGATATCTCACTCTGCAACAAAGATATTCTACTCTGCAACAAAGATATAATGTTATCATTGGGAATTCCAACTCATTGTGTTTTTTAGTGAGGTCTGCACAAAGATATTCCACTCTGCAACAAAGATATTCTCCTCTGCAACAAAGATATAATGTTATCATTGGAAATTCCAACTCAGATCAAATTTTGTTCAGTTCATAAGTAAATGTGAATCATCAACTATAAAATTAGATTTATCTCATGCTCTGTGCACGTTGATGCTAGCCACTGATATAAAAAGAGATTGATTTAGGGGTAACGATTGAGCAGCAATTTACGTTTTGTGAGCATTGAATTGGTTTGGAGCATTGAACAGAAAACAATTTGGGGGCGAGAAATGGTTTGCGATGGAGGTGGAGAAACAAGAGGAGGAAGAGAGAGACGGAGGTATCCATATTGGGATTCTCTCCCGTGAATAAAACACTGGAGATTACATATCCACCAGCTCAATTATTTTTTAATAATATATTCCTAATGCTGTAAAATAAAACAAGGGTTGTGATTACACTGGATCAAAAATTTGACTGCAGAGGATCTCTTCCCCTTAAATCTATACCCTATGTAAAAAGTTATATATTTTATAATGTATTTAAGTGAATAAAATAAAAATTTATATAAATAAAAATAGTGAAATTTATTTAAAAGGGAGAAAATTCATGAATTTGTTATTTTTCTGCCAATTCTCCAATACAAATGTAGGTATAACAATATATTTAGACCTGATAGCTAGTTTTCTAACTAAAGAAAACTCAGATGACACAAACCAACTTCAAATGCATTGAATAACAATTTGCTGGGTTGAATATCCCGTACAGTTAAATTTATGAGCATGCATGCAATTGTTTCTAAGACATGGAGATTTAAGTAAGATGATTATTAGAACAACATAATGTACATGAATGCAGGCTAAGTCTCAAATAAAGACGAAAAGACTTAGCTAGAATTACATGTCCTTTAGCCACAGATTCTGAAATCAACAGATGAACAATTGCTTGTGGATGTTCCTTCTTGTGAGTATCTCCATTCTTAACTTGATTAACAGCCGATCCACCTTTGCCTTTCATAATGTTTGATTTGGTTCTGGAATTAATAACATTCTCTTTGGATACTCTTGGCACTATGGAGACCAACTAAAGCACGTTAAATGAGAAGCGCTTGGCTGTTTCTAGATGAACAAAAGCAACCGGAGTAAGCCCAACATGAAGCTCAACATTGACTTCAGTTCCTGGCATGAGTTGTACTGATAGAGTTTCGCGTGTTACGGGGGAGCATGAAATACTGCTAGCCAAGAGTTATATTAACTATAGCACTATCCATTAATTTCACCTATCTATTATTCATGTGGCAGCAATTTACAAACAGGGTTAGCATTTAGCTCCAAGCTACATCAACCTTCTAAGGCACTATTACTAAGCAGCTGAAACCAACATTTATGACAGTATTCTATGTTCATTCATACCCACCCATAAAGAAGCCAAATATACAGAGAAGGTAACATTTTAATCTACACTATTAAATACTAAATTTGTTCAAAAAATTAGTGAAGAAGAATTATTAAGGTTATGTACTTCAGAAGAATCTTGAACAGGCTTGTTGCTGCAGAAACAACCATTGAAGATAATCAGAATCATTTCTCAAACTAAATAAGCCAGCATAGAATCTGAATGCTACAGAACATGAAAGCAAATCACAGGCAATCTAACATGAAAGTCCTTACTTTGTGATCAGCAGACAACGCCATGGCTTCTTTCCCGCGATACAAGACAGCTCGTGAATCCCCGCACTTTGCAATTATTATGTGTGTTTGACTTAAAATGGCAACCACTGCAGTGGACCCAGCAGTCTCAGGAGCAATAGGTTCAATGTTAGACTCAGATCCCCCGCCGTTACCTCCGCTATTACCTGCACCGATTCCTTCAACCTCGTCGTCAACTTTCTGAAAACAGTTGAACAATACTTTATTCCAATCTTCCTGCCAATCATTTCTCTCATTTATTCCGGCCAATCTCGATTATTAAGCTTCAATCTCCTCAATCAACGCTGAATGGAGACGTTCCCGGCAGTAATTAGCAACCTATGAAAACAACACAATCTCAGAGATAAATAAAGTATTCAATAAACAAATTGTATGATTTGATTTAGAAGCATACCTGAAAACCCCCATGTCCATTATAGACACTGAAAGAATTCAGCAATTGGTCGGCTTTTTCCGAACTATTAGTTTTATACTGACTATTACTCCCTTGTTGCATGAACGAACTGATACCGGTTCCACCTCCATGATTCGAAAAACCAACAACCTCATCATCAATAACTCCCTGGCCTATGTTGAAAAGATACACTCTCTTAGATGAGGAAGCATATAATTCCTACCCAATATCAATTAGTCAACTTTCTACATTTCACACCGATAGCCTGCAATTGCGGAAATACCAGGGGTTTCACGGTGGCCGGAAATCGCAGTCGCCACGCCGGCATAGTTGAAGCTCGGTTCAGGTTCCTTTTACACCTTTTCTTCGCAGTCAACACTCTTAACACTAATTCAATCTAGATCACCAACAGTTTAATATTTCAACCAATTTTCTAACAAAAAAATTGAACATATCAGTTGACAGTTCAAAGGCAACATGACTAATGGCATTTAACATGATTAATACTCAATTAACTTGGTTCATTATACTAACCAGTCCACTCAAGTCCACTAAATTAAGTGACACTAATAGTAATTCATCTCAATGCATATGCAGTAAATCATTTAACTTACTCATCCATTTTAGTTAAGTCATATTCAGTTCACTGTAATTGGCATCTTTCAACTAGTAAGACCTAATGCAAATTAACAAAGTAAATAGCCATATTTCTAAATTTAATCAAGGAACATATCAAGACATATGAAAGGCATATAAGGAACCATTTTGCTCTAGTAAATAGCCATATTTCTCAGTTTAATCTTAAGTAACACTTTTGTCAACAAAAGAAAATCTTACGTAACACAGCCAGCAAATTCTTTAATAAGATCAAGATAGGCCGCAGAACTTGTTTGGGCCACTTCGAGAGATCGTACAAGTAGTTCATGCTTCCTCATCACATTGCTCCTTGCTCCTTGGCTACTGGAGGAGACTGAGAACTTCGGCTGGAAGGAGACAGAGATTGTGCCTGGGGAGTGGAACTCGAAGGAAATCTCAGAGAATCTATAATCACCATCTCCCTGCCCATACACACACGGAGTTAATACAACTCTAAAAACAAACATACTTGAGTATAATAGCCCTTAAAATTCTCACCATAACACAACAACACCAATATTTTTTTTATGTCGAAAGATTGTGCGGCAAAAGCCACGTCCACAGGGACAGTGCTTGAGTTCATCCTCAAATGAGTAGAAATTACAATCACTCACTGATGTTATTTTCCTGTCAAATAATAAATGTTAAGATATATAACATAAAATAAAAGTGTACAAAAATTATTTCAAGACTTGCCTTATCAAAACCAGGGCATTTGTAATATGGACGATCCATGTTAGGGCCTTTTGTTGTTACCTTCCTGATTAGATATCCATTCCCGCAGGGACATGTAAGCTCTATGATTCTGAAGTTTAGTTTACAATGATTAAACAATAACAACCCTAAATTAAAAAATCCTAACTAAAAAACCCTAAATAACAAACCTGAGTGAGAGATAACAACAATCCTAAATTAATAAATTCTAACTAAAAAACCCTAAATAACAAACCTGAACGAGAGAGAGGAGGAGTGGAGATTCCGATCGGAGAGAGACAGAAGAACGGAGGAGGAGGTTTTTCTGGATTGTGAGGGAAGAACAAGAGAGGACGAAGGAATAGGGAAAAGTGGAAAGAGAGAGTTGTTTGAAAAATGAAATAAAAATAGGAAGAGATACCTACAATAACTCTTCCCCACGTTTCCCATTATTGAAACGATCCCACGCTTCTCATTACCATACTCCCTCAATTAGGATAGCATCATAGCCCTCCATCTTGTATACTTCGATCTAATGCCCTAGGATTAGATCCTGGGAGCTCTCTGATCAGATCAATGCTCCTGATCCCTATCCTCACCATAATCCACCTGGTCCAGTCTACACTGGATCCAGTCGATATCCACTAATCAACACTTCAGCAGTCGATAATAATATGTGCCAACTTATAAAATATTTCAAAACATAAAATTTAAAAATTAGAATCCTATACATTAAACTTCAATAAACCAGCCCTTACGCCACTCCTTAATGGCTATTAAGATAGAAAGAGTGAGAAGCATAAGCCGCACAAATACATCATGACCTCAAGGCACACCAACTCCGAGTCCGACCGATGTGGAGGCACAATTGTCTCCAATCCGGAGACTGTTGTACTCGCCAAAGAGCCGGTATATATGTCTGAGCCCCTCTTTATCCCCCTTCAGAAACTCTTCATGTAGTATTAATATTAGCATCTCATAGGAATTTCTTAATACGAGTCACCCTTTTATTTTATTTAGTTTCAGTGTTGGTTTATTGAAATTTAATGTATAGGATTCTAATTTTTAAATTTTATGTCTTGAAATATTTTATAAGTTGGCACATATTATTATCGAGTGCTGAAGTGTTGATTAGTGGATATCGACTGGATCCAGTGTAGACTGGACCAGGTGGATTATGGTGAGGATAGGGATCAGGAGCATTTATCTGATCAGAGAGCTCCCAGGATCTAATCTTAGGGCGTTAGATCGAAGTATACAAGATGGAGGGCTATGATGCTATACTGATTGAGGGAGTATGGTAATGAGAAGCGTGGGATCGTTTCAATAATGGGAAACGTGGGGAAGAGTTATTGTACATATCTCTTCCTATTTTTATTTCATTTTCCAAACAACTCTCTCTTTCCACTTTTCCCTATTCCTTCGTCCTCTCTTGTTCTTCCCTCACAATCCAGAAAAACCTCCTCCTCTGTTCTTCTGTCTCTCTCCGATCAGAATCTCCACTCCTCCTCTCTCTCATTCAGGTTTGTTATTTAGGGTCTTTTAGTTAGAATTTATTAATTTAGGATTGTTGTTATCTCTCACTCAGGTTTTTTATTTAGGGTTTTTTAGTTAGGATTTTTTAATTTAGGGTTGTTATTGTTTAATCATTGTACACTAAACTTCAGAATCATGGAGCTTACATGTCCCTGCGGGAATGGATATCTAATCAGGAAGGTAACAACAAAAGGCCCTAACATGGGTCGTCCATATTACAAATGCCCTGGTTTTGATAAGGCAAGTCTTGAAATAATTTTTGTACACTTTTATTTTATGTTATATATCTTAACATTTATTATTTGACAGGAAAATAACATCAGTGAGTGATTGTAATTTCTACTCATTTGAGGATGAACTCAAGCACTGTCCCAGTGGACGTGGCTTTTGCCGCACAATCTTTCGACATAAAAAAAAAATTGGTGTTGTTGTGTTATGGTGAGAATTTTAAGGACTATTATACTCAAGTATGTTTGTTTTTAGAGTTGTATTAACTCCGTGTGTGTATGGGCAGGGAGATGGTGATTGTAGATTCTCTGAGATTATTACATCAACCTGGCAACCGCCTTCGAGTTTCACTCCCGCGGCACAATCTCTGTCTCCTTCCAGCCGAAGTCAGCCTCTTTCCAGTAACCAAGGAGCAAGGAGCAATGTGATGAGGAAGCATGAACTACTTGTACGATCTCCCGAAGTGGCTCAAACAAGTTCTGCGGTCTATCTTGATCTTATTAAAGAATTTGCCTCTAATTGATATTAATAGTTTATCAATAAGTAATTTGATTTTTATCAATAAAATGGATTATATGTGATTTTTAATCATTTTACACACAAAAATAATATTTAAATATATTTGATTTATTAAATTGTTTAAATAGTATATATATATATATATATATATATATATATATATATATATATATATATATATATATATATATATATATATATATATATATATATATATATATACTACACTAGTGTAGTGTGTGAACCATAGGAAAAGGAAAGATGAATTCATAATAAAAAAAAATCTCACCTTTGGCCATTGCTTGGATAATTTGAATCAGAATTACTTTTGGATGTATAGACATCAAATTGAACTTTAATATGTGTATAAATATATTATTAGTGATTAAATATAATAGTTAAATATAAGACATTAATAATTTTGTCAGTGTAATTTATAATGTCAATTCATTATAATCATTCATTTTTAGTATTTTATAAGTAGTTAAAATAAAAATCAAATTTTTTTCAATATTCAACATTTATGATTAATTAACTGTTTTCAATTAAATTTTAAATATAATTAAATTTTTAAAAACTAAATTAGCACAATAACTAAATAAGTATAATTAGACTTTTAAAAACTAAATTAGCACAATAATTAAATATAAGAAAACATAAAACATCACTAATAGATAATAGGCTTAATTTGTCTCTGGTCCCTTAACTTAATTTATTGTTTCTCTTTGATCTCTTAGTTAAAAAAACGTTATATTATAGTCCCTTAAAACGGTTAAGTTAGTCAAATTGATTCATTCCGATAAATTTTGAGAAAAAATATTACCTGCCTTTTTGTTTTGTTTATTTTAAATTTATTATTATTTGTTATTAAACACGTGAAACACTCTAATCCTAATTTTATTCCCTTGCTCCATCGAATCACATGTAGTATTTAATCCAAGAAGGACGGTCTTTCAACGACAAACGCACAAAGACTCATAGATCTCATGAAAAGAAGTTTCATGTTTCAGTGGAAGAATAAGCCACTAAATTACTGGTAAGCAAAGCAGCACAAAGTTTAATTTTGTTTTAATCTCTAACTTTATAGTAGATGGTTGTTATACTTATCATAAAGTTTCAGACTGTTTATTTTTGCAACCGTTGTTATAATGAAAATTAAACGCCAAAAATTAAACCTAAAATTGAAACCGGATAATAATTGAATTTATTTGCACAAAAATGGAGTTTGCAGTAGCAAAACTTTGAAACCGAGTTTAAGAAGGGAGTTTGTTTATCAAAAAACGCTCGGCAAGGAACTTTTTAGCTTTAACTCAAACACGGTGGTTGTCGGTGAAGATTTCTCCATTGACGACTACCTTGACTTCTCCAACAGCGGCGAACAATACCACGAGGAAGATGAAGAAGAAAAAGATAGTTTATTTTCACAACTAAATTACTCGTTTCGGTGAGTCTCTGTCTATGTAAAATTCATCTTCTTCTCCATTTTGTAACTGAAACTAAAATGAGGGATTTTGTTTATAGGATGATGACGTGGCAAGTCTTGAATGGGTTTCCAACACAATGCTTCCACATAAATTTTGAATTGGAGTCCATGATTTTTCAAGATCTAGGTGACTGCCTAAATACGTTGAGCTTTGAATTCTCGTAGTTAGTCATAGTAACTTGCTTGTTGGGTACTTCAGCAAGGTACATGTATTCGTCATTTCAATATGTGTGTATAACATATAACTTCAAGTTTCTCACAAATAGAGAGGTAACTTTTTATTAAGTATATATTTTAGAGTCTTTTATTTCTTCTTTTTTTTTAGATAATGAATAGATTAAATGTTCACTCTATTTTTCTGTTTGTTATATTTTCTACTTCCAGTTCTATACGTTTTGTCATCAAGATAATGAATAGATTAAATGTTCCTTCTTGATTGTTTTGTAGAAAATATTTTTTCTTATGGGTGAAATTACTGAATTTCAACATGAGCACATCATAGAAATATTTGAAGCTCACTAAAACTTATACCTTTAATTTGTCACAATTTTAAAAATGTAGTACAATTTTCCCATCTTGAACTTGTAATTATTTTCTCTGATGGTAGGATTCGAGAATGGAAGGAATTTGTGAAAATGTTATTGTGTGGCACTAACGGTTGTGGCAAATCCACATTGTCAGCACTGTTGGTATATTTGCAAATAGAAATAGTGTCTTTTTTCTATGAGAAATATTTAGGGTTAGTTTTTACTTAACTTGCAGCAGGATATGCAACTTGCAGTGACTAATAATGAATATCACAACTTGCTTTTAATTGTTCAATTGCAAATTTTCTCTAATCATTCATTGTAAAAGAGCATCTTATGTTGTTGGTTAATTTTGTTATAAATGAATAATTTGTACTGTCTTTTATTATAATGAATAATCTGACAACTGCTTCCTTTTTGTTTGGACCAGAGCCCTCCTGAAGTTCATGCCAATGTAGTTGAAACATTATGTACAATTCACAATCAAAGTTTGGCTTTGTCAACTCACTTTGTGTGTGTATTTCTTTACTCGACCTCAAAAAATAAGTTGTTTCATCTTCACTTTTTCATTCATTATAAAATCAAAACATGTATGATCCATCATTCCTGTAAATCCAAATATTATTGGTGCAATGCTCTCTAAAGGAACGAGGTTCGTCTAGATTTGATGAAGATTGACATATGCACTTTTTAGGAAGTAATAAAGTTAAATTTTAGAAAAGACTAGTTCACTGTTTAGAATCAAAACATAGGATTATGTTTATTTATTATAGGATCATCCTTTTAGTTTGAATCAAATAATGTAACAAGAGTATGGTTTAATGTCATTAAATTTAAGATTATGTTAATATCAAAGGTTTTATTAATCTAAAATGTTATGAAACTGTTACAAATGCCCTCTAATCATAGTTTTATTAACTTTCTTAACTTGGTCACTTAAATAGTTATAATGTTTCAATTTAATCCCTTGATAAAATTGTTGACTTACTATATTAACTTTTGCAATGTTGTCATGCCACATGTGCACAAATTACGTTTTTTTACAAAATTTAACAGAAATGACCAACTTGACTAACATAACAGTTTTAAGGGACTAACTTGTAATATTTTTTTAAATAAGAGACTAAAGTGAAACATTAAATTAAGTTAGAGAACTTTGTGACTAATAATGCCTAGATAACATAATTCAAAGTGTAATATTTAGCTTTTTTTTAATAGCAAAATATTAAAAATAAAAGAACCAAAAAGTTAAATAGAATACAAATAAAGCTAAGAACACCATAAGTACTCATGAACAACAACTAAACCTTGACTAAAATCCAAAGAGGAATCCAAATAGAAAATCAAGAAAACACACCAACCGCCTCAAAAAAAAAACATAAGTTGACCCAAAACGCTGTCAATACTATCCTAAATCTCTTGACTCACATACCTCTAGAGAGAACAAGTTGGAAGAAGATAGACATCTCCAATTGTACAAAATAAAAGGAGGGAAAATGACCACCCAGCACACCCCTAAATGCCTAGCCACTTGGGCAGGTTACTCCCAATCAACTAGAGAAATGAAGAAACTTGAAGCATGGACCTGAATCCACTTCCATAAAAAGCTAATTATTGTAGACATCTAATGATTAATCGTCAAGCTTTCCTTGCAAAAAAATAACTTTGTTCTACAATTTCTAAATAGTCCAAACCACAAACTTCCATATTGAAGTTAAGTCTAAAGACGTTTGTTTCCCATACCCAAAACGCTAGAACAACTCAAAAACTCTTAAGATCGAGTGAGGAAAATCCCACATCGTCCTACCCATTGAAAAACTTTATACCAAATGACAGAAGCTACCTCACATAGAAAAAATATATGATATGCATTCTCCACATGCCCGACACACACAATACACACCCCAACACTAGGATTTGACATTATTTCACGCCTAAGAAGATTCTTCCTAGTCGGTAATCTATTTTAAATTGCTTCCAAGAGAACACCACAACTTTAGATGGCGTCCAACTCTTCTAAACCCTAGACAATCCTTTCGCCACCCTCTCATACATATCTTCCCTGACCCCTGCCAGAGCCATCAGGCTTCCATAAGTCGAACCAATTGAAAACCCATTAGTCAGATCCAATTTCCAAACCCAAGAATCCACCTTATCACGTCGAACTATGCATGTGATAAGCGCAAGAAAATTCCCAAATAGCTCATTGTCCTAGACTCAGAAAGATCGTATCCATGTGAATCTCCAAACCCCAACATCACATTCCCAAGCACAACAACTGATACTTTTTCTCAGAGTCAGGAAGTGCCTCTCAAAAGAAACACACAAAGGACTAGTACCATCCCAGACATCATTCCAGGACCTAGTCTTCAGACCATCCCTGGCCTTCCTCACATAGGAGGTGGTAAACTAGTCAGGCACCTGATCTGATAGAGACCCAAGAAGAAAAACACACCTCCACCAGTGTGACACCTTCCGAAGGCTCCCTCATCTTCCTCCCAAAGGGGAACCAAATCCTTTCTAACTGTATCTAGCCATACAAATATCTCTCCAAAGTGAGGGTGAATCCTGAATAATCCTCCACGTACACTTACTAAGCAGTGCTAAATTAACTAGTCTAATATCGTTGAACCCTAAACCTCCTTATCTTTTGGATTTACTTGCATCCTCCCATTTAACCCAAGCAACCTTAATGCCTCTTTTAGAGACCCCCCCCCCCCCCAAAAAAAAAAAAGGAACTGCCTTTGCAAACCTACCAACTTCTTCCAAACAGACATTGGCATCTTCATATAAGACATAAAGAACAATGTGATTGAATTCAAAACCAAGTTTGAAAAAACCACCCTACCACATAAGCTAACAAATTTATTCCTCCAAGAAGCTAGCCTCTTAGTGACCAAATTAACCAAAGGATCCCAAGTCTTTTCCTTCTTCAGATTCGCTCATCGAGAGCCCAAGATACTTAAAATGAAGGGACCACACCTTATAGTGTAAAAATTCCTATACCACATTCATGAAAGTCTTACCCACATTTACTCCAAACAAACAACTATTGGAAAAATTCATTTTGAGACCCGAGGCAAGTTCAAAACTTTTGAGAACCTCCTTAATAGTCAAAATATTGTCAACATACCTCACCCCCACCAACATTGTGTCATCTACGTACTAGAGATGAGACACCTCAAGCCTGTCCACCCCTAGCTTAAAACCTTCAAATACACCTACCGAGACCGTCTTTCTCAAAGAAGCACTAAGACCCTCCATCACCAGAAGAAAAAGAAAAGGCGTTAAAAGGTCTCCTTTCTTTAGACCCTTTTGGATACTAATATCCTTGGTAAGGCACCCATTCACCAAGATTGATAGACTACCCAAAAAAACACATGCCCTAATCCAAGTCCTCCAACAATCATCAAAACCAAATTTTCCCAACATATAATCCAGGAAGGACCAACTAACTAACAGGGTCGTAAGCCTTCTCGAAATCTAATTTGAACAAAAAAAACTCTCACTTAGACACTTTAGCAAGATCTAAGACCTCGTTTAGTACCACCATTCCATCCACCATATGTCTCCCTTTAAGAAAAGCTTATTGCTCTAGGGAAATACGCATCACCATGACCCTAACCAACCTAGCAGTCAACACCTTAGCTAACATTTTATACAAATAACCAACAAGAGAGATAGGTATGAAATCCCCTAAATCCAAAAGGGATTCCACCTTAGGAATAAGGTCTACGAAAAGGGAAGTCAGACTCTTAGGAAACACAGCATTATGGTAAAATTGGTCAAACATCTCAAAGACCTTATCCTTACTTTAAAAATTAAAACATTAGAACCTGGGTTCGTGGACTCATCAATCTCAACTACAACAACATTCACTTCTAAGAACAAAAATCTAACAGAGAAGGACTTTGCCTCAGCTACAGAAAGACAAGGAAGAGCAACCCCATCGAGGGTTGACCTGTTGGTTTCAGAATCCGAGAATCGCTCCATAAAGTACCTTGATATCTCCCCTCGAACCTCTATAACCTTATCCAACCAAAAGTCTCCCACACGAAGAGCGTCCAAACTAATCCTCCTACTCTTTTACTTAATACACTTAACACAAGCATGGAAGCACCTAGTATTGGCATCCCCCTCCTTCAACCAAACCAACCTAAATCTTTCGAAAAGTTGATAGTCACAACGTCGGATCAAGTCTCATAACTATTGGTTAACTTTAAATCTATCTATTATTTAAATCGTTTATGGAAAGATGGTCAGACTCTGCTCTCAACTCCAAGCTTTGAAGCTTATCCGAACACATCTTAATCTTAAACTCCAAATTATAAATCACTTCCTTACTCAAAACCTTAAGTGTCCTTTTAAGAGCTTTCAACTTCTCCTTCAGCTTGCACGTCATCCAACCGTCATGAACTTCTATCCACCAGGACTCACTAACCACCCTCTCAAAATTGGCACCGTTCAACCAAAAATTATTAAAGCGAAGGGCTTAGATCTCTAGAGTTGAGATAGATATTTCAAAATAATTGGACAATAATCAAACACATCTCAGGCCAAAGTTCAAAGACTACCCTAGTCCCATGCATACTCCCACTCAGTCGAAAGAAGTACTCAATCCAACCTACTCATATAGACCACATTCGAATGGAACCAAGTAAATCTTGTTTCCAACAACGCAAGAACTACCAACCTCGTTGCTTCAATGAAAACACTAAACTCCAAGGACTTCGTAGGGACCGAGGCCAACAACCTCTTTTCTCTTTGCCCGATTAAGAACCACCTTGAAGTCTCCCAACACACATCAGACAGAACCTGAGAATCGCCCATAAGCTCGAACCAAGAGATCCCACATCACTTTTCTCATCCATCGAGCACTTCACATACACATTGACTATAAAACATTGTTGAGCATTCACACCCCACTCAAGACACACCTCAAGATACCCTGGTCAAATACATTAAATCTTAAAAATGAAAACAGCAAAAATAGTCAACATAAAAAAATCACAATAACATATATTTAGAGATGGTATAATTAAGATTATGTGACATCTAAAATGATGATATGCCATCCTCAAAACTTTGGATACTATTTTAATTAATAATAATAATAATAATAATAATAATAATAATAATAATAATAATAATAATAATATATTGGTAGTCTCTCTTTTTCTATTTTCCAGTCTTTTTCTTGTCTAAATCCTAAAGTTTCAACAAAAAGTACATAATACATAAATGAATCATTGAAAATACTCAAAACATCCTATGATTCTATTTTAGGAAGCAATGGTGTTAGTTAGACAGTGATTGAATTCCGAAGAAAGAAAAGTTTCTTGTAGCTACAATACAGGTTCACCAGTCACCACTTCACACTTGTTGCGGTCAACAACTATAACTTCACCCAAACTTAGATAAGTGTCTTAATATCTATCTATTTATAGCAATTCTCATTTACACTATTAATATTGTTTAAACTACAGATATTAAAAACAAAAATGATCTAGTAAACAATTTTCATTTACACTAATAATTTGTTCTAATCTTCTACCTTCAGAGTTTCTTCTTTGAATGTTGTAGCCATGGTTAACACTGATGTAATAAGAACTGTCGTTGGAATAATCGGTTGGTGAACAAATTCCTCTTGCACAATTCTTCCATGTTGATGAATGATAGATATTATGTACAACCAAAATTGCATCAGAAAAAAAACATTAAAGAATTTTTTTAATACAAGCTTTAAGATATTGTTTATTTTTTGATAACATTGTTAATTTTTTGCAGGAAATGCCATATCATTTTGTTTATTCATGTCTCCCTTGTAAATTTCTCTACCTTTTTCTCTTGAATTTGTAGTTTTTGAATGGATTTTAGCACTGATAATAATTAATGGTAAATAAATATTTGTAATATATATGCAGGCCTACGTTTATAAAAATATGGAAAGCAAAATCAGTGCAAGATTTCAAACCAGATCCATATGTGGTAACAATACTTAATTGTGCAGTGTGGTCATTCTATGGAATGCCCTTCATAAGTGAAAGCAACACTCTTGTCGTCACAATTAATGGCTTTGGTTTCTTCCTTGAGATTGTCTACACTTCCATTTTCTTCCTATACTCAAACGGGAGTAAGCGTGTGAGAAACATCTCTTTCTTCTTTTCATTATTTTAAATATCCAACCAGACGGTTCAACTTCGTGAACTAACATTTGACCATGAGTCAGATGTCTTCGTCGGTTGGATGTTTGATTCAGTTTTTTAAATATTAATTCTTTGACTTAATAATTTATTCATATTATCAATTTTATAATGTTGACCTAACTGATTCTTGGATTGGATGAATTTAATGAATTTCAGAAGAAGATCTTGATGGCCATTCTTGCCGAAATTGTCTTTCTTGTGTTGGTGATATTTATTGTCATGTATTTTATTGAAAACCAAAAGGAGAGAAGGTTGGTTGTTGGATTTATATGCATAATCTTCAACATCCTTATGTACTTTTCACCCTTAACTGTCATGGTACGTGTGATTATTCAGTGTTTTTGGTTTGCAAAATAGCAATTACTGTTGCCCCTTTTTATATACTTAAAATTTGTTTCTTTACATATTGAAAAAAGTACAGAGGCAAGTCATTAGAACAAAGAGTGTGAAGTATATGCCATTCTTACTTTCACTTGCCAACTTCCTCAATGGAGTTATTTGGACAACTTATGCACTTCTTAAATGGGATCCATTCATAGTGGTAATCTATCTATCTATCTTCTATTTAACTTCACATTTTGTTTGAAATGGTTAGTCCTTTGATTAAGCTTTTGAGATTTATCTAATGATATCTTCTAAGAGAATAAAATGTTTAAATACATAGGTTCCCAATGGCTTGGGAGCACTTTCTGGATTGGCTCAGCTCATCCTTTATGGAGTTTACTATAGAACAACGAAGTGGGACGAAGATGCGCCGTCTAATATCAACATGGTATGATATCAGATTGAATTGAAAGACAGAACATGTTCAAAGGAAAAAGTTGTTCATGCAGAGGACTCGTGGGATTTTTCCCTTTTCTACTTTTGTTTTTTAAGAATAACTTTATTTCATTTTGTTGAAATCATAGAACATTAGCGTTTGATCTATTGTAGAATAGAATTACTTGAAATCAATATAGTGACTGTTATGGGCATAAATGATGTATATGCTCATTTGAGTTTTGCCTAGATTTTTTAATACAAGAGTTTATAATCAGCGGGAAAATCAATATAACACTTATCATATCGATTGAAAAAACAGGAACAGAAGGTTCATAGCTTTGACAGCATAATGTATAAATTTTGGAAGAAAACAGAAGGTAGTCTTTTTTTTGTAAACAAGAACAATGAAACATAAATATTGACCTTTTTGAATATAGAGATTAGAATACCAAGGCAACTGATCCAATTTTAATCACATAAATATGATTGCAAGTTTGCAACAGTATAATGTAATATATAAGTATAATGTAGATTCAGGTAGGAGGCAACATAGGCTGAAATGAATACCCATACCCACAAAACTCAAACCAAGGTGGAGAAAAAAAGGTAAGAGTAAAAGAAAAACAGAGGTACCAGCTCCTTCAACCTATACCTGCTACTGTGTATTTTTCTCATCTCATTACATAATCCAATTTCTGTATTCTCACCATAGATACAAATTTGATTCTTCAAATAGTGAAAAACCACTAAAACCAAACCAAATGGTTTGTTGTCGACTAAAAAGAATAGATCTTCATGGCCCTCTATGCTTGCGGAAGCATAAACAACCCTGCTGCTGATCACCAGGGATCATGCCTCCACCTTTGGATGTGTCGATGGCCTCCAGCATGGAGACAACCTCCTCCATCTCTGGCCGCTTATCAGGACTGGCATCCCAGCATTTCCTCATTACATTTGCAAGAGAACTTGGGCAGCATCTTGGCATTTCTGGTCTCAAATTCTAAATTCCAACAGAACATAATAATGTTATTACGATGGATTCACGGACACTGGATCCACCACAGTGACAATTATGGATTGCTTTGAATGAGACAATAAATCAAAACAGAGTAGCAAATATACCTGGCGAACAACAGCTGAAGTAATCTCTGAGAAACTTAGGTCGGGATATGGCATGTCACAACAATATGTCTCCCATAAACAGATTCCAAAACTGTACACGTCACATTTCCTGTTGTAGGGGTTTCCATTTAAAACCTGTAATCAGTCACCCCCGTTGGGGGAAAATGTATAGTCAATTACAACGGCTTTCTCTTTGAACAACTTAACATTGCTTATCTCATCTTTTTCTTTTCTTATATGTAGTTTCACACACTATGTGCAGCCATATAAAGGTAATCATTTATTCTCATTGAAAACTCTTAGAATGACATTGGAGAATGGATACACTAGATCCAAATTGGATGAAATTGGGGCAAGAGATACCCATTCCATTCCCCATCAGACGGCCCTCCTGTGTGAGAATTTTGAGACGAAAAAATCTCTTGAAAAATTTGTGCATGTCTTTTTCTTCATACATTCACAAATTCTAAAAAGTCTAATAAATATCTAAGCACTTAGGGAACCCTCCCTTAAAAGCCAGATATCAATGGGGAAGAACCAAATTACCTAAATACACCACCGAGCATATCATATACTACTCAATGTGGGACTTGAGCATCCCATAATGCTCAAGTCTCTTTCATAGCACCGCACCTGAGAGCCGGTGTCCAGGCGGCTGGCACTCTATCGTACTTCACTCGGCCTTTCCCATTCCGAGCCACCAGAAACCAGTTATGATACCAATCGGTAAGTATCTAAGCACCTGGAGGACCCTCTCCTAAAATCTAGCTATCAAAGGAAGAATCAAGCCACTTAAATACACCAGAGTATCTCATACTACTCATGTGGGACTTGGACACCCCATAATGCCCAAATCTCTATCACATAGCACTACCCAAGTCTCCTAACAGAGTCTTATTTAATCTACGAATAGAGAAACCAAGGTTTTCACATAACAAGGTCATTTCAAATTTTAACAAGAGAGGATCCTTTCCTATTTTGACATTGTGTGCCTTTGCACTAGGGCTTCCACTCTCTTATACATGATAGCACAATCATTTCTAATTTTAAAAGGATCTTAGAGGTACCGACACAGTCATTTATAATTTTAAAAGGATTTTACAGGTACTGACTACACACCTCGGGAGCCATATAACCAAGAGTTCCGGTCTCCCCAGTCATATCATTAGGATTTGATGCCTCGACTCGCGCAACACCAAAATCAGCAATTTTCACTGTGCGAGTCTTATCCAGCAGCATGTTCTCTGTCTTCACGTCTCTGTGGACAATCTTCTGAGAGTGAAGATAACTCAGCCTGTAAAACCAAATGAGTTCAAGTTGAGTAGTTATATAGATAAATTATACGCATAATTTTTTTGCCAATCTGCCAAGCCTCAACCAAAATAGATAAATACCCTCTTGCTAAATCAAGCGCCAACTGGATGACAACCTTAAAAGCTAACTTCCTCCTCCTGTTTTTTATCAGGTATGATTTCAGAGTACCTCCAGCAAGATACTCCACGACAACACAGCAGACATTGCTTGGCATGCCAATTAGACCTGTATCAGTTTGTATCTGCAATTCTGCAGATCCCATTGTTGCCCCTATAAACTGAACATGAAAACAAGATACTTTCAGAGAAGTGCATAATACCATTGAAATAAGAGAAAGTAAAAAAAGTATCTACCAAATATCACAAGATATCATAGAGCAGGAAGTAGAATATGTCATGAAGAAAAAGAGCAATGAGGGCCTTAGAGGCATTATGATTATACTTGTTCTCTATATCTGCATGCATCTTTAGTTGCAGAAAAGGAAACTACAAAGAGAAGAACACGCAGCACACCAAATGGAAGGACTTTAATGCAAAGAGTATACAAAACATGCGTTGAACAAGAGAACATGGTAAAAACATAAATTCTTCAAAGAACAGATTTACCATAAATTATAGAAGCTTTTATGATAAGGAAAATTCAAAACATGCCAGTGGGCTAGTTTATTTATTTACAAGCTTTGCTCAACAGTGGAAAGGATGCTGAACCAAATAGAAAATTCCTATTCACATCCATTTTTATCCTCTGATGTGAAAGACTAGTTCCAGTTTAAAGCACTCTGAAGTTGCGACAATTTATACATAGAATGATAATCATATCAAAACTGACTCCTTTTTATCTGATGAAATCGGTATTCATTCTTAGATCAACAAAGTATCAACACTTGTTAATGATACATGATTTAAGTTCTATAATTTTATGGAAAGGATGTAGTCAAGTTACTTATCTTATAGCTAACTTTATGATGGGTACACTATTTTCAACATATATCTCCTCAAAACTGCCTTCAGAATAATACGAAAGAAGTAAAACTCCAAATATGTAAATATACATTTAATTATGGAATTTAAAATCTCTAGAAGTCAAGATTAGTAGCATGTTAATAAGGCAATATCATATGCAACCATCGCCACCAGTGTTTAAGTGATGTGATATTTCTTTGAAGAACTGCCATTGCAAATTACACATTACAACAATCTCATTCCGTATCACCCCTTATCATCAAAACTACTTTAGAGTTCCATATCCCAACTTAAAATTAGATTATCACAGATAGTCAGAAAAAATAAGAGAGAAAGACATACCTAGATAGTTAAGCTCTTGTTATGAATAGAGTTCAATAAAAAATGATTAACATTTTTTAGTTTCCGCAAAATATAAGAATTTCTTATCTTTTGCAAATAAAACATTATAGAATACCATTACATTGTGAAACCTGCATACCTCATGCTCTTTAAATAATACTGTATGTATGAAGAGTTTTTTTTATAAATTAATAAAAATTAAAGGGCCCTCAATAACAATCAAAGAAACCCCTTCCAAACTAGCAAGAAAAATCAAGCTGAATGTAAATGAAGGAAGTGCATGCAGATAAGGGAGGTAGGAAGGTAGTGATGCCGCGGTTACAAAGTAAACCCCTAAAAGTTACATGCATCATGGAGTATAAAAGAGTTATTGTCAAATGACCTAATCACTGGACATGGGTTACAGTGTTGTTAAATGGAGGCTGTGGCGGAATGGCATAACGGGTTTTTTGACAACCGCCAAAGGCAATTTGTGAAGGGATGTTTGACATGGCGGTGCCTCAGGCGATAAAAGTGTGTTAATATAGCAAATTTTTGGCCTTCCGCTATCCACAGCTGAGTGGTTATCAGTCTCCCAAATAAATGTGAGTCCTATCTCGATTTGAGAAACTAAATTGGACCAAATCAATATAAATCGCTATGCGCATCTATTTGGAAATAAATTGCAACATAAATTTTGATTCATTTGAATGAATAGAACATGCCCCTAAATTACACAATTCATAATTTGCTCCAGATACCGCCTTGAAACATGCAGGGTCACGCAATCCAGTTTCTGAAAGACTTGTTAGGGTTTTTCTCGCTTTTTGTTCAGAAAAGGACAGAATCTTCCAAATAACCCAAGTCAAATAAGCCCTACACAGTATTTTGCTCTCACTTTTTTGCCATATGCGATGTATGAACTTATGTTTTTTTGCTTCTTTTATTAACAAATTGGTTTATTTTATACTTCAAAATACCATATGTGTATTGACCATGTATCAAACAATTCATAATAACATTAGATTCACAATTCAAAAAATAGATCTTCTGATCCACAATGAGAATCTCGATTAGATAAGCCACCATTTGAAAGTATGCTCAACATAAAGAAAGAGTCTACAATGGAAAGCAAATATGTTGCATGAATTCAATCGATATAATATGCAAAGGCATACTTAAAAAGGAGGACTGAATTGCATTTTCAGGAAAATGATTCCAATAAAGGGAAAAAAAAATCAATGGATTGCATTCCAAATAAAAGAAAATACTAAGCAAATAACATCAGCACATGCAACATTGAAACCACAAACTCATCACATAATATGCAAACAATACAAACATAAGAACTCAAATAAAATGAAATCAACCTTTGTGACATTGGGATGATCAAGTTTATGCCAAACAGCAACTTCCTGTATAAACGCTGCCCTCAGTGAAGAAACTTCAGCCTCTGTCCTTTGGCCTTCTTCACCCCAGTCAAGCAATTTAACTGTGATCATCAAATCAGTAATTACAATCCATCATCAGTGAAACGCAAAAAATAAAATCCCTAACTCAATTTCTATCAAAAGAACAACCAACAAATAGAAAAACAACAACTTTCATTACATCCACCCCCAAATTTGATACTATTCCCAAAAATTATTCAACCTCACAAAGTTATTGTAAAAGTCAACTCTTTTCTAAAGAAAAATATATAATCTTTTTATTAAAAAATGATGGAATTAAGCATCTGAATCTGATGAGTACAAGAAATTCATCCCAAAACCTAAAACAAAAATTAAAAATTAAAAATAGAGAAGAAGAAGAAGAAGAGCAACAAACCAGCAACATCTTGAGTATCATAGACACCACGATGAACAGTCCCAAAAGTACCACGAGCAATAACACTCTTGATAATAAGCTTAGAAGGATCAATTTCCCAATCCTGCTTCTGCTTCTTGAAGTTCGTTTTGAACTTAACAGGAGAATTACCAGCGCTACTGGTATGAACTCGAGCATGATCAAAAACATTAGAAGCGGTAGAATCTTGTTCTTCAACGCGCTTTTTCTTGTCAATAGTCAACACTTTGTTGAGGTGTCTCTCAAGCTGTTCATCGATGCTTTTCAGATCAATCTGATCCGCTCTAACAAATCCATCACTACTCTCCTTCATCTTGTAATCTATGAATATATGAATCGATCAAAAACGAAATCAAAAAAATCAGAACTTTTAGGGTTTGAGATTTTTATTGATTCATCACCGTCTTCTTCTTCTTCGTTCTACTATTTCTCTCTATCCATGTGAGCACATGGATTTGCCTGCTCAAAACGTGTGCCTCTGACCCACTTCACTCTTCTTCTCCTCTTTTCTTCTTTTTTTTCTTTTTTTTGTTTTTTTTCTTTTCTCCTTTTTGAGATTAATGAAAATAATTTGACTGAATTTTTTAATAAAATATTTTGGTAAAAAAATTAAAGTTATGTATTATTTTATTTTGAATTTGTATTTTGTAATTTATGGGCATTAAGTTTTACTTATTTAAGTGTTTGACTGATTTTTTTTATAAAATAATTGAATTGATGTATTATTTTAGTAGTTGTAAATAGTTTGATTGTGACTAAAAGTGTATTAAATGTTTAACCTATTTTTGTATTGTTACGTGTGCCGCTGGAATACTACTTGGAGAAAATCAACTTTTATATTTTAAGTAATTTGTTTTGAAAATATATTTGTATGACGGTCAACTTAAATAAGATTGGAATAGGATAACTATCTAGGAATTTTTTTAAAAATAATCAGGTTTTTCAAAAAAAATATGAAAATAATCATTTTTAAAAAAAAAATCCAAAATAACCAATTTTGGAAGAAGATGCGCCGAGGGAGTTGGCGCACCCCCAAAAAATTAGAGGAGGCGCCAGATGCATTGGCGCACATGCATTGAGCTCCTAAAAGAGGCGTCAATGCTTGTGGCGCCTGCACGGCCCTCCTAAAGGAGACGCCCATGCATCTGGCGCCTACATGGCCCTCCTAAAGGAGGCGCCAAGGGCAATGGCGCATTTGTGTCCTTTGTTTGGTGGGTGTATGCGCCACCACATCTGGCGCATACACCCCCTCCTAGTATTTTTTTTATTTTTTTCTATTTTAATTTTTTTTAATTATATTTTTTTTATAATATTTTTTGTTTTTAATATTTAAAATTTATTTTTTAATACATAATAAATAAAAATGAAAATAAAATAACTTCATTAAATATATAATAATTGATTACATTAGAAAGACCAAAAACCTAATTACGTTATTTTATTTAATGAAGTTATTTTATTTTCATTTTTATTTATTATGTATTAAAAAATAAATTTTAAATATTAAAAACAAAAAATATTATAAAAAATATTAAAATAGAAAAAAATAAAAAAAATAAATACTATGAGGGGGTGTATGCGCCAGATGTGGTGGTGCATACACCCACCAAACAAATGACACAAAGGCGCCATTGTCCTTGGTGCCTCCTTTAGGAGGGCCATGTAGGCGCCAGATGCATGGACGCCTCCTTTAGGAGGGTCATGCAGGCGCCACAAGCATTAGCGTCTCATTTAGGAGTCCAATGCATGTGCGTCAATGCATCTGGCGCCTCCTCTAATTTTTTTGGGGGTGCGCCAACTCCCCTGACGCATTCTCTCCCAAAGTTGGTTATTTTGAAAAAAAAATTGAAAAGATGGTTATTTTCGTTTTTTTTTTGAAAATCCTCGTTATTTTAAAAAAAAATTCACTATCTAGAGTTAAAGATAGATTTACAAATTTCAAAATATCAAAATAAAAATCTTATATCTTTCTTTTATTTTATCTATTTTTGAATTTGCTTTTTTAGAAGAAGAAGGTACATATGTGTGTCAATGCACGAATAAATTTAATTTCTATAATATAAAATATATTTATATATATTTAAATGTAAAATAAATTATATAATTATAAAATGATTAATAATCAAATAAATTTAATTGTATTAAATAATTATGTAAAAAAAGATTTGTAAAATAGAGAGAAAAAATTAAAAAATTTAATATTTAAAAATAAGAATTTTTTCTTTCAATTAAAAAGATGATTATTGATTAAAATAAAATAGGTATTGTGAGTGGAATTTTTTTTTTAAATAATCATTTTTTAAAAAAAAAAAATTCCAAAATAACCAATTATTCAAAAAAATTACCAAAATAATCAAGTTTGGTAGAGATGCGTCAGATGAAATGACGCATCCCCAATGCTTAAAGAGGAGATGTCAATAGCATTGGCGCATGCATTGGGCTCCTCATGAGGAGGCGTCAATGTTAGTGGTGCCTACATTGGACCTCATGAGGAGGCGTCAATGTTACTGGTGCCTACATTGGACCTCATGAGGAGGCGCCAATGCTAGTGGCGCCTAGGTGCACTTGGTTGGTGTATGCGCCAATTCATCTGGCGCATACATCCCCTTCTATTTTTATTTTTTTATTTTTTTATTTTTTTTATTATTAATATTTAATTTTTATTATTTAAAAATTAAGAAATAGTAATGAAAAAAATTAATTCATTGAAGATTAATAATTGGTTACATTAGACTGACAATAAACTAATGACCGACCCGATTATAACGTCTCCCGGTTCCACATCCCGGTGCGTTAGTTTGTCTCCGAGGTCTCCCACGATTTTCTTGAGGTGTTTGTGGTCTTTGGGTGCTGACCTGATCGAGCGATGGCTGGTTGGAAGGTACGGCAGAAGTTCCAGTGGTATTTGAAAGATGTGTCATCATTTGCTCCCAATATCCGGAGGGGCTCTGGCCAATGGCGCTTCCGTAATGGAGTTCGGTGCTCATGTCATTGTAGTTAGGGCGTTGGGGTTGGGTGAATTAGGGACGGTATAGTTGCCCAAATTGGGTCATTTAGTCGTTTTGGAAACGAAGCAATGGTTCTTGGAGCATACTATAGTTAAACAATGGTTGGGTGTTCATTGGTGGGAGGCTACGATGAAGTGACCCATATGAATTATCTGGGTTGTAGATGGTTGTGGTTGCAGGGTTTTATTCTTGTTTTTGTGTTTGGATAGGTGGTATGAACGGGGTGCGACGTTGGATGGTTGGTTGTTGGGTGGTTGGTATGAACGGGTTGCGATGTTGGGTCTTTGGTTGTTGTGTGTATGTGGTCGGTTGATGTTGTGTGGTTGGTTGTTGGGTTTGGGTGGGTTCACATTGGTGTTGGGTGGTGAATTATTATGGGGCATACGATGACGAAGCAAGTTGGCGTGGATCCATCAAATATCGCGACTCAGATACAAATTATTGAGTTGTTACCGACCTAAACCATGTCATATATTGTTGAGTGGGTCTTGCACCTTGGATGACTGGTTCGTTCAAGATGTGTTGTCGTTGATTCCTCCATTGACGACACACGTCTTTTGTAAAGTCTCTTCAGTCATATTAATCCCACTGTGCATCAACCGTTTTTTGATGCCAATTCCCCAAACATGTGGGAGATTCTGGAATCTGTTGTAGCATTCCGAACTACAGTTTGACCCGGTCACTCTGGTGCATTTCCACCGTAGTGAATCGGATAATCGTTGTCTTCGCTGTCCAAACTGCAGCATCGTCATGGTTCACATCATGATCCAGACCCAGATATGGCCTCCAAACAAACTGTAAAACAATACGAAACGGTTAGATGGAAAATAATTTGAGAAGTATTTTAAAATTAAAATATAGTTGGGTATGATTATTACATCGTCATGTCCAATGTGGTCCAATAGATTTCGATAGACTACAATAGCGTGTTTCAGACACTTGTTGTAGTTCATTCCCCTTACTGACCACCTAAGATAAAAAAGAAGTGAAAAATATTATTTACTATTAATTATAATAATAAATATAATTAACTAAATGGTGAATGGTAAAGTGTTAGACTTACTTGGTTGCAAACGGGAACACGAATGGGCGCTCATTTATCGGGGCGAGCGACGACATTCTTGACCACCCCCAAGCTTGAAGCAAATACGCACATGAAAAAAAAGTACAGGTATTCTTTTTTGCAGTTCTACACATTGCACTATATAGATGGGCCAACATAGCTGAACCCCAACTATAAGTGTTTACCTTATTAATGTTGCATAATAAAGGTAAATACATTATATTTACATAATTACCTGTACTTTCTGGAAACAAAAAATTACCAAATAAAATCATAATATAACACTGAGCTTTTATTATTTTCTCATACTCGGTTGAATCGTCGGACAATACTATACTGGCATAATATTGTTTTAGGTATTTTAAATTTATACCTTGCCCCTTGCTTGACCGGATGTGTCTCCCTCAGTTTCGTCGTCTAACAAATGGGCACCCAATAATTCATTGCAGATATTGTTGTCTTGGTTAACTCGACCATTCACTGCCTTTCTGTCTATACGGAGACCCAACAACATGTACACGTCCTCAAGTGTGACGGTACATTCACCAATCGGAAGGTGAAATGTGTGGGTCTCGGGTCTCCACCTCTCCAACAAAGCCAGAATGAACTTGTAGTCCATCGAGTACGAAACAATTTTTAGTAGATTTCAAAATCCACATCCTCTAATATATGGTTCTATTAAAGGATCGTGGGATACATATTCATGTACGCGGCATCTAACCCGCTTCGGATCCTAATAACAAAAAAGTAAGAAAATACAATTAGAAGAAGAAATACATATTGAACAAACAAACATCTATAAGAAGTAAGAAAAACATAGAAAGTAAAAAAAAAGAGATAACAAAGGTATAAGACTAAAAACATAAAAAGTAAAAAGAGAGAGATAACATACAAATGCCGAGATATTCTCGAGTGTGCCTCTGTGTTCATCGTCCATAGTCAACAAAGACATGATTTGATTTTACAAAGCTTGAGTGTGGTAGATGAAAGAAGTGTGATAGAAGAATATAATTGAGTATTGATGAAGATGATTTGATATTGTTGATATGAGAGGCTATTTGTAGATGAATGAGTGAGTAGGTTTGCAACCTTGCGTGACTGTGATTGGTTGCATGGAATGGCAAGAGGAGACAAGGGAATGACAAACTTCAGAAAGCATGTGAGAGAAAGCATGTGAGGAATCTCTTCTAGGCGCATGTGAAGAAACCACGTGCAAGGGAAGAGGCTCCCTTCCTCTTGGCGCCTACATGTGATTCCTTACATGCAAGGAAGAGGCGCCCTTCCTCTTGGCGCCTTAGTGTAGGGAAATGGGAAGGGGCGCCCTTCCTAGTGGCGCCTAAGACCATTTTTTGTGAAGAGGTGCTCAACCCTTTGGCGCCCCAGTTACTTTATGGCGCCTAGGGAATGGGTGTCTAGGTGGGAATCTTAGGGCTCAGGGTTCTGAGATTCTTTGATTCCCTGGCGCATGTGTGTTCATGCCACTCTTTTCTCTGAATCATTGATTCTTTCTACTGCATGCATGGTCAATTTTATACAGATAATGACCAAGTTATCAATGCAACAACCAAGTTAGCAATGACCAAGCTAATTATGTTGTGCAGATGAACAACTTAGTAATGCATTCAATTCCATTCAAGCTAACTACATATTTAATATTTCAACAAAATGTCTTCCATACAACATTACATGATCAATGCCCATGTCGAAGGTGAAATATTTGATCATCAGTTGTTCGGTTTTTATTTTCGAAATACAGAGGTAACTCGGTTTACAATAAATCGACGATCAAATTTTTCACATCTGAAAAAAAGACAAAAAAAGAAATTACAGTGCAGTAATGTGGGTCAAATCATCTACACAAATCCGGTTTGTTTGCAGAAAACCAGGTAAAATTTTATCAGAAGAAGATTTGAGATGATGATGATGATGATGTTCAGCATATGTTTGTCAGTCACGAACAATCCGGTTACAACGATATAGAGTTGTATATATTTCCACATCAACAACAGGCTTCTCAGTACATTGATTAGTCACAAGTGTTTTGTGAGACTGATGACAAACAGGTTGAGGTGAATGTTCCAGACGAAGAAGAAGAAGAAGAAGCTGAGATCATGGTTGATTCGATGGTGAACACTAAAGAGGAAGAGAAGTCGATACCAGCAAGTCATGTATACTGCCCACCCCAACACATGACAAGGTTAAATTTGGGTTCAGATGAACCTTCGGCAGATGTATGGTACAATCCTTACATGGAGATTGTCGCGGCGCGAAAAATACCCAAGCGTAAGGAACGCTCGAAATATAAATAAGACAGAGTCGCCACCGAACTTTATTTATTCCCAAAGAGGGAAAGGGGAAATATCGATAAAACCCACAAAAATCAAAAAGAAATGGTCGTCGCAACCAAATCGGGTTCGGGAGTCGGTTATGCAAGGGGAAGGTATTAGCACCCCTCACATCCATCGTACTCGATGGGACCCATTTAGTTAGTTTCGTGTTAGAGTGTTAGCGTGATATCGTTTGTGATCTTCTACTTATCGGGTGAGGAAAGAGAAAGAAAGAAAGGAAAGACTTAGGGTTTTTAATGTTAATGTGCCTGACAAGATTTCGCAATCCTGCTCCTACGTATCTCCAGGTGCTATGAAGAACTCAAGGCATACGTAGTTCTACCCAAAGAGAACTACTGGGTGGATTGCTTTTAAAGAGAGTGATGCTTGGATCATATTTGAGCGATTAAACCTTTACTTGCTGCTCGCCCTTGGAGGCTGAAGTCCTTGTTTGTTTCGCATCAAAATGGATGTTGCATACTCTTTTCTGAAAATGTTTTCAGAGTCGCACAAGGGCGGAAAATAAGTTTGATGAGTTTGAGTTGATTTTAAGCGGAGACAGGCATCCAAGCAGGGAGCTCTACTGCAGTACTCAGATTCTCGAAAAGGAAGAGGCCTAAGCCCAATCACTCTCTTTTCATCCAAAAGTTTATTATGAAAATGTGTGGCAAATTAGGTCAAAGTTCATTAACGGAAGACGATTAATCAGACAGAGAGCTCTACAGCAGTGTCCAAATAATCGGGAAAGAGAAGGTCGATACCCAATCAATCTTTTTCTTCTATAAGAGAAATGACCTAATTCTAGTAATTATTGTATTTTAATAAGGAAGATGAATGTTTGAACATTGAGCTCTACAGCAGTATCCTAACATCCGAAACAGAGAAAGTCTAAACTTAATCAGTTTCTTCCATTTTTATTGTGAAAAGCTTTTGAAAATAGGGGGACGACTTGACATTGGATCAAGTGTCAGAAGTTGACTTATGAAAATAATTTGGATGTGGCGGGGGTTTAATTCATGTACAAGAATGAAATATTTGATTCTATTTACAAATGATATGGTGACAAGGTAACACGAGAGTATAAGAGAATAAAACGATGCATGAAATGAGTAATGTGAGAGCACTAATCATAAAATAAACAATGTCGCATATGAGAGCAACATATATAAGATAAATAATGCACAATTTGAGACAGAAAACTTGACCACAATGGCTTAGCCTCCCATAAACCTATCATAAGCTAGACATCAAGGAAATTAACAAGTTCTAGCATATGCCATCTAAGTAAAACCACTACCAAAATTTTAAACATATTAGCCTCATCTTCAAACAAATCATCCACGGAGGTGTGCATAACATCTAGAACCGTAAACTATACAACATAAAAGTGTGTTTTGGTGCAAGCATAAAATTCACTGTCATTTTAAACCAAATTTCTAACAAAACTTCAAACTCATTTAGCAAGTTATATTGGAAATAAAAGATCACCCAATGTCATAATCTAATGTCATAATCTAACTGTCTTAGGATATCACAAAATTAACTCACAATTAAAATATCTTTAGTTTTTTGGTTTAAAAAAAGGTTACCATTTTCGTTTGTGTTAAAAGACCCGGAACTCATTATTTAAGTAAGACCAAAGAAACAATAACTTAGGTACATGAATCAACAAACAAAAGTAACAGACCAATCAATACAGGATAAACTTAGAGCCCATGCATCAAATGATAACTAACGTGAACCTAAAGAGCCATCATGATTTAATAATCAATATAATGCAATGCAACATACTAAGATAAGAATGACAAATGATGAGTTAATGTTGGTTTGAATTTTCCAAATTCTATAACACAATACATTCCTATAGTTTTAAAGAAAAGGAAAAAAAATGCAGTAGTCTAAATTGACTCATTCACTCTCCATGGTTTATGAAAAACTCATCTCTCATATTGCAAAAAACTTCCTTTTTCTATTAAAAAAAAAAAAAAACACATAATATCTTCATCTTTTTTATTTTTATTTTTGAAAGAAAAAGTTACAGTAATAAAAATGAAAGCTACTACTTCATTACATAGACGCGTCAAAAATGATAACGGCGGTGATGCTTATCATGATATAATAAAATGAAAATTCTACAAAACATAAAGAAATAAAAACACACCGCATGTAATCAAACTGAAATGGAATAAAAGCATGGCACACGATCACATACGAAACGTAATGTCGGATGTGTATCACAATAGAAAAGAAACGCAACATTATTAATACGTATTTCAAATCGCAATTAAAACAGCATGTACACACACAACACGAGTTTAAACTACGCGCGACATATAGAGGATGAACGAACTTATACGAAGTACAAGTCGTAACCAAACGCCGTGCACTCAAAATGACACGAAAGCTCTAAATGATATCATGCAGAAAATTATGAAAGTATTTTCTGATCTCAACAACATTCAAAATGATGGCTATACACATATATATTTATTTTTTAAACATGACGTAAACTCGAATCTGAATCAATACATGTAACTTAATGATTAGAAACAAACACATCAAATAAATTAAGTCTGTCATAATGAATCGATAATCAAACTCCGCATCACCACTTACTTGGATCTTATCGAAATGTGACTTCAATGTTTCAAGTGCGTTGAGTATGGCGATGTTACTGTCCATGGTGAGTAGTTTACGCCTAGCATTGTGAGGTTGTTTTGGGTTGAGAGGAAATCGTGAGGGTGTGTGTTCAAAGGAGGCAAAAGTGATGAGTGAAAATATGGTGAGTGGTAGTTGTCGTTGAGGTTGAAGAAAAAAAAAGTCACCTCCCTTTTTGTGCTTTCTCCATATTCTTTTTTCTCAAAGTCAGAAAGTGTTGTTATTATTCTTCCCTCTCCAAAAACCAGAGAGAGAGAGAGAGAAAAAAGTTATATGAGATAAATAGGTCTTGTGGTGTGAAATATGGGAGACGTGGTTCCAAAATCAACCTCACAAATGGAGCCACATGTCGTTTATGTATTGGAGGGATTGAGATATTTTTTCACTTTCAGCCAGCTGTTTGGGAGCTCACGTGTGTCTTCTTCATTAGAGAAGAGGGAGATATTTTTCTTTGATTCTTTTCTCAATTTTAAAAAAAAAAACTAAAAACTAAAATATTACTATTTAAAACCAAAATCAAAAACACAAAAATATAATTGAAAATAAAAATGTAGAAAATTCTATTTAATTTCAACAATTATTTTGGTTAAAAAAATAAAAATAATTTGGATAAGAAAAGAATAAAAATCTGGCGCAAAGATGCCTGAAAAAATAAATTGAATGCATTGAAATGATCGGCACTAAATAAACTTCTCGGAAGCATACAGGTTTTGGTCAAATTTTGAAACAAAAAAATGATCGGTAAAAAGGTTCAGGCTGGTTAAAATGTGACCGAAAAAAGTAGTCGAAAATAAAAATAAATGAGCATGCCTGGTTAAACTACGCGGAACAGAGATTAATAAAACTGATGTCTTAAAGCTCAATTTTGAAATTTTTCATCCGCTAATTCGACGTACAGTTGAGAAACGGTGCGAACGACCTGTCTGTGGATCCGGAAAATTATTTTGTGTGACATTTTAAGTTTTATACAAAACAAAATACATGTTGTGACAAGTAATAAAATGCAAATGTCTGGTGAATGTACTGATTCAATGATTAAATAAATATAAACAGAGAATGGATGCAAATGATTCACCCTTGAACCATTTGCTTCCCTTTCTCAAACACAAACAAAACCCTATACATATTCAGACAATGAAAACACTCTTGATTATCACCCTCTAAACCTCTGAAACAAGATGCAACAAAATAAATTATGCACTGAGATTGAGAAATCAAGTCTTTCGACTTCTCAATCAACATATGACTGAATGAATATTATCAAGATCAGATGAAATGCCAGAACTCCGGACTTTTTACCTGAACCCTGACGAATGCTTTAAATTGATGAAATACACGACAAAACGGATTGATTTATGCTATGCTGATGCAAATGAAAAACTCAGGGTAAAATTTAGGGTATGACAGCTGCCCCTATTTAAACATCTTTAACTAGAGGATATGAAGAAATCTTCTTCAAATCGCCATGGTGAAAGATAGTTTAAATACCAAACAGACCCAAATTTTTCCTTTTATGTAGAAGAATGATAAGCTCATGGTTATGACCGAATGCACTTGGATTTAAGAAATACTCTTGATTTCTTAATCAGCTGACGGTAATGCGAATAAATGCAATGAGATTTAAGAAATACTCTTGATTTCCTAATCGTTTGGTGGTATGCATGTAAATGAAGGTTAAGAAGTCCTCTTAACTCCTTAAAAATGAATGCGCATGAATTGAGAAATACTCTCGATTTCTCAATTGTGAGATGACAAATGATATGTATGTTAAGAAGTAATCTTGACTCCTTGGAGATGAACAAATTAAGAAATACTCTCGATCTCTTAATCATCACACAGATGAATGAAAATGCAGATGAATTAAGAAATACTCTTTATTTCTTAGTCATGAATGTAAATGAAATGTATATAAGTTAAGAAATACTCTTGATTTCTTAATCATCGGATGATAAATGATATGAGAAATGCTCTTGATTTCTCAGATGCTATACAGGTTAAGAAGTACTCTTGACTTCTTAAATATGAAATGGTATGAGTTAAGAAATACTCTTGATTTCTTAATCATGAATGTAAATGAATTGAGAAATGCTCTTGATTTCTCAAAAGATATGAAAGTAAATTAAGAAATACTCTTGATTCCTTAATCATGAATGTAAATGAATTGAGAAATACTCTTGATTTTCTCAGATGACATGCAGATGAGTTAAGAAATACTCTTGATTTCTTAATCATGAATGTAAATGAAATATGTATGAGTTAAGAAATACTCTTGATTTCTTAATCATGAATGTAAGTGAATTGAGAAATGCTCTTGATTTCTCAGATGAAATGCAAATGAATTAAGAAATACTCTTGATTCCTTAATCATGAATGTGAATGAAATGAGAAATGCTTTTGATTTCTCAGATGACATGTAGATGAGTTAAGAAATACTCTTGATTTCTTAATCACGGATGTAAATGAGATATGTATGAGTTAAGAAATACTCTTGATTTCTTAATCATGAATGTAAATGAAATGAGAAATGCTCTTGATTTTCTCAGATGAAATGCAAATGAATTAAGAAATACTCTTGATTTCTTAGATGATATGCAAATGACTGGGGATGAGAGAAACGTGTTCAGTTGCTCTTGACTGACGGTAGATCTCCATGGATGAATCTGTTATAAGGTAACATGCTCGACTGGTCTTCACATGTTCTTTGCTGAAGGCAGACACTCCTGGGGGAATAAATGATCATATTCAACTGCTTTTGGCTAAAGATGTCATATTCAACAACTCTTGGCTGAAACTGATGCATTCAACGACTCTTGGTTGAAGCAAAAACTGTAAAATAAAATAGTGTTCAACTGCTCTTGGCTGAAACTACTACATAAAATAAAATGGTGTTCAGCTGCTCTTGGCTGAAACTAACGCATTCAACTGCTATTGGTTGAAGCAAATTGCTGGGAAATACACAAAATGCTTCCTTTGGGGAATAACCGCATGTTCAGCTGCTCTTGGCTGACAGAAGACTCTTTTGGGGAATGAGAAGATCTCAGAGACTTGCTGGGGAGTTCAGGAAATTTTGCTGGAGAAAATACAATGTTGGAGAAACTCTGTGTGGAGATATCTATTGGGGAAACCAAGCAGAAATTCCGTTGACACCAGATTTCCAATGGGAGAACATCAATCACCTTGTTGGGGAATAAACTTGCCTTGAGAATAATCACTTAAAAATGATTGACTTCTGTAAGTGTTTACTGAAGAAAAGAATTGTTCTACTTTTAAGAAAAAAAAACTCTTGCATCTTGGTTTGCTGAGGATTACACTGAACTTTCTTGAGAGGTTGTTGAATTCGGTTGAGGTTTATGCATGATCTGTTTTTGTACATGATATGCAAAATGAATGTGAATGCATGAATATATTAGTTTATGCATTTTGTGGGTATCAAGCTCGGATTCCCCAACGTCTTGTCTTGAATAGCACTGACACCATAAAATTTTTTTTTTTTTTTTTTGCGAAAAAAACCCTGATTTCTGCTTTTCCGCCAAGCGGGCTTCAATGAGGACTTCTTGCTTCTGGAAGAAAATCCATTTCAAACTTGCCTTAGATTACAATGATCCAGGAAATGTCTCACGTCTTGTGAACCAGATGCATTATTGTAAACCAACAAAAATTCCTTTTATACTTTCAAAATCAAAACAAATTAAAGTTTTCAAAAGCTTTGTCGTTTCCAATATTTTAATGTTTTTATCTTATCAAAAATAAAAAGCGACATTAAGCAGAAAAACAGAAATAATTGGTAAAGCAATGTTCAACTGAACAATTTTATTTGATGAGAAGAATAACTCATACATGGGGTTCATGAAGATGTAAACCCCTCTAAGAGGAGATTACAGAGAAAGAAAGAAAGTAAATGGCAACAAAAATTTAACTGATTTTCCAATGAAATACAACTTTGCTATTTTCCCCTATGTCCTCTAGTCTTCATTACTTTGCTTCTGGAGATGGTAATTGGACTGTTTTCTTCCATCTGAGCTTTGTGGCAGTGTTGACTTGTGTCGCTGCAGTATTATGCCTTTGGATATTCCCTAACTTTTGCGCGAACTGCTCCTTAAGAGTTTCAGTTCACCGGGAGATTTTACCCTTTTTTGCTTAAGTCGCCCTTTCGGGTTTTCGACTTACCGGGCTTAATTTTTGTTTATCCCTAATTTTTGCCTGAGCCGCCCTTTCGGGTTTTCAACTCACCGGGATGTTCATTTTTTTGCCTAAGTCGCCCTTTCGGGTTTTCAACTTAGCGAGCTTTTATTATCCATATCTTTTTCTTAGGCATAATACTTTTTGACTGCATCAGAATTGACAGGGTGTGTCAACTCTTCTCCGTCCATGTTCGTGAGAACTAAAGCTCCACCAGAGAAAGCTTTCTTCACCACAAATGGCCCTTCATAGTTTGGAATCCACTTGCCACGTGAATCCTTCTGGAGGGAGATTATCTTTTTCAAAACTAGTTCACCTACATTAAACTCTCGAGGTCGGACCTTCTTGTCAAACGCCCGTTTGAGTCTCCTCTGATATAACTGACCATGACATAATGCTGTCATCCTCTTTTCTTCGATTAGATTGAGCTGGTCAAACCTGGTTTGAATCCATTCTGCTTCTTCTAATTCTGTCTCCATCAAGACTCTCAATGAGGGGATCTCAACTTCTATCGGTAGCACAGCCTCCATGCCATAGACTAGTGAGAAAGGGGTCGCCCTTGTTGAAGTGCGAACAGCTGTTCGATATCCGTGCAAAGCAAAGGGTAGCATCTCGTGCCAATCTTTATAAGTTTTCACCATCTTCTGAATGATCTTCTTAATATTCTTGTTAGCTGCCTCTACAGCTCCGTTCATCTTTGGCCTATAAGGTGACGAGTTATGATGTTCAATCTTGAAATTCTCGCACAACTCCTTCATCATCTTATTATTTAGATTTGATCCATTATCAGTGATAATTTTGCTAGGAGTTCCGTAGCGACAAATTATCTCTTTCTTGATAAACCGAGTGACTACTTGCTTCGTCACATTGGCATAAGAAGTTGCTTCTACCCACTTAGTGAAGTAGTCAATGGCAACCAGAATGAACTGATGTCCGTTTCCAGCTTTAGGCTCAATCATACCAATCATGTCTATTCCCCACATTGAGAATGGCCATGGAGCTGATAAAACATTCAAAGGAGTGGGTGGCACGTGCACCTTGTCAGCATAAATTTGGCACTTGTAGCATTTCCTAGCATAGTGGTAACAGTCTGTTTCCATTGTCAACCAATAGTAACCAGCTCTAAGGATTTTCTTTGCCATTGCATGTCCGTTTGCATGAATGCCGAAAGAACCTTCGTGGATTTCTTTGATGAGTAGGTCGGCTTCGTGTCTATCCACGCATCTGAGCAGAACTAAATCAAAGTTTCTTTTGTATAAGACACCACCACTTAGGAAGAAATTGGCTGATAACTTTCTTAAGGTCTTTTTGTCTGTGATGGATACATCATTTGGATACTCGTGCTTCTCAAGATATCGTTTGATATCATAAAACCAAGGCTTGCCATCTGTTTCTGTTTCAACTACCAAGCAATGTGCTGGCTCGTCTAGACGTTGAATTGTAATAGCAGGTGATTCGTTAGCCCACTTGACCTTGAACATAGATGACAGAGTAGCCAAGGCATCGGCTAGCTGATTCTCCTCCCTAGGAATATGATGGAAATTAATCTCATCAAAGTAGGGGATTAGCTTCATGACATGCTCTCGGTATGGGATCAAATTGGGGTGGCGGGTCTCCCAATCTCCTTTGATTTGATAGATGACAAGTGCTGAGTCCCCATACACTTCAAGAATCTTGATTCGTAGGTCAATAGCTGCTTCAATTCCCAAGATACATGCTTCATACTCCGCCATGTTATTGGTGCATTCGAAACATAACCTTGCCGTGAAAGGAAGATTAAAATCCTTTGGAGAAGTTATAACAGCCCCAATTCCGTTACCTAATGCATTTGAGGCACCATCGAACACGAGCGTCCACCGCGATCCTGGTTCGGGTCCTTCTTCCGGGCCTGGAATCTCATAGTCTCTTATGTACATGACGTCTTCATCTGGGAAGTCGAGTCTCATCGATTGATAGTCCTCCACTGGCTGGTGCGCAAGGTACTCTGATAACACACTACCCTTGATGGCCTTCTGAGTTACATACTGAATGTCATATTCTGATAATAACATTTGCCAGCGAGCGATTCTGCCAGTTAATCCAGGTTTCTCGAAGATGTACTTGATGGGATCCATCTTGGATATTAACATTGTTGTATGACAAATCATATACTGTCTCAGACGACGAGAAGCCCATGCTAATGCACAACAAGTCTTTTCTAGCATGGAGTACCTGATTTCACATTCTGTAAACTTCTTGCTCAGGTAGTAGATAGCATGCTCTTTTCTACCCATCTCATCGTGTTGCCCCAGTACACATCCCATGGATTCATCTAGTACTGTCAAATACATAATGAGAGGCCTTCCTGGAACTGGTGGCACTAAGATTGGTGGTTCTTGCAGATATTGTTTGATTTTATCGAATGCACTCTGGCAATCATCGTTCCACCTAACAGCTTGATCCTTTTTTAACAACTTGAATATTGGCTCGCAAGTGGCTGTCAGATGCGAGATGAATCTGGAAATATAGTTCAATCTGCCCAAGAAACCACGGACTTGCTTCTCTGTCCGAGGTGCTGGCATCTCTTGAATAGCTTTGACTTTGTCAGGATCAACTTCTATGCCTTTCTGGCTCACAATGAATCCTAGAAGCTTTCCAGATCTTACTCCAAAAGTGCATTTAGCAGGGTTTAAGCGCAATCTGTATTTCCTCAATCTTACAAACAACTTCTTCAGATGAATAACATGCTCCTCTTCTGTCTGAGACTTAGCAATCATGTCATCCACATAGACTTCAATCTCCTTGTGCATCATATCATGGAAAAGAGTCACCATGGCCCTTTGATAGGTTGCCCCAGCATTTTTCAGGCCGAAAGGCATCACCTTATAACAGAAAGTGCCCCATGGTGTAATGAAAGTTGTTTTCTCCATATCTTCGGGAGACATTTTAATCTGATTATATCCTGAGAATCCGTCCATGAAGGAGAATACAGAGAACTGAGCTGTGTTATCTACCAATACATCAATGTGAGGTAACGGAAAATCATCTTTGGGGCTAGCTCTATTCAGGTCTCTGTAGTCTACACACATTCGAACCTTTCCATCTTTCTTCGGAACTGACACAATATTAGCAATCCACTGCGGGTAAGTTGCAACAGCTAGAAAACCTGCCTCAAACTGCTTCTTGACCTCTTCTCTGATCTTGACAGCCATGTCTGGTCGAGTTCTTCTCAACTTCTGCTTGATGGGCGGGCATTCCGGCTTCAACGGCAGCTTGTGCACAACTATGTTGGTGTCGAGTCCTGGCATATCCTGATATGACCAAGCAAACACATCCACATATTCATGTAGTAGCTTGACTAGTTCCTCCTTCACATTTTTTTTCAAAGCAGTTCCGACCTTGACTTCCTTTCTATCCTCCTCAGTCCCCAGATTGATCACATCCACTGGTTCCTGATGAGGCTGAATCATCTTTTCCTCTTGTTTCAAAAGTCTGGTCAACTCTTCTGGGAGTTCGCAGTTTTCCTTACCATCCTCTTCAGCTTGGTTAATCGGGAGGTCGAAGTCATAGGGAATTATAGCATTGTCGTGTTCAATGGATCCAGTTATTAATGATCTGCATGGAAATGATTTTTCTTTTTAGAGGAAGATTTTGAAAAATGAAAGTGATGTGAAATAAAAATTGCCATTTTTTTGTTGTTTATTTGTTTGTAAAAAAAATAAATAAATTAAAAAGATGAAAGACAGGGATCTCAAAAAATGTGCTTTGTATTGATGATAAGGCTTAACTATTAACACAAAATGGGCCCTACAAAGCTATCCATATGCCTTGGGCATGGCATTGGATGTTTTAGAAAACAGTAAATTACTTTGAATAAGAAACTATATCCAGAACGTCTGTTGCCTTCCAGTTAGTGAGAGCAGCATCCGGAGGTCCACAAAACAACATCTTGGGCAAATCTAGATCTTCATCTTCAAGAGCATTCACTTGATCATCACTTCGGAAACCAGCTTTGGAGAATATTTCCTGGATGCTAGGAACCTTCCCCTGATGTATATTCTGATCTTTGAAAAGTTCAATAGACGGCTGATATCCTAATCCACACTTGTCTTTCTTCTCTGGTAGTTCAATCACTGTGCCCCAACTTCCAGGGCAACCAGCTTCAATTGCAGCTTTCACACTCTTCCACGAGGTCATGACCCCCTTGGGTTCTTCAACAAGTTTCGGCTTAGTCTGGACCACATTGACCACTTCAAGGGCTTGGAGAGGAGTTTCAACAATGTCTTCACCTACTTCAATGTATCTGAAAGAAGTCAAATGGCTGACGAAAATATCTTCCTCTCCGGATACTGATATCAGCTTACCAGAAGTAACAAACTTCAGCTTCTGGTGAAGTGTCGAGGTGACAGCTCCAGCAGCATGAATCCAAGGTCTACCTAATAGACAACTATAGGCAGGCCTAATATCCATTACCTGAAAGGTAATACGGAAAGTTTGAGGGCCAATCAGGATTGGGAGGTCAATCTCCCCAATAACTGTTCGCTTAGACCCATCAAAAGCTTTCACTATCAAAGCACTGGGTCTCATCTGCACCCCTTCAATATTTAATTGTGCCAGGGTAGTCTTAGGTAACACGTTCAAGGATGAACCTGTATCCACAAGTACTCGAGCCAAAGTAACATCTGTACATTGAATTGAGATATGAAGCGCCATATTATGTTCTCGCCCATTAGGGGGTAAATCATCATCAGTGAACATCAAACAACTACTAGCATTGAGATTAGCAACCACATTATCAAACTGAATAACACTGATATCTTCTGCCACATAAGCTTCGTTCAAGAACTTCAATAGAGCAGTCCTATGAGCCTCAGAACTCATAAGTAGAGAAAGAATGGATATTTTTGAAGGAGTTTGGTTGAGCTGATCTACGACCTTGTAATCACTCTTCTTGATGATCTTCAAGAATTCTCTATCCTCTTCAGTAGTCACTGCTTTCTTAGATGAGCCTTCTCCTACTTCTGGAGGATTCACCTCTTTCCCTTTCGTTGGTTCAACTGTTGGTGCACTTTCTTTGTTTGGGATCACTTCAGGAGTGAAAACCCTTCCACTTCGAGTCACACCACTAGCTCCAGCAATGTTAGTCACGTCTGGCTCTTTCAAGATTACTGGTTTGTTACCCACATAAACTACAGGTTCATAGTTCCAAGGCACGGCTTTGGTACTGTCAAATGAGAAAGGAGCGGGAACATGGATAACCATGGGCTCAATCTTCTTCACTGGCTCTAGGTCAACATTTCTCTGATAAGGGACCACAAAAGGCTTGGGAAGCCTCTCTTGATCAAACACAGGCACAATCACAGCAACGTCGTCATCAATCTTTGCTCTGGTGAACTGAATAACCCTCTGATCCATCAAACGTTGAAGACAAATTTTGAATTCAACACACTGATCAGGGTTGGATGAACACACCACACAATTATCATGTACTCCATTCATCAATTCTACTTCCATCAATCTAGCATGGACCACTGTTAAAAGAGTCTTCAACTTGAACACATCCTTTATCAATCCATCGTCAGTTGAACTCTCTATAGCATTGACACCTGAACTATCATGTTTAGGCAAAGGATTGTTCCCCACATTTGGAACATCAGCAAAAGACAATATTTTCTTATCTATCAACTCTTGGACCCGGAGCTTGAACACTTTGCAATTCTCTGTTGTATGACCCTCTGAATTAGCATGAAAGGCACATCTAGCATTCTCATCATACCAAGGCTTATGCGGCTTCGGCATTGGAGGTAATGCCCTTGGCACGACAGTCCCATTCTGAATCAGATACGGTAGCAATTGAGTGTAAGTCATTGGGATAGGAGTGGTATTCACATTATTATACTGTTGATATGGCCTCTGTTGATTTGGTCGTTGATGCTGAACTGGACGTGGTTGATTATTCTGCTGATGTTGAGGTGGAGGAGCCTGGAATTGAGGTTGTGGAGCTTGATAGTGAGGTACCGGAGCCGGAATAGGAACAGGAGAAATTGGACGGTAAGGCATGGTTGGATATTGAGTAGCTGCTACGTAAGGGTACTGATAATAAGGCAGAGGAGCAGGAGCCCTGGGTGGTACCCTCCTCTGAGAAGAAATGGCACTAGTCTCACCCTCCTTCCTCTTGAATCCGTTGAAAGGCTTCTTTAAGATTGGTTGACTGCTGGAACCTCCCTGGATTTTACCACTCTTCAGTCCTTCTTCTACTCTTTCTCCCACGATCACCATGTCAGAAAATCCTGTGGACACACTACTGATCAATCTTTCATAATATTGGCCCTGCAAGGTTCCCATGAAAATGTCAATCAATTCACGATCAACCAGCGGCGGGTGCACCCTTGCAGCCAATTCTCTCCAGCGTTGTGCGTATTCTTTAAAAGATTCATTGTCTTTCTGGGTCATACTCTGAAGCTGAGTACGGTTTGGTGCCATGTCAGTATTATATTTGTATTGCTTTGCGAATGCTTCAGCCAACTCATCCCAAGTGTGGATGTTGCTACATTCCAACTGCATGTACCAGTCCAAAGATGCCCCAGTTAGACTGTCCTGAAAGCAATGGATCATGAGCTTATCATCTCTGGCATAGGCAGCCATTTTTCTGCAATACATTTTCAAATGTATGTTAGGACATGTGAGTCCTTTGTATTTTTCAAATTCAGGCGCTTTGAATTTTGGAGGAATCACCACGTCTGGGACTAGACACATCTCCAAGGCACTTAAACGGGTTGAGTTATGTCCTTCCAAGATTCTTAGCTTTTCGGCCAGAGCACGACACATCAAGATAGCCTCAGAATCTTGGGCAGCAGTAGGCATGACCACTGGAGTAGCTCCATTGTAATTCTGCATTTCAAACTCGTCCTGGAGCTCTTCATCAGTGCGGGGCATGACTACTTGATTGACTATCGGAGGTCCTTGCGCAGCGACTCCATCAGCTACTCCAGAAGTATGCGCAGGTGGAGGAACATGAGTTCTTTCAAACGGTGGAACAAAACCTGGGGGAAGGCCGTAGATAACGGGATTTGGAATAGGAACTGAAGGTCCTGACTGAAGAGCAACCCCTTGAAGCAGAGCATCGTTCCTTGCAGCAGCGGCAACACGAGCCTCTTCTTCCCTTCTAGCCAGAGCTTGTATAGCCTCAAAGATCTGCTCGATCTTGCTTTTGACAGAGTCCATCTCCTCTCTGAAGGCAGCTTGTTCTTCTCTAACTACATCCATGATTCTTCTTGTGTTGGAGCGAGTAGCGTATGTACATTGAGGAATCAGCTTGAACTACTGGACACGAGGAAAAATGGAATGAGTTTTTGTTTTGAGAAATGAAATGCATGATGCATATGTTAATGCACGTGGATTTAAAAATGTCTTTTATGCTTATGTTCAATTTTATTTTCAGGGAACCGTATTAGATTCCTTGTAACTTAGCAAGCATTCAAAGAGATCACGGGGAATAAAACAATAATGGAACCAAACTTTTTTGTACAAAAGAAACTCAAAATCCTTCATTCAATCAATTTAAAATAGAGTACAAGGATTAAGTACAAAATATTCTTTCAAACATAAAGGAAAGTACAACATAAAAAAAAAAGGTCAAACTGCAGGCTTCTGTTTGTTGAGATCTTCCAACTCTCCTTTGAACCTTTTTATCATGTCTTCACAAAGATAAATAAATTCAGTCACTGAACGAGGGATGTTGTCATTGTCTATGTCTTCCAAAGCACATCTTAGCATCAAAGGCACATTTGTAGCCATGCCATTACAGAAGTCTATCAAACTGGCAAACTTGTCTCGATACTCATTTCTTTGTTCATGTAAAAACTGGATGGTTTCCTCGAAGGCTGCCAAACTAGCATTCACATTTGCCCTTGCGTTCATCCAATCTTCACCTTCTTGTAGCAAAGAGTCGTGTCGGCCTTTCCAGTATCGTTCCCACTCATTAGCATTTTCAGCCTCCTGGCACTTTCCATTCCACATTTCAGGTGTAACCTGAGTAGCAGCCATAACACTCTCTTTACTGCGGCGCTCTCGTTCTTCCCTTTCTTTTGATTCACGGAGTGAAACACTGAGGTTGGCTATCTCAGCCTCAAGTGTCTCTCTTATCTCCTTCTTTTGTTTTGTGGCGAGCTTCCACCATTTCTCTTTCTCACGACAATCCCTCTCAGCCTCTTTCAGTTGGCTTTTGACGGTATTCAAACAGCTCTCAGCCTGATCTAACCCCTGTTTGACTCTTTTTCTTTTATATTCCTCCTTATTAGTCCTTTCCACGTTTGCTTGAAGTTGTGTTTTCTTCCGCCCAAGCTCCCACTTATGATTATCCCTTTCTTCAGTAATCCGGAGAAGGTTCAACCGTAGCTCTTCATTCTCTTTTTCCAAACTTTGGATGACAACTTTGAGCTCTTTAGCTTCCTCCATAGTGACGTGAGTAGGTTCTGGAGGATTTGTATGCATTGGAGGCTCATAAGGGTATGGTAGTTTGTCTTGAGAAGCTCTGGTTTGGACCCAACTTGTATATGGCCCTCTAGCTATACAATTCTTCTTTCCACGCTCCCTTTTTCCTTCTCTACGAACTTTAGTCCAGGCACGACCTATCCTCTTCACCAGATCAACGTCCTTCACTCCTTCTCCCAGCAAGAAACCTTCTAACAACTTGTCTTCTGGTTTGTCATTCATAGGAAACCCAAGTTGCCGCATAGCAAGCTCAGGATTGTAATTGATGCAACCTCGAGTTCCTATGAGTGGCACATTATGGAAGTTGCCACATTTGACGATTATGTCCACATCATCATAAACACGAGAGTACCAGGTGATGTCATTGGCAGTGAGAGACATGATTTTTTGAGACCACTTGAGGTTATCCTTGTTCTGAATAAAAGGCCCTTCGCTTGGTAAGTGAGATAAGAACCATTTATACAGTAAAGGAGCGCAACACTGGATCATCCCCCCCTTCTTCTCATTTCTCCAATGGATAGAGTGATAAACATCTGCAAGCAAGGTAGGAATGGGATTCTTGAGCAAGAAAATGCGTATAGCAGTCATGTCCACGAAGTCATCAATGTTCGGGAACAAGACAATCCCATAGAGTATCAAGGCTAACACAGCATTGAAAGCGACCCAATCTTCTTTACTTTTGAAATCTGAAGCTTTTCCCACTAAGAACTTCAAAGTGAAACCTGAAGTGCCTCATTTTGGTCCAAGATTAGCTTTCACTTCCGCTTTATCTAGACGTATAGCTGAACTTATTTGTTGATGTGTAGGAAGTTCCCCTAGACCGGTGTAAGGGATTTCATCCTTGATACTAATGTTTGCTATATGTGAGAACTCTTCCAATGTTGGCGCCAACTGGAAGTCCTGGAATGTGAAACACCGCAAGGGAGGATCATAGAATTGTGCCAAAGTGAAAATGGCCCAAGCATCCACCTCGGTGTTCATGATAGTCAACAGGTCACCATACTCAACACAAAAGTTGTTCCTTCTAATTTTTTTCACATCTGAGATCAACCCCTTAATCAATCCTAGCTTTGGATTCCTGAACTTGAATGAATAAGTACTTTTTTGATTGCTACCCATGTCTTCTGAATGCCTGCAATCAAACGAATCTTTAGGTCCCTTGAAAATATGCACATGTCATATGTGTTATGATTATGAAATGTTTTATGTTTATGTATGTACAGTTGGGTAGGTGATCATTGGAACATTTTAATTAATTACTTCATGGAGGAAAGGTTCCAGGAATAGGAAAACCAAACAGGTAGGCTCTAGGGTTTAAAAGGTTCCTAGAGTCATGGACCCAATTCAAGAATATTATCGTCAGAACGACTAATCGTAAGACAATAATATCTTAAAAAGGATCTATTCTAGGTTAGGTCTTTATATTAACCCAACGAGTCCTAAGTCTCGTAGGTCAATACTACACAACCAACGACTCCACGGTTCTAGACACGGTTCCCAGAGTCATGGATCACACCTGACAATATTATCGTCAAAACGACTACTCGTAAGACAACAATATCCTCAAAAATGATCTACTCTGAGTGAGGTCTTCGTATTAACCCAACGAGTCCTAAGTCTCATAGGTTAACACTACACAACCATCGGTCCTAAAAGCCATAGGTTCAGGGTTCTACAAAAGGTCCTCAGAATCATAGATCGAGGTTGAAAGTATCACCGCCAAAACGACTAATCGTAAGACAATAATACTTTCAAGGGATCTCATCTGAGTGGGGTTCTCGCATCAACCTAACGAGTCCGATGTCTCGCAGGTCAATACTACACAACCACCATCCTAACTTAAGTTTTTCTCATAGCTTGGGTATAAAGCTTTTCCTCACACAAATGCCAATAGTCCAGAAAGTTCCAATGATACCATATATCAATAATACAGTAATTGCAAATACAGGTAATAAAGGCATATATAGATAAAATAAATAAGAAGCAAGCAAACAGATAAAAGCGAACTCAAACACAAAACAAACTAAATTAGGGTTGACTCGCTTAGGAGAACTTTAGTCCCCAGCAGAGTCGCCAGCTGTCGCGGCGCGAAAAATACCCAAGCGTAAGGAACGCTCGAAATATAAATAAGACAGAGTCGCCACCGAACTTTATTTATTCCCAAAGAGGGAAAGGGGAAATATCGATAAAACCCACAAAAATCAAAAAGAAATGGTCGTCGCAACCAAATCGGGTTCGGGAGTCGGTTATGCAAGGGGAAGGTATTAGCACCCCTCACATCCATCGTACTCGATGGGACCCATTTAGTTAGTTTCGTGTTAGAGTGTTAGCGTGATATCGTTTGTGATCTTCTACTTATCGGGTGAGGAAAGAGAAAGAAAGAAAGGAAAGACTTAGGGTTTTTAATGTTAATGTGCCTGACAAGATTTCGCAATCCTGCTCCTACGTATCTCCAGGTGCTATGAAGAACTCAAGGCATACGTAGTTCTACCCAAAGAGAACTACTGGGTGGATTGCTTTTAAAGAGAGTGATGCTTGGATCATATTTGAGCGATTAAACCTTTACTTGCTGCTCGCCCTTGGAGGCTGAAGTCCTTGTTTGTTTCGCATCAAAATGGATGTTGCATACTCTTTTCTGAAAATGTTTTCAGAGTCGCACAAGGGCGGAAAATAAGTTTGATGAGTTTGAGTTGATTTTAAGCGGAGACAGGCATCCAAGCAGGGAGCTCTACTGCAGTACTCAGATGCTCGAAAAGGAAGAGGCCTAAGCCCAATCACTCTCTTTTCATCCAAAAGTTTATTATGAAAATGTGTGGCAAATTAGGTCAAAGTTCATTAACGGAAGACGATTAATCAGACAGAGAGCTCTACAGCAGTGTCCAAATAATCGGGAAAGAGAAGGTCGATACCCAATCAATCTTTTTCTTCAATAAGAGAAATGACCTAATTCTAGTAATTATTGTATTTTAATAAGGAAGATGAATGTTTGAACATTGAGCTCTACAGCAGTATCCTAACATCCGAAACAGAGAAAGTCTAAACTTAATCAGTTTCTTCCATTTTTATTGTGAAAAGCTTTTGAAAATAGGGGGACGACTTGACATTGGATCAAGTGTCAGAAGTTGACTTATGAAAATAATTTGGATGTGGCGGGGGTTTAATTCATGTACAAGAATGAAATATTTGATTCTATTTACAAATGATATGGTGACAAGGTAACACGAGAGTATAAGAGAATAAAACGATGCATGAAATGAGTAATGTGAGAGCACTAATCATAAAATAAACAATGTCGCATATGAGAGCAACATATATAAGATAAATAATGCACAATTTGAGACAGAAAACTTGACCACAATGGCTTAGCCTCCCATAAACCTATCATAAGCTAGACATCAAGGAAATTAACAAGTTCTAGCATATGCCATCTAAGTAAAACCACTACCAAAATTTTAAACATATTAGCCTCATCTTCAAACAAATCATCCACGGAGGTGTGCATAACATCTAGAACCGTAAACTATACAACATAAAAGTGTGTTTTGGTGCAAGCATAAAATTCACTGTCATTTTAAACCAAATTTCTAACAAAACTTCAAACTCATTTAGCAAGTTATATTGGAAATAAAAGATCACCCAATGTCATAATCTAATGTCATAATCTAACTGTCTTAGGATATCACAAAATTAACTCACAATTAAAATATCTTTAGTTTTTTGGTTTAAAAAAAGGTTACCATTTTCGTTTGTGTTAAAAGACCCGGAACTCATTATTTAAGTAAGACCAAAGAAACAATAACTTAGGTACATGAATCAACAAACAAAAGTAACAGACCAATCAATACAGGATAAACTTAGAGCCCATGCATCAAATGATAACTAACGTGAACCTAAAGAGCCATCATGATTTAATAATCAATATAATGCAATGCAACATACTAAGATAAGAATGACAAATGATGAGTTAATGTTGGTTTGAATTTTCCAAATTCTATAACACAATACATTCCTATAGTTTTAAAGAAAAGGAAAAAAAATGCAGTAGTCTAAATTGACTCATTCACTCTCCATGGTTTATGAAAAACTCATCTCTCATATTGCAAAAAACTTCCTTTTTCTATTAAAAAAAAAAAAAAAACACATAATATCTTCATCTTTTTTATTTTTATTTTTGAAAGAAAAAGTTACAGTAATAAAAATGAAAGCTACTACTTCATTACATAGACGCGTCAAAAATGATAACGGCGGTGATGCTTATCATGATATAATAAAATGAAAATTCTACAAAACATAAAGAAATAAAAACACACCGCATGTAATCAAACTGAAATGGAATAAAAGCATGGCACACGATCACATACGAAACGTAATGTCGGATGTGTATCACAATAGAAAAGAAACGCAACATTATTAATACGTATTTCAAATCGCAATTAAAACAGCATGTACACACACAACACGAGTTTAAACTACGCGCGACATATAGAGGATGAACGAACTTATACGAAGTACAAGTCGTAACCAAACGCCGTGCACTCAAAATGACACGAAAGCTCTAAATGATATCATGCAGAAAATTATGAAAGTATTTTCTGATCTCAACAACATTCAAAATGATGGCTATACACATATATATTTATTTTTTTAAACATGACGTAAACTCGAATCTGAATCAATACATGTAACTTAATGATTAGAAACAAACACATCAAATAAATTAAGTCTGTCATAATGAATCGATAATCAAACTCCACATCACCACTTACTTGGATCTTATCGAAATGTGACTTCAATGTTTCAAGTGCGTTGAGTATGGCGATGTTACTGTCCATGGTGAGTAGTTTACGCCTAGCATTGTGAGGTTGTTTTGGGTTGAGAGGAAATCGTGAGGGTGTGTGTTCAAAGGAGGCAGAAGTGATGAGTGAAAATATGGTGAGTGGTAGTTGTCGTTGAGGTTGAAGAAAAAAAAAGTCACCTCCCTTTTTGTGCTTTCTCCATATTCTTTTTTCTCAAAGTCAGAAAGTGTTGTTATTATTCTTCCCTCTCCAAAAACCAGAGAGAGAGAGAGAGAAAAGTTATATGAGATAAATAGGTCTTGTGGTGTGAAATATGGGAGACGTGGTTCCAAAATCAACCTCACAAATGGAGCCACATGTCGTTTATGTATTGGAGGGATTGAGATATTTTTTCACTTTCAGCCAGCTGTTTGGGAGCTCACGTGTGTCTTCTTCATTAGAGAAGAGGGAGATATTTTTCTTTGATTCTTTTCTCAATTTTAAAAAAAAAAAAAACTAAAAACTAAAATATTACTATTTAAAACCAAAATCAAAAACACAAAAATATAATTGAAAATAAAAATGTAGAAAATTCTATTTAATTTCAACAATTATTTTGGTTAAAAAAATAAAAATAATTTGGATAAGAAAAGAATAAAAATCTGGCGCAAAGATGCCTGAAAAAATAAATTGAATGCATTGAAATGATCGGCACTAAATAAACTTCTCGGAAGCATACAGGTTTTGGTCAAATTTTGAAACAAAAAAATGATCGGTAAAAAGGTTCAGGCTGGTTAAAATGTGACCGAAAAAAGTAGTCGAAAAATAAAATAAAATGAGCATGCCTGGTTAAACTACGCGGAACAGAGATTAATAAAACTGATGTCTTAAAGCTCAATTTTGAAATTTTTCATCCGCTAATTCGACGTACAGTTGAGAAACGGTGCGAACGACCTGTCTGTGGATCCGGAAAATTATTTTGTGTGACATTTTAAGTTTTATACAAAACAAAATACATGTTGTGACAAGTAATAAAATGCAAATGTCTGGTGAATGTACTGATTCAATGATTAAATAAATATAAACAGAGAATGGATGCAAATGATTCACCCTTGAACCATTTGAAACACAAACAAAACCCTATACATATTCAGACAATGAAAACACTCTTGATTATCACCCTCTAAACCTCTGAAACAAGATGCAACAAAATAAATTATGCACTGAGATTGAGAAATCAAGTCTTTCGACTTCTCAATCAACATATGACTGAATGAATATTATCAAGATCAGATGAAATGCCAGAACTCCGGACTTTTTACCTGAACCCTGACGAATGCTTTAAATTGATGAAATACACGACAAAACGGATTGATTTATGCTATGCTGATGCAAATGAAAAACTCAGGGTAAAATTTAGGGTATGACAGAGATGCAAGGATCTTTGAAACAAGGAGACACATTTTGCACAAAAGAGGAATGTGTAAAAGCCATTAAGAAATTCCACATGCAACTATCAGCTGATTTCAAAGTTGACAGAACTGACGCATCGAGGTATAAAGTTTATTGTCCGAATGAGCATTTCCTTTTTAGGTTGTCAGCTTCGTACCGGAAGAGGAGCGAGTCTTGGGAGATTGGATCAATGGGTCCAGATCACGCATGCATGCTGATAAACCCAATGCAGGATCATCGTAAATTAAGCTCTCAGCTAATATACGATGAAATATTGTCTGTCATTGGCGACAATCCGTCGTTAAAGGTGAGTACAATAATCTCGCATATTATGGCAGAGTACGAGTACACTCCATCATATAGGAAGGCATGGATAGCTAGAACAAAAGTTGTTGAAAAAGTGTTTGGCAATTGGGAGGAGTCTTACAAACAATTTCCAAAATACCTGTTGGCTCTAAAACAATATGCTCTCGAGACAATTGTCAAGATGGAAACATTGCTCGCCTATACACCAGATGGTACGTGTGCTGTTGGAAATAGAATATTTCACCGTCAATTCTGGGCGTATCAACCATGTATCATAGGTTTTTCTTTCTGTAAACCAATTATAGAAATTGATGGTACATGGTTGTACGGAAAATACAAAGGAATGTTACTGATGGAAGTGGCACAAGATGGGAACAACAATATTTTTCTAATCGCCTTTACCCTAGTTGAAGGGGAGACTGCTGAGGGATGGAGTTTTTTCCTAAGAAATCTCCGATTGCACGTTGCACCTCAGCCTAACTTATGTTTGATCTCCGACAGACACCCCTCAATCATCAGTGCATATAATAACATTGACAACGGCTGGCAAAATCCTCATTCGACGCATGTGTTATGTATTAGACATATTGCTCAGAATTTCATGCGGGAAATCAAAGATAAGACGTTGCGGAAGAAGGTTGTCAATGCAGGTTACGCATTATCAGAACCTTCTTTCAAACACTACCGCAAGGAAATAAGATTATCAAACGAATATGCGGTACGGTGGATCGATAGTATTCCGTTGGAGAAGTGGACTAGGGCATACGACAACGGTCAGTCTTGGGGCCACATGACAATAAATCTTGTGGAATCAATGAAGTTTGTCTTCAAAGGCATCCGTAACCTACCAATAACCGCTTTGGTGCAGGCTACATATTTCAGTCTAGGAGCGTTGTTTGAAACCAGACGCTCAAAATGGAGTTCAGTGTTGCAATCTGGACAGTTGTTCAGTGATGCTTCAATGAAATTCATCAGACATGAAGCTGCCAAAAGCAAACACACATGTGGTTACGGTATTTGACTGAACTAAAGGTTGGTTTAGTGTTGTCGAGTCCATGGATCACAATGAGGGCATGCCGATGGGACAGTACAGAGTCGAACTAGATAGAGGTTGGTGCGACTACGGAAAGTTCCAAGCCTTTGGTACCCCCTACTCCCATGTCATTGCGGCATGCTCAAAGGTTCAAAAGGATCCATCCTACTTGCTATCTGAAGTTTACAAAGTCACCAGCCTTTCAAATGTTTATAAAATTAGTTTTTCGGTAGTGGCAAAAGAGGATTATTGGCCAGAATATCAAGGGGACATCGTCTGGCACAACGAATTTATGCGAAGGAAGAAAAAGGGTCGCCCTAACAGCACCTGGATTCGAACCGAAATGGATACGGCGAACAAAATGGTTAGACTATGTAGTTCATGTCATCAACCAGATCATAATCGTAATAACTGTCATAGTGTTGGAACGAGCACAGCCAGATAAATTTACATGTACCTCTATTGCAATATATGAAAAACTAAATTTATTTCATATTAGACGTCTGTGACGAAAGTACCATTACATAAACAATAACACAAATAATTATAACAAATACAATACAAGAAATATGCAATTACAATCATCAAAACAATTTTGAACATGTAATGCATCATCCTACGAGCGTCTTGGTCAGTCTTAATATCCACCCATTTACGCACTTCTCCGTGTTGGTTGAACGTGGACACAAGCCATTGTATTCTTCTAATCCGTTCACTCTCTCCAATTTCTCCCTCTAACCAACTGTACAACGTCCGATTAAGACGTTCAAACGTATCTGTGTTCCAAAGTCGAACCTGTATCGGAGCCGCAACGGCAGAAAATATTACATCAGTATTTCATTTCTGAATGTATGCAGACATTGTTGAAACAGCGAGAATTGAAATTGATGGTTGAACTAGACAAATTATGGTATTAGGAGATGAGTTTGAGTGAAAAATATTGTATCCAATGCGTGGTATTTATAGAGACGGAACATCAATTGTACAAAACACGTGGGCGCTTGAGGGATTGTCACCCACAATGAAATGCAAGCAGGCGCCAGATGAATTGGCGCCCACACAACCAAACACACACAGGCGCCAATAGCATTGACGCCTCATCATGAGGCCCAATGTAGGCGCCACTAGCATTGGCGCCTCCTCATGAGGAGCCTAATGCATGCGTCAATGCTATTTACACCTCCTCTTTAGGCATTAGGGATGCGCCAATTCATCTGGCGCATCCTCTACAAAACTTGGTTATTTTGGTAATTTTTTTGAGTAATTGGTTATTTTAGATTATTTTTTTGAAAAAAATTTGGTTATTTTGAAGAAAAAAATCGTTGATAGTGACTCATGAATTAAAACACAAAAGACTTCTTTAATAATGCTTTTAAAATAGGAATTTTGTCTATCAAATAAAAAAATACCCCAACAAAATACCCCAAATTATTTAATTAAAATAATTTAATTAAAATAATAACATAGCAATCAGAGTAATTATGCCCCGAAGGGTGTCACACAATAATTTCACCACAATCATCAAAATGTCCTGTCATGCTCATTTATTTAATCAGAATAAGCTTCTTTGCATAATTCGCAGCGGAGTAAAATTCAACATCAATGTAAAACATGTAACACAATACATGTAAATTATTCAACAACCAATATCAATCAACTAAAACATCCCCTCCCGATATTACATCTATCAGAGCATGACCCACTAAGGACGACACTAGACTCCAAGGACTAGCTTCTACTCGACTCAATGCTCGTTACCTGAAAAATAGTGTAAGGGTGAGTTCCTCAATCAATATAATAGGCATTATACAACATTATGTAATGTTAAGTAAATAACGCAACAATTCACCCTAACCAGACTACACACCCAATAACGGCAGTATTACTCCAACATCATACTCAACAATAATATATATCATATGTAAAATTTTCAAACCATATTCAACACCAACAGCACAACACAACGACTTACTCACTAATTCCTCACAATGGGAATTAGCTACAGCCCCACAGGCTATGCCATGCATTCACTATGCAATGAGACTCCATGAAATGCGGTACCGACTCTTCTTGAACATACAGTTCAAGCTCACCGATCCCTCCGGATACGGCTACTAAGCTCACTAGTCCCACTCATTGAGATCTAATGACTCACTCACTAATTCCTCACAATGGAAATTAGCTACAGCCCCAAAGGCTAGACTCCACAATGATTCACTCACTAATTCCTCACTATGGGAATTAGCTACAGCCCCAAAGGCTAGACTATGCAAGCTAATCATCTAGCATGCAAGCATCAACAGCAATTATCACAACAATTCACTCACTAATTCCTCACAATGGGAATTAGCTACAGCCCCGAAGGCTATGCCATACACGCTAATCATCTAGCAATGCAGCATCAACAACAATTCACAACGGACATAAGCTCACACTCTAAGCCATACAACAGTCCATTTACAACACAGGTAATATATGTGCATTCACATCATTAGGCATGCCATCATACATCAATCAACACATCATTATCATGTAAGTCAATTAAACACCGTATTAGCACTCTCTACTAACACTTATACTGCTCACAACAGCGGGATACAATCCCTATTACATCACGTGCCAACATAGGCCAGCTCTCAATTAAGTACACAACATTAAAATATCCATCTCAACTGGAGGGAGTCAGCGCAAAAGCCCTTTGCGTCGACGCATACAGTCGACGCTTAACTCACGGGTCAGCGCAAAAGCCCCTTGCGTCGACGCATGCAGTCGGCGCGTGCCTCACGGGTCAGCGCACGCCGACCCTATGGTCGACCGCTCGCGCGCAGACTCAGATTTTTCTGAGTTATTCCAAGTTCAGTCAGCTTAATGCATATCAGGTTTTTCCGGCTGCTCCCGCATCAAAAACCCAATTTGTCTCTACATTGGTAGTGCCGATTCAATTTTTAAATGGGGATCCGTGCCCTAGTCTAACATTTACGACTCGCACCACTATCGATTCAATTTACAGTTTTTAACACAGTTTATCCAACATCAATTTCAGCATATACCGTCCCAATTAGGGTTAAATCGACGGCTTATCACTACCCATCACATATTATCCCATAATTCCCATTAATCGACGATAAACCCCCCTTACCTGAGATAATCCGGCAAATTCTGCAGCTTCAAGCTTTTCCTCCCTTCAACCCTTGTTCTCTGGTTCTCGTTTTGCCCTTTTCCACGTTCTGCCTCTTTTTCCTTTTCTCTGCAATTTCTCTGTTTTCACGTGAAAACACTTCTTTACCAAAAAATGGGATTCTCTTTCCTCATTTCACACTTATATATTTCCAATAATAATTATTATTCCGAAATAATTAAAATAATCCAATAATAATAATCTAATTATTTAATTAAATTAATAATATACTATTAATTCAATTTTTAATAATTATTTTATTTTATTGGGGTGTTACAACTCTCCCCCACTAAAAGAGTTTTCGTCCTCGAAAACATACCTCAAGCGAACAACTCTGGATAAGACTCCTTCATCTTACTCTCCAGTTCCCAAGTCGCGTTGCCACCTGCTGGTCCTCCCCAAGCTACCTTCACCAAGGCAATCTCTTTACCCCGCAACTGCTTCAACTCTCGATCCTCGATCCTCACAGGTGATGTTTCAACAGTCAGGTTATCTCTCACCTGTACATCATCTACTTGGACAACATGCGACGGATCATGAATGTATCTCCTCAACTGGGACACATGGAAAACATCATGCAAATTCGCAAGCGACGGCGGTAAAGCGATACGATAGGCTACCTCTCCTATCCTTTCCAGAATCTGATACGGACCAATAAATCGAGGTGTCAACTTCTTCGACTTCAAAGCTCGACCAACACCAGTTATCGGAGTAACACGAAGAAACACATGGTCTCCCTCTTGAAACTCAAGTGACTTCCTCCTCTTATCATGATAACTCTTCTGACGACTCTGAGCAATTCTCATCTTCTCCTGAATCATCTTAATCTTTTCCGTAGTTTGTTGAACAATTTCCGGTCCAACCACAGCACTCTCACCGGACTCATACCAACATAAAGGTGTCCGACATCTCCTACCATACAAAGCTTCAAATGGTGCCATACCAATACTCGAATGAAAACTATTGTTGTAGGTAAACTCAATCAAAGGCAAATAACAATCCCAAGCACCTCCTTTCTCCAAAACACAAGCTCTCAAAAGATCCTCTAGTGACTGAATCGTCCTCTCAGTCTGTCCATCAGTCTGCGGATGATATGCAGAACTCAATCTCAGCTTAGTTCCCAAAGCCTTCTGCAAACCTTCCCAGAACTTCGATGTAAATCTAGGATCTCTGTCCGAAACAATACTCGACGGAATACCATGCAAGCTTACAATCTTCTCAATATACAACTCGGCTAATCTCTCTAACGGATAATCCATTCTGATCGGAATGAAATGAGCCGATTTCGTCAATCTATCAACAATCACCCAAATAGCTTCAAAATTCTTACTTGTCCTCGGCAGACCAGAAACAAAATCCATACTGATACTATCCCACTTCCACTCTGGAATAGCCAACGGTTGCATTAGCCCAGACGGCTTCTGATGCTCAATCTTCGACTTCTGACAAGTCAAACAGGAATACACAAAACTTGCAATTTCTCTTTTCATCCCCGGCCACCAAAATAACTTCTTCAAATCATGATACATCTTCGTAGCTCCAGGATGAATGCTCAATCCACTACGATGTCCTTCCTCCAGAATACTCTTCTTAAGCTCAGTAACATCCGGAATACACACCCGACTACCAAATTTCAAAACACCATTCTCATCAACTCTGAATTCACCACCTTGGCCTTGATTCACTAAAGTCAACTTATCAACCAAAAGCATATCAGATTTCTGACCCTCTCTGATCTCATCCAGAATACCACTCGTTAACTTCAACACTCCCAATTTGACACTATTGTGAGTACTTTCACACACCAAACTCAAGTCTCTAAACTGCTCAATCAAATCCAATTCCTTAACCATTAACATAGACATATGTAACGATTTCCGGCTCAACGCATCAGCTACTACATTTGCTTTACCCGGATGGTAATTCAAACCAAAGTCATAATCCTTCAGAAACTCTAACCATCTCCTCTGTCTCATATTCAGCTCTTTCTGATCAAACAAATACTTTAAACTCTTATGGTCACTGAAAACTTCAAACCTTGACCCATACAAATAATGCCTCCACAACTTCAGAACAAATACCACAGCTGCCAACTCTAAATCATGTGTCGGATAGTTCCTCTCATGAACCCTTAGCTGTCTCGAAGCATAAGCTATAACCTGCTTATTCTGCATCAACACACCACCTAAACCCAACAATGAAGCGTCACAATAAACCTCCAATAATTCCGACGAACTCGGTAATATCAGAATAGGAGCAGTAGTCAACCTCCTCTTTAACTCTTGGAAACCTTCTTCACATTTTGAGTCCCAAACGAACGCTTGCCCCTTTCTGGTCAACATCGTCAACGGTAACGCCAACTTAGAAAATCCCTCAATGAACTTCCTATAATAACCGGCCAAACCAAGGAAACTTCGAATCTCAGCAACAGACTTAGGAGCTTCCCACTTAGATACCGCTTCTATCTTAGAAGGATCGACAGCAACACCACCTCTGGAAATCACATGACCAAGAAAACTAACCTCTTCCAACCAAAATTCACACTTGGGTAGTTTAGCAAATAACTTCTTTTCTCGTAGAACTTCTAAAACCACCCTCAGATGCTCAGCATGCTCTTCTTCAGATTTCGAATACACCAAAATATCGTCAATAAACACCACAACAAACTTGTCCAAATACGGATGGAAAATCCTATTCATATATTCCATGAATACTCCAGGCGCATTAGTCACACCAAAAGGCATTACAGAATACTCATAATGTCCATACCTTGTTCTGAAAGCAGTCTTCTGAATATCCTCAGTCTTCACACGTATCTGATGATACCCAGATCTCAAATCTATCTTGCTGAACACACTCGCACCAACCAACTGATCCATCAAATCATCAATCCTCGGCAAAGGATACCGATTCTTGATCGTTACTTTATTCAGTTGCCTGTAGTCCACACACAACCTCATAGTACCTTCCTTCTTCTTAACCAACAACACTGGTGCACCCCACGGTGACACACTCGGACGAATGAATTTCTTATCTAACAGATCTTCCAGCTGACTCTTCAATTCAGCTAACTCAACAGCAGACATACGATACGGAGCCATCGATATCGGTCTAGTACCAGGTACCAAATCAATCGAGAACTCAACTTCACGCTCTGGCGGTAATTCATTCACTCCTTCAGGAAACACATCAGGAAAATCGCACACCACAGCTAAATCGCCAATCACCAGTTTATCTTTAGCCTCTAAAGTCGCTAACAGCATAAACAACTCTGCCCCATCTGCCACTTCCTCCTTCACCTGCCTCGCTGATAGAAACAAACTCTTTTCTTCCTCCACTTCAGGAAATATCACAGTCTTATCAAAACAATTGATAGAAACCCGGTTAAACACCAACCAGTTCATACCCAAGATAACGTCAATCTGTACTAGAGGAAGACACACAAGGTCTATCCCAAAATCCCTACCAAAAATACTCAAAGGACAACTCAAACAAACTGAAGTAGTAGTCACTGAACCCTTCGCAGGAGTATCAATCACCATACTACCCAACATCTCAGATATCTCTAACTTAAGTTTCACGGCACAATCCAAGGATATAAAAGAATGAGTAGCACCTGTGTCAATAATAGCTACAAGAGGAAAGCCATTAATATAACACGTACCTCGGATTAAACGATCATCTGCAGAAGTCTCAGAACCCGATAAAGCAAAGACCTTGCCTCCCGACTGCTTTTCTTTCTTCGGCTTAGGACACTGTGGGCTGATATGACCCACTTCTCCACAGTTGAAACAAGTCACAGTCTTCAACCTACACTCTGCAGCCAAATGACCACCTTTTCCACACTTGAAACACTTCATCTCAGCACTGGTACACTCATGAACACGATGTCCAGCCCGACCACATCTGTAACACTTAACAGGAGCACTAGAGTCTCCCCCACTAGGCCTCTTCATCCCACTCTGCTTCTGGAAACCCTTGCCAGCTGCATACGGTTTCCCACGATCAACCTGATTCTTACCCCTCCTATCAACCCTTTGCTGATAGCTCTCTGCTCTAGCCTTGGAATCCTGTTCAAAAATCCTGCAACAGTCAACCAAATCAGAAAACACCCTGATTCGCTGATATCCAATCGCCTGCTTGATCTCGGGACGCAACCCGTTCTCAAACTTCACACATTTCGAAAATTCTCCAGCAGCCTCATTATAGGGAGTATAATACTTTGACAGCTCGGTGAACTTCGCAGCATACTCAGTAACCGACCTGTTACCCTGCTTCAATTCCAAAAACTCTATCTCTTTCTTTCCTCTAACATCCTCCGGAAAATACTTCCTCAGGAATCTCTCTCTGAATACAGCCCAAGTAATTTCAGCGTTACCTGCAGTTTCTAACTCCGTGCGGGTAGCAACCCACCAATCATCAGCTTCCTCTGACAACATATGCGTACCGAACCTGACCTTCTGGTTATCAGCACACTCAGTTACTCTGAAGATCCTCTCTATCTCCTTCAACCACTTCTGAGCGCCATCTGGATCGTATGCTCCCTTGAACATTGGAGGATTGTTCTTCTGGAACTCACTCAGCTGACGAGCAGCTCCCATTCCCACAACATTCGGATTTCCTCCAAGTACCCCAGCTAGCATACCCAGAGCCTCAGCAATCGCAGCATCGTCTCTACCTCTTCCAGCCATCTCTATTCTGAGACCCAAACAACCTAAAACAATAAGTACTGATAGGGTTACACAACACCTATCCCGTACAGGGGAAACAGAATAACTACGACTCGACTCGACCGACTATGCTCTGATACCACTAATGTAACACCCTTCTAAATACCCCAAATTATTTAATTAAAATAATAACATAGCAATCAGAGTAATTATGCCCCGAAGGGTGTCACACAATAATTTCACCACAATCATCAAAATGTCCTGTCATGCTCATTTATTTAATCAGAATAAGCTTCTTTGCATAATTCGCAGCGGAGTAAAATTCAACATCAATGTAAAACATGTAACACAATACATGTAAATTATTCAACAACCAATATCAATCAACTAAAACATCCCCTCCCGATATTACATCTATCAGAGCATGACCCACTAAGGACGACACTAGACTCCAAGGACTAGCTTCTACTCGACTCAATGCTCGTTACCTGAAAAATAGTGTAAGGGTGAGTTCCTCAATCAATATAATAGGCATTATACAACATTATGTAATGTTAAGTAAATAACGCAACAATTCACCCTAACCAGACTACACACCCAATAACGGCAGTATTACTCCAACATCATACTCAACAATAATATATATCATATGTAAAATTTTCAAACCATATTCAACACCAACAGCACAACACAACGACTTACTCACTAATTCCTCACAATGGGAATTAGCTACAGCCCCACAGGCTATGCCATGCATTCACTATGCAATGAGACTCCATGAAATGCGGTACCGACTCTTCTTGAACATACAGTTCAAGCTCACCGATCCCTCCGGATACGGCTACTAAGCTCACTAGTCCCACTCATTGAGATCTAATGACTCACTCACTAATTCCTCACAATGGAAATTAGCTACAGCCCCAAAGGCTAGACTCCACAATGATTCACTCACTAATTCCTCACTATGGGAATTAGCTACAGCCCCAAAGGCTAGACTATGCAAGCTAATCATCTAGCATGCAAGCATCAACAGCAATTATCACAACAATTCACTCACTAATTCCTCACAATGGGAATTAGCTACAGCCCCGAAGGCTATGCCATACACGCTAATCATCTAGCAATGCAGCATCAACAACAATTCACAACGGACATAAGCTCACACTCTAAGCCATACAACAGTCCATTTACAACACAGGTAATATATGTGCATTCACATCATTAGGCATGCCATCATACATCAATCAACACATCATTATCATGTAAGTCAATTAAACACCGTATTAGCACTCTCTACTAACACTTATACTGCTCACAACAGCGGGATACAATCCCTATTACATCACGTGCCAACATAGGCCAGCTCTCAATTAAGTACACAACATTAAAATATCCATCTCAACTGGAGGGAGTCAGCGCAAAAGCCCTTTGCGTCGACGCATACAGTCGACGCTTAACTCACGGGTCAGCGCAAAAGCCCCTTGCGTCGACGCATGCAGTCGGCGCGTGCCTCACGGGTCAGCGCACGCCGACCCTATGGTCGACCGCTCGCGCGCAGACTCAGATTTTTCTGAGTTATTCCAAGTTCAGTCAGCTTAATGCATATCAGGTTTTTCCGGCTGCTCCCGCATCAAAAACCCAATTTGTCTCTACATTGGTAGTGCCGATTCAATTTTTAAATGGGGATCCGTGCCCTAGTCTAACATTTACGACTCGCACCACTATCGATTCAATTTACAGTTTTTAACACAGTTTATCCAACATCAATTTCAGCATATACCGTCCCAATTAGGGTTAAATCGACGGCTTATCACTACCCATCACATATTATCCCATAATTCCCATTAATCGACGATAAACCCCCCTTACCTGAGATAATCCGGCAAATTCTGCAGCTTCAAGCTTTTCCTCCCTTCAACCCTTGTTCTCTGGTTCTCGTTTTGCCCTTTTCCACGTTCTGCCTCTTTTTCCTTTTCTCTGCAGTTTCTCTGTTTTCACGTGAAAACACTTCTTTACCAAAAAATGGGATTCTCTTTCCTCATTTCACACTTATATATTTCCAATAATAATTATTATTCCGAAATAATTAAAATAATCCAATAATAATAATCTAATTATTTAATTAAATTAATAATATACTATTAATTCAATTTTTAATAATTATTTTATTTTATTGGGGTGTTACACCACTAGCATTGGCGCCTCCTCATGAGGAGCCTAATGCATGCGTCAATGCTATTTACACCTCCTCTTTAGGCATTAGGGATGCGCCAATTCATCTGGCGCATCCTCTACAAAACTTGGTTATTTTGGTAATTTTTTTGAATAATTGGTTATTTTAGATTATTTTTTTGAAAAAAATTTGGTTATTTTGAAGAAAAAAATCGTTGATAGTGACTCATGAATTAAAACACAAAAGACTTCTTTAATAATGCTTTTAAAATAGGAATTTTGTCTATCAAATAAAAAAAATTGGTGGATTGTTAATATTGGTTGTCGACATGTATCGAGTATTATTCAATTTGATAAAATAAATTATTAATTTTATTACAATTGAATCTAAAACATATTTAAATTCATATGAAAACTTAAAATAAATTATTTAATTGTAAAATTATAATGATCATTTAAACTCAAATATATTAAATAATAAAAAAAATTGTGAGATGAAGAAAAAAAAGAATTTTTTTGACATTTTAAAATAATTCAATTATAATAATAGTAATTTATGAGATAAAAAATTAGTTCTCTAGTAAAATAAATTATTAATTTTATTAAAATTAGAAACAAATTAGTAAATATTTTTTAGTGATAATAAATAAATTTAATTAGTTAAAGTGAAAATAAAAATAAAATTTCTTAACTCACATTTATATAAGTGTAAGCTTAGCAATATATAATTAGAAATAGTATTTACATTAGAATTTTATTAAAATATTTAAATAATAATTTAAAAGTGTGGGAAAAAGTAGAAAAGATTTGGATTTCAAAAAAATATGGGAAAAAAATAGAAAAAGTTTGAAATTTAAATTTTGAATATAATTATCAAAAATAATAAAAAGTGAATTAGAGATAAAAAGTTAATTGCGGAGAGAGATAAACATGATAGATTAAGGAAATTGATGAATATAATAATAATAATAATAATAAAATAAAAATAATAATAATAATAATAATAATAATAATAATAATAATAGTTTTGATTTTGAGAGTATATAGTAAACCTTAAGAATTTTCAGAAGGTTGGATTCTCGACCCTCTTTATACAAGTAAAAATAAAGTTTTAGGCTAACTTTCAACCAAACAACGAACAATAGAGAGAAGTCGTTAGTCATCCTTCCAAATAAGACATTGATGCAGTTAGTCTTCTTTTCAAACGGAGGATTGAAGCAATTAATTTTCTTTCCAAACGACAACTTGAAGCAGTTAGTCCCCAAGTTGGATCGAGATTTTCTACGGGCTTATCTCGAAGCAATGTGAGTTTTTGAACCGGGTTGAACTCACGAACAGAACCGAACCATTGAGATTTTAAATCGGGCTTATCTCGAACCAAAGCAAGCTTTTGATTGTGTTGAGCTTATGAACCAAACCAAGGTTTTACAAGGATAACCAAGAACCAAGTTAAGATTTTGAACCGGATCTTAAACCAACGAAAGCTTTTGACCGAGCTGAGCTTAAAAATCGAAATTATAACTTAGAAGCTAAATCCTCAAACTAGTGTTTTTAAAGGGTTTAGCTTCAAACTCAAGCAAATACTCTTTTATGGATAAATTATTAAACCAAGATAAAAAAAATTGGCGAGTTTACAATAATACCTCTTATAGAATACAAGATTCATCGCTAAACATAAAGAACTTTTTCAAAAGTGCTACGACTAATTTTAACAAAGAGAAAGTAAAAAAAAATATGTTAGAGGGAGATGGTGAGGAGTGAGATATGAAGCTCACATTTTCTGGATGTGAAATTGTGAAGGGAATAACCTCTACTTATAAGCTAGAGGTTGGCACAAAAACAAAATTAATGTGTCAATTGATTGACACTTTCTTCCAATCGATTGGACACCCTAAAAATAATCGACTATGAAAGTTAAAAATGAAAGAAAAGATCCATATATGTTGTCGCTCATTAAGACGCTTTCACAAACGTTTAAGAATAAGTTTTGCACTAACTCAATCAACTAGGTGTGAGTGTCAATCAATTAGACAATACAATTTTTGTCCAAAGCCATTCAGACAGTTCCTGATTCAATTGACACGAGTCCAAAACATTTTTAGGAATATTTTCTTAAGAAATGTAGGCTTAAAAAACTTATTTTAGTGTGTGTGTGTGTGTGTGTGTGTGTGTGTGTTTATGTGTGTGTGTGTGTGTGTATGTGTGTGATTTAGTCGTATAACTTTACAAAAGCCCTTTGTATTTTTACAAAACACAATTCACTCAGACGCGGCAGAGCGGACTTTCACACTTCCTCTCTTTCACACTTTAAAGCTTCAAAACTTGTCAAGTAAACTAATCATTGTCATACGGTGAACTGACTTTGATGTGTTTTGCTTCGGAAAGCAAATGTCGCGGATAGCAAGAGTCGCCACCAACTTTTCTTTTATCCAATAAGGAAAGGTGGAAAAGAACAGGAAAGACCTTAGTTAGATTTTGGGTTCGGGAGGTACATTATACAAAGGGAAGGTGTTAGCACCCTTTGTATCCATGGTTATCCATGGGCTCTTAATTGCTGGATCACTTATATTTGTCTGAAAAAAGTGTTTGTGAATTTGCTTAAGAATGTTTTGAAAAGAGAGTTTAACTTTGTAATGATTCTTGTACGAATGTATACAAAGTATTTATCTCGTTTGATTTTGAAAACGGTTTAGAAAAATATAACTTGGTAATGATTCTAGTATGAATGTATACCAAGTGGTGATTTTCTAGTAGATATTTTGCAAAGTGTGAGGTATGAAAAGTATGTTGAGTTGTGATTCAGCATTTAAGAGTTATACTACCCAATGTCTTTATGGGCATTTCCTATCCTTATGAGGGTAAAATTGTCCTTACTATTGAGAAGTAAGTAGTCTTGTCCTTTTGGATTTTAAGGGTCATCGTAGGGTCATCGATTGGTCATTGAAGGCAACAGTTGTAAGGATACCTTAGCATTCGAAGGGACACTCATCATTTAACCGTAGGCTACACCGAAGGGTCATCGAGGGACAAAATCATATATTCGAAGGCAACATCCGAGGGACTATGATTTATTTTATGATGATTTAATCGAAGGGTCTTGGCTAAGTATATCCCCACATTCGCGGGACATGCCCGTTATACCGTAATACCGTAGGGCAACAAAGAGAGGTCCAAGATCCCATATTCAAAGGCCATATTTTACAATCAATTAGGTAATTAGGATGAATCTCCACAATGAAATCAATACATTAAAATCAGCTAGGTAATTTAGAGTGGGTCTCCACATTAAAATTAATACATTGAAATCAGTTAAGTGATTTAGGGTGAATCTCCACAAGGGTATCCCACAAATAAAGTGGAATACCTACCAAGCTATCTTTTCCGGGGATATGTGAACCTTTATAAAACTCAGCAAACATGTCAGAATACCAAACCAGGGTGCAATCGAGAATTACACCACAAAAGAAATCACAACAGTAATAGGATCAGATAAACAATGCATGGCTATGATAAAACATGTCAGATGGGCAAAAAAATCAGAACAGAAAAGTCAGCTACTGTCACGTTCGCTCCTGCTTCGCCTAGCGAAGGCTTAGCGAATACTCGTTGCATGCTCGCTTAGCGATGTGCTAGCGAGCGGCTGCGGATTCCGGTTTTGATAACAGTACAATTTCAGCCAATTTTATGCCTTATGGCTTTCATTACAGCAATTACATGGTTAATCATTTAATGTATTCAGACACATACTAAAATTCACATGCCAAACTTAAGATATTTTCATAAATTTAATCATAATGCCATGTGCAAATTAAGAACATAAGGCGGTAATAGCGATGCAAACCTGTTTGCAAATTGAATTGCGACCTTGGAGTGGCAAATCGGATTGAATTGGGCAGAGGTAACCTTGATGCCGTTGAGTTCCTTCCGGGTTTGCCTCTAGGGTTTGCCGTTTGTGAGCGTTAGGGTTTGCTTGCTAGGGTTCTCCTTTCTCCGTTTTCGTCCCCCCCTTTTCGTGACTGAAGTGTCGGTATTTATAATGATTGTGGTGACCTAATGGGCTCAGAATGAAGCCCGAGAATTCTGATATATCGCAAGCTTCGCTAGGCGAAGGAGTTGCTCGCCTAGCGAGCAAGCTAGTTTGGGCCTTTTCCTGGATTGGGTCTGTTGTGAGCTGGGCTTTTGTTCCTTTAAGGTCAGTGCCTTGCAGAATAAGTTGGAGTGTTTCGAGAAATGTTTTGCAAGATTAATGGGCAAATTTTAGGGTATGACAGCTGCCCCTGTTCAATATTCTTGAACCGAGAGAGTTAGGATGGCAAGTATGCCATTCGTGGTCTGGAGGTGGAAGATTATTGAACACTAGAATGCCCCAAAAATTTGCACTTGTCAATTAGTCTTGATGGAGATGGGCTTAAAGATGCCATCCAGGAAGTTTGATGATGAGAGCTTCAGATTGTGTCGTACGTTAGACGATATCTGAAGACATGGGTGTCATACTGGGTCGTATGCTAGACCGTATAGTGAGTCATCCATTATGCGGTCGACTTCGCTGGGGAGTCAGAGTGTGTTATACACTGCTGGGGATAAGGGATCAGAATGGATCATACGCTAGACCGCATCTGAATAGCAGAGTGAGTTGTTCATTAGGCGGATGACTTCGCCGGGGATGCAAGATCGTATCTGAGTTGCAGAATGAGTCGTACGTTAGGCTGTATCTGAAGATTTGAAGGTCCAAATGGGTCGTACGCTAGACCGTATTGGAGTTGCAGAATGAGCCGTACGTTAGACTGTATCTGAAGAAGAAAGTAGTCGTACGCTAGACTACACCCCGGAATGTACCATACGCTAGGCAGTATCTGAGGATTTGAAGGTCCAAATGGGTCGTACGCTAGACCGTATTGGAGTTGCAGAATGAGCCGTACGTTAGGCTGTATCTGAAGACGAAAGTAGTCGTACGCTAGACTACACCCCGGAATGTACCGTACGCTAGGCAGTATCTGAGGATTTGAAGGTCCAAATGGGTCGTACGCTAGACCGTATTGGAGTTGCAGAATGAGTCGTACGTTAGGCTGTATCTGAAGAAGAAAGTAGTCGTACGCTAGACTACACCCCGGAATGTACCGTACGCTAGGCAGTATCTGAGGATTTGAAGGTCCAAATGAGTCGTACGTTAGACCGTATTGGAGTTGCTGAAAGTCAGAATGGATCGTACGTTAGATCGCATCTGAGTTGAAGGAGTCATATGTTGAGCCGAATCAGAATGAACCGTATGTTAGGCTGTATCTGATAACATTTGCTGTATTTGCAATGAATATCTGGGATGGGCTTAAAGATGCCACCATTAGGAGGATATCCGAGTGTTTGTGGAATGAATGTTCATATGGATTATATCTGAGAGATGTAGTTGAATCCTGAATGTAATTGATAAAGATGTCCGTCTGGGTGGACCTTTGTTTTGACTGTATCAGGAGGATAATTAACCTGAAAAACAAAGTTAGCTTCATGCCATGTCATGATGCATGAGATGTTTTATGCCTATGAAAATAAATGCGAACAATGTATGCATGCGTATGTTATGAAATGATGTAATGAATGAATTATGCGTCTGAAAAGTTTTTCCTGGCGACTCCCTGGGGAAAATAAGTCCCCATCTTCTGGTTGGAGATACTTGTATTGATGACCCCTTCTCATCTAGGGATACTTGATTTCTGTCTGATGGTAGAAATATTCAACAGAGCCCGGCTGGGGATGGAAGAGATGACCAGTCTGCCTGGTGATGCCAACCTCTTATGGGGAATAGCTGGTTTATGCTGGGGAATAGAATTAGCAACCGGATTCGTTGGAACGAATGGTTAGACCTTCTCCTCGATCCTGAAGTCCTTTGTGATTGCTATTTCTATTTTATGCATGCATTTTTGGTACACACCGATCATATTCAAATGCACATATCAATTCAAATTAAATCAATGGATGTTTATGCAAACAAAACAAAAAAAGTAAAACAAAAGCATCTTTTTTTGAAAATAAAATTGTATTGATTTTGAAAGAGGGCCTATAAACAGGCAATTTGTGTACAAAGAGACAGAAATCCTAGTAAGAGGAAATTGTTGAGAACATAAAGAAAAAGCTATGAAGGAAAAGTCCTATTGATTCTAATTCTGCTACTGTCATTATGTCTTCAAGCATCTCATCTCCTGCTGTCGGATAGAAGTGATTGGCTTGTTCAGTCCCTTTGACTTGGGTGAAGCTGACTGAGAATGGGACATAGTCATACGCTTTTAATCCCTAATTTTTGCCTGGACCGCCTTTTCAGGTTTTCAGTCCACCAGGATACCCTTTTTTGCCCAAGCCGCCTTTTCAGGTTTTCGACTTGCCGGGTGTACATTTTTATATGTTTGTCCCTAATTTTTGCCCGAACCCTTTTGCTTCGCCGGGATGCCCTTACTTTTGCCTAGGTACGTCGACCTAGCGGGTCTCTTTTATGCGTAGTATTTTTTGACTATGTCTGCGTTCACGGGATGTGGGAAGTCTTCGCCGTCCATCGTAGCAAGTATCATGGCTCCACCAGAGAATACCTTCTTAACTACAAATGGCCCTTCGTATGTGGGAGTCCATTTGCCCCTGGGATCACCTTGTGGTAGAGTGATACGCTTGATAACTAAGTCGCCGATTTGATACACCCGTCTCTTGACCTTTTTGTTGAATGCCTGGGTCATGCGCTTCTGATATACCTGCCCATGACAAACAGTCGCGAGTCTCTTTTCATCAATCAAATTTATCTGATCGAGTCGAGTCTGAATCCATTCATCCTCGTCTAAACCTGTCTCTTTCATGATTCTTAGAGAGGGAATCTGAACCTCTACCGGTAGGACGGCTTCCATTCCGTAGACTAAAGAGAAAGGAGTTGCCCCTGTCGAAGTGCGTACTGAAGTGCGATAACCATGAAGGGCAAAAGGTAACATCTCATACCAGTCTTTGTATGTTACTGTCATTTTTTGTATGATCTTCTTAATATTCTTATTAGCAGCTTCTACGACGCCATTCATCTTTGGCCGGTACGGAGAAGAGTTATGGTGCTTTATCTTGAATTGCGTGCAGATTTCAGTAACCATCTTGTTGTTCAAATTAGTGCCATTATCAGTGATAACTCTTCCAGGGATGCCATATCGACAAATGAGATTACTCTTGATGAATCGTGCCACCATATTCTTGGTGACAGAAGCAAATGAGGCTGCCTCTACCCACTTTGTAAAGTAATCGATAGCAACAAGGATGAAGCGATGTCCATTAGAAGCCGTAGGTTTGATCTCTCTGATCATATCAATGCCCCACATTGCAAAGCCCCAAGGGGTTGTCAACACGTTTAAAGGAGCAGGAGGCACATGTACTTTATCCGCATAGATCTGGCACTTATGACAAGTTCTGGAGTGATGGTGGCAATCAGCTTCCATGGTAGACCAATAATACCCTGATCTCAGAATCTTCTTGGCCATTGTATGTCCACTAGAGTGAGTCCCAAAAATACCGTCATGCATGTCTTTCATAATCTTTTCTGCTTCCTTTTTATCCACACAACGAAGCAAAGTCGAATCATGATTACGTTTGTATAATATTCCATTACTCAAAAAGAATTTAGTGGAAAACTTCCTCAGAAATTTTCTGTCATTGATGGATGCCCCTTCAGGATATTCCTGAGCTTCTAAATATCTTTTTACTTCGTGGAACCAAGGTTTCTCTTCTACTTCATCAGCATTAAGTTCATAACAATATGTTGGTTCATCTAGTCGTTCAATGGTGATCATGGGAGCTTCATTGTCCCATCTGACTCTGAACATAGATGACATGGTGGCCAAGGCGTCTGCCAACTGATTCTCTTCTCGTGGAATATGTTCGAATGTAATCTTTTCAAAGTATGGGATTAATGTCAACACCCGCTCTCGATAAGGGATGAGATTCGGATGTTTAGTGTCCCATTCTCCTTTGATCTGACTGATTACTAATGCTGAGTCTCCATACACGCTCAAAAACTTGATTCTCAGGTCTATAGCAGCTCTGAGTCCCAAAATACATGCTTCATACTCGGCCATATTGTTGGTACAATCGAAACATAGTCTAGCAGTGAAAGGCGTATGGCAACCCTTGGGAGAAATAATTACAACACCAACACCATTACCCAACGCATTAGAAGATCCATCAAACACCATAGTCCATCGGGATCCCGGTTCGGGTCCTTCATCCGGTCCAGGTTCTTCATAATCAGTAACAAGCATGACATCCTCATCTGGGAACTCAAAATTCATAGATAGATAATCATCCACTGCTTGATGAGCCAAATGATCATCTAGCACGCTTCCTTTGATTGCTTTCTGGGTAGTATACTGGATATCATACTCTGTTAAAATCATCTGCCATCTTGCTATTCTTCCGGAGAGGGCAGGTTTCTCAAATATGTATTTGATGGGATCCATCTTAGAAATCAACAAAATGGTATGATTCAACATATACTGTCTTAGTCGGCGAGCAGCCCAGGCCAAAGCACAGCAAGTTCTCTCGAGCAGTGAGTATCTTGTTTCACAGTCGGTAAACTTTTTGCTAAGGTAGTATATGGCATGCTCTTTTCGACCAGACTCGTCATGTTGCCCCAACACGCACCCCATTGAATTTTCTAACACGGTCAAATACATGATTAGAGGTCTTCCTTCAACTGGTGGCATCAGGATCGGAGGTTCCTGGAGATACTTCTTGATTTTGTCAAAAGCTTCTTGACATTCATCATTCCATATCATCTCTTGATTCTTCCTCAGTAGTTTGAAGATGGGTTTGCAGGTAGCAGTTAAATGGGAGATAAACCGGGCGATGTAATTCAAACGTCCCAAGAAACCTCTGACTTCCTTATCTGTACGGGGCACTGGCATTTCTTGAATAGCTCTCACCTTAGCCGGGTCAACCTCAATTCCTTTACCACTGACAATAAATCCCAAGAGTTTACCGGATCTTACTCCAAAGGTGCATTTGTTCGGGTTCAATCTCAGCTTGTATTTCTTCAACCTCTCAAACAATTTGTACAAATGATCGAGATGTTCTTCTTCAGTATGAGATCTGGCTATCATGTCATCCACATATACTTCTATTTCATGATGAATCATATCATGGAACAAAACCACCATAGCACGCTGGTACGTTGCCCCGACGTTCTTTAAACCGAATGGCATTACTTTGTAACAGAAAGTGCCCCATTGCGTCACAAACGTAGTTTTCTCCATGTCTTCAGGTGCCATCTTAATCTGGTTATAACCCGAGAATCCATCCATGAAGGAGAATACTTTGTGTTGAGCGGTATTGTCTACCAGAACATCAATGTGCGGGAGTGGAAAGTCATCTTTGGGACTCGCTTTGTTCAAATCTCTGTAATCGACGCACATTCGCACCTTACCATCCTTCTTCGGTACCGGTACCACATTAGCAACCCATTGAGGATAAGAAGTAACAGCCAGAAAACCTGCATCAAATTGTTTCATAACCTCGGCTTTGATTTTCTCAGACATTTCAGGACGCATGCGGCGAACCTTTTGCTTAACAGGACGACAATCTTCCTTCATTGGCAAACGATGCACTACTATATCAGTATCCAATCCTGGCATGTCTTCATAAGACCAAGCAAAAATCTCTACATAGTCATGTAACATCTGAATCAATCTTTCTTTAATACTGTTTTCCAAGCCTGCTCCTATTTTGACTTCTTTCTTGTCCACTTCAGTACCCAGGTTTACAATTTCGATTGACTCTTCATGCGGCTGTATAGTCTTCTCTTCTTGCAGTACCAGTCTGGCAAGTTCTCTATGTACTTCATAATCTTCCTCACTTCCATCCTCGGCTTGGTAGATCGGATTTTCAAAGTCATAATGAACAATAGTAGAACTATTATCAACAGGATCCAGAGTGGGTATGGATCTGCAATTCATTACGTGAGTGTGTGTAAGAAAACATAGCTTTTTCGGAAGATGACAGGAAAGATAAAGAGCGCAATATTTGAATGCAAAAAGTCCATTGATTTATTGAATGTGAATATGCTTATGAAAATGACAAAACCCTTAACAAATTAGCTATTGTGCCTCGGGCATAGACACAATGCTTTAAGAAGTTCAATTGTAAACATTAAAAAAATACAACACTAAAACAGACAATAACAATTACTCCTGGCTAAAGGAAATCGGGATAGTGTCTTCAGCCTTCCAATTATTGAGTCCGTCGCCAATTGTTGGGAAAATCCAGCTATCCAGATCGCAATCGCTATCAGCATCTTCTACAGCATTAATTTGAGCTTTGACCATCTTTTCAGAGTTAAATCCCAGACCAGACTTGTCAGACTTGTATGGTACGTTGATCAGTTGACCCCAACCAGTACGACCACCATTTTCAACCACGGCTTGAGCGTCCTTCAGAGAAATCATGGCAGGAGGAGCACGGATAACCTTGGGCACACAGGAAGTCGGCTTAAAGACAGGATTAGTCGGAGGAACTACTTCAAATGAATGAGAAGGAGTCTCAAAGAATTCGCCATCCATCTCAACGTATCTGAAGGCCTGCACACTACTGACAATGTACTCTTCTTCTTCACACACCGTGACAATCTTACCCTCTATTGGATACTTCAGCTTTTGATGGAGAGATGAAGCTACGGCACTTGCCTCATGAATCCAAGGGCGTCTCAGCAAGCATGAATAAGCAGGACAAATGTTCATCACGTGAAAGGTAGTGTTAAAGACTTGAGGTCCTATCTTGATAGGGAGAACCACTTCACCATGGACAACACTTTTTGCACCGTCGTATGCACGCACCACAGTATCACTAGGTTTCAATTCGATGCTCTTACAGTCAAGTTTATCGAGCACCGCTGTCGGCAGCACATTCAAAGAAGAGCCGTTGTCGATCAATACATGAGATAAGGTGATCCCCTCACACTCAATGGAGATATGCAGAGCTCTATTGTGATTCTTTCTGTCTGGTGTCAGATCAGCATCGGAAAAGCCTAAGCCATTGTCAACAGTCAGGTTAGCAACATAGTTTTCGAGCTGATCGACGGAGGTCTCCTGAGGTTCATGAGCAGTCTTCAGGAATTTTATCAATGCGTTGGCATGAGATTCAGAAGATAATAACAAGGATAACATCGAGATCTTAGACGGAGTATGCCCCAGCTGTTCTACCACATCAAAATCACTCTTACGGATGATTTTCAGCATTTCCTCCACTTCCTGCTTGGCAACATCTTCAGCAGTAACTTCGACGGGTGTCCCTGACTGAGAAGGGTTAACTGGTTCCTTTCCTCGGGTTTCAGGGGCGGGAGGCGAGATTTCTGGAGAGAAGATCCTTCCACTTCGCGTAACTTTACTAGTCCCAACAATATCATTAGGATTAGCAGAATTACCAACTTGCTTTACGCCATGGATGTAAATATCACCTCCATAATTCCACGGAATGGCTTTGCTTGAGGAATACGGTACTGGTCCAGGTGCAGTAATGATTAGGGGAGCTACCTTGGGCTCAGCAGTAATCTTCACAGGTACTCTAGTAGCGGTAATCTTCACTGGACCTTTGGACCTAGCAATCATAGATATTTCTTCAGTAGGGTTTTCCACCTTAGGAACCTTTTCGAAGAGAATTGTGCGATCATCCATCAGTCGTTGAATACCATTCCTCAACTTCAAGCACTCGTTGGGTCGGAGTATACAGCGATCGCAATTTTCAGCACAACCTGGAAATAAACCAACTTGCAATAAATTCTTCTTGATGATCAGGAGAGGAGATGTTAAATCAGTTACATTAGAAATGTGAGAATTGTCATCCACAACATTAACAGTCTTGTCATGGTTAGGCATAGGAGCAGTGATGACATTAGGAGTCTCCGGAGGATCAAATTCAATTTCTCCCGCGTCGATCATGTCCTGAATTTTATTCTTCAATAACCAACAATCGTTTGTATCATGCCCGGGGCTATCGGAGTGATATGCACACCTGGCATTGGGATTATAACGAGGAGAAGTAGTGTTGACATTCGCAGGAGGGCCTCTGAGGGTAATTAAATTCGCCTTCAGCATACCCTGCAGTGCTTGTGCTAAAGTCATATTGATCTTGATAAACTGCCTCCTTGGCCTGTCTTGTCTGTGCTGGAAGTTTTGAGCTGGCGGGGCTGCAATCGTAACTGCTCCAATGGTATGGTCACGATTTTTCTTGTTACGACCCTTTTGACCGTACACAGCATTTGATTCGTTCCTCCCCTGGTAGGACCTTTTGGTGCTTGCAGAGGTAGTCGCCTGTATCTTTCCACTTCGAATGCCGCTTTCAACACGTTCACCTGTCAATATAAGCTCAGTGAAACCCGATGAAGAACTTCCCAGTAGATGGCTGTAGAATGGACCAGTCAGTGTGCCCATGAACATGTCCACTAATTCTCGATCAGTCATAGGGGGTTTGACTCTGCCAGCCAAATCTCTCCATTTTTGAGCATATTCTTTGAAGCTTTCTTTAGAGCCCATAGTCATATTCTGCAACTGTAGCCGAGTAGGTGCCAATTCAGAATTGTACTGGTAGTGCTTGTAGAAAGTTGTCGCTAAATCAGTCCAGGTGCGGATGTTAGAGCTCTCGAGCTGATAATACCACTCCAACTGTGTGCCAGATATACTCTCTTGGAAGAAATGGATCCATAACTTCCTATCAGTGGTATACGGCTGAATCTTTCTCACATAAGCTCTCAGATGCATCTGAGGACAAGACGCACCATCGTACTTAGTGAAAGTGGGGATCTTGAATTTGCGGGGAATGACCACATCAGAGACCAGTCCCAAGCTTTCAAAATCCAGACCGGGCGCCTTCTGACCCTCCATAGCTAACATACGTTCTTCCAGCAACTTATACTTATCCTCTTTTGGAGAGTACTGTTCATTCTCATAATCTTCATCGTCGTCTTCAGGGTTGGAGAGATCAACATTCTCCTCTTCTGAATCATTCTCTGCCTCCTCTTCTGGACCATTCAGAATTCTAAACTTGACTCCTGCGGCCTGTCCTTTAAGCCTTCTTCCCGTGTTAATGTAACTCACAGGTTTCTGGTCTTTCTTCTTCTCGAGCAAGAGAGCCTTCAGTTCCTCCTGCCCCTTGGATAAGCTCGGCATCATCTCCTGGAATTGAGCATTCTGAGTCTGGAGATCTTTGACAGTTTGTTCGAGAGCCATTTTTCTGTTTGGAAGGAAGATCGTGAGAATATTGATTTTTGGGATACCTGTTATGCAATGTTATGTTATGCTATGCAATGTATGAAATGTTTTCAAGGACTCCTGGAATTTAACTTTGCGTAAACCACCAAAAAGAGGGAAACTTTTATTAATAATTTTTTTTAATCAATGTTTATTACAAAAGGAAATAATAAAAATACAATGAAAGCTCAAATCTCCCAGGGACGGCTTCTTTTCGGACGAAGATATGTATTGAGTCTTCGTTCTCCATTAAGCTGGCTGGTGAGCTCTAATACTTTCTTCCTTTCTGCAACGAACTGAGTCTCAAAAGTATCCCTTTCCTCTCTCAACTGGATCCAGGATCTCTTTAATTCTTCAACCTCGGTAGGCATATCTGGATAAGGAATGATCTGAGGAGTACCTCCTTCAACCTCTGGTTCAACAATCAGCGGTCCGATTGCAAGGTATGGCATGACAAGTTTACGAGCTCTGGCGCGCACCCATCTGAGATAAGGTTCCATAGGAATAGAGTTTTTTTGTCCTAAAGTGCTTCTTTTCCCCATGCCCCAGGCTCGTACAAATCTCTGGCGGAGACCTTGGGAATCGGTGTCATAGTCAAACACAGTACCTTGAATAATTCTTTCATGTGGACCGTCTCTTCGAGCATAACCGAACTGGCGTAGGGCTAAAGCTGGGTTATAAGTAATACCTCCTCTCATCCCCAGGAGTGGTACGTTAGAGAATTCTCCACAACGGTCAATGATGATAACATTTTCTTTGAGACGAGGACACCAACGGATGTCTGAATGGGAGAGCGACATTATCCTTTGAGACCATTTCAGATTTTGCTCATTCTTCAAGACTGATTGAGGAAGGTGTGAAATAAACCACCTAGACAATAAAGGTATGCAGCACATGAGAGTCCCTTGCCTTTTCATAGTACGAGTGTGAAGGGAATGCAGAATGTCTCCAAGCAAGGTAGGCACAGGGTTATGAGTGAGAAATATCTTAATAGCATTCATATCTACGAATTGGTCTGGATTAGGAAATAACACCAAACCATAGATTAGTAATGCTAGAACGTCTTCGAAAGCATGGACATTCATAACCTTTAAGAATTCTCGGGCCTTATTTATCAGAAACTTGGCAAGTAAACCCTTAACTCCACTTCTTGTTACCCAATTGGTTTCAATATCGGACTTTGTCATGTGCAAAGCCGCGGCAACTTCTTCGGACTTCGGAATCTTTTCTAAACCACTGAAAGGTGTTCGATCAAGGATAGGTATCCCAAGCATCCTGGAGAACTCTTCTAATGTGGGTACCAACTGATAATCTGGGAAAGTGAAGCAATGATGTTTAGGATCGAAGAACTGGAATAGAACCCTCATCATATCCTCTTTGAAACCAGTGGTAACCAAATTGAGGAGAGAACCATGTTTCTTGATGAACTGAGCCTGATCGGGAAGTTCTGACACTAAATCCTTGAGTTGAGGAAAGATTGCTACAAAATTGATCCGGATGGTCTTCCTGGAAGCCATAACCTGTCTAACAGAGCAAAGCTAAATCCCTAAGTCCTTGAAATGGTTAGTACGATGTTATGATGTTATGATGTTATGATGTTATGATGTTATGATGTTATGATGTTATGATGTTATGATGTTGTGATGTTAAGTAAACAACAGGCACAAACAAGTCACGCAACAATAATTCCTAGGTTTTAAGGCTTGCATGAGTTCCATAGGTAAGTACCCTCCCCACTGAAGTTTGGTTGGTTTAACCTGTCCTAGAATAGTAACCGGGTTCTAGAAGGATCTCAAATCATTGACCTTCCTTTAAGTCCACCTCAGTGCAACACCAAGCGGTTGACCGAAGCTTCCCTAAAGTCCAATCTCAAAGAGTGTAGTATCGAGTCTCAACCAACCTCGGTCGGAACCGAAGTCAGTTATCTCACTACTTTCTAATGGCTAGGATGAGTCAATTAGGGTTCTAAAGGTCTGGTTAATGCTTTGATGACACCACGCGGAAGCCAAATTTTTCCTCAAGTAAACATGAGGAACATCAGGACATCCAAAGTGTCACATTAACCGTAGCCATCATTTTGACCACTCTAGTATACGCCGGATAGTCGCGATGATCTGTTGCTACTTACCTAAGGTGCACTAGATCCGGGTGTAGGATCTTTCAATCAAGCATGAAATACCCAAGCAATCCCTTAAAAGTAAATCAGACAATTTGAATAAGTGATCTTGTTTTTCTTAAGGTAACCTCTCTTTTTAAGGGTCCCTAGCAGAGTCGCCAGTTCTGTCATACGGTGAACTGACTTTGATGTGTTTTGCTTCGGAAAGCAAATGTCGCGGATAGCAAGAGTCGCCACCGACTTTTCTTTTATCCAATAAGGAAAGGTGGAAAAGAACAGGAAAGACCTTAGTTAGATTTTGGGTTCGGGAGGTACATTATACAAAGGGAAGGTGTTAGCACCCTTTGTATCCATGGTTATCCATGGGCTCTTAATTGCTGGATCACTTATATTTGTCTGAAAAAAGTGTTTGTGAATTTGCTTAAGAATGTTTTGAAAAGAGAGTTTAACTTTGTAATGATTCTTGTACGAATGTATACAAAGTATTTATCTCGTTTGATTTTGAAAACGGTTTAGAAAAATATAACTTGGTAATGATTCTAGTATGAATGTATACCAAGTGGTGATTTTCTAGTAGATATTTTGCAAAGTGTGAGGTATGAAAAGTATGTTGAGTTGTGATTCAGCATTTAAGAGTTATACTACCCAAGGTCTTTATGGGCATTTCCTATCCTTATGAGGGTAAAACTGTCCTTACTATTGAGAAGTAAGTAGTCTTGTCCTTTTGGATTTTAAGGGTCATCGTAGGATCATCGATTGGTCATTGAAGGCAACAGTTGTAAGGATACCTTAGCATTCTAAGGGACACTCATCATTTAACCGTAGGCTACACCGAAGGGTCATCGAGGGACAAAATCATATATTCGAAGGCAACATCCGAGGGACTATGATTTATTTTATGATGATTTAATCGAAGGGTCTTGGCTAAGTATATCCCCATATTCGCGGGACATGACCGTTATATCGTAATACCGTAGGGCAACAAATAGAGGTCCAAGATCCCATATTCAAAGGCCATATTTTACAATCAATTAGGTAATTAGGATGAATCTCCACAATGAAATCAATACATTAAAATCAGCTAGGTAATTTAGAGTGGGTCTCCACATTAAAATTAATACATTGAAATCAGTTAAGTGATTTAGGGTGAATCTCCACAAGGGTATCCCACAAATAAAGTGGAATACCTACCAAGCTATCTTTTCCGGGGATATGTGAACCTTTATAAAACTCAACAAACATGTCAGAATACCAAACCAGGGTGCAATCGAGAATTACACCACAAAAGAAATCACAACAGTAATAGGATCAGATAAACAATGCATGGCTATGATAAAACATGTCAGATGGGCAAAAAAATCAGAACAGAAAAGTCAGCTACTGTCACGTTCGCTCCTGCTTCACCTAGCGAAGGCTTAGCGAATACTCGCTGCATGCTCGCTTAGCGATGTGCTAGCGAGCGGCTGCGGATTCCGGTTTTGATAACAGTATAATTTCAGCCAATTTTATACCTTATGGCTTTCATTACAGCAATTACATGGTTAATCATTTAATGTATTCAGACACATACTAAAATTCACATGCCAAACTTAAGATATTTTCATAAATTTAATCATAATGCCATATGCAAATTAAGAACATAAGGCGGTAATAGCGATGCAAACCTGTTTGCAAATTGAATTGCGACCTTGGAGTGGCAAATCAGATTGAATTGGGCAGAGGTAACCTTGATGCCGTTGAGTTCCTTCCGGGTTTGCCTCCAGGGTTTGCCGTTTGTGAGCGTTAGGGTTTTCTTGCTAGGGTTCTCCTTTCTCCGTTTTCGTCCCCCGTTTTCGTGACTGAAGTGTCGGTATTTAAAATGATTGTGGTGACCTAATGGGCTCAGAATGAAGCCCGAGAATTCTGATATATCGCAAGCTTCGCTAGGCGAAGGAGTTGCTCGCCTAGCGAGCAAGCTAGTTTGGGCCTTTTCCTGGATTGGGTCTGTTGTGAGCTGGGCTTTTGTTCCTTTAAGGTCAGTGCCTTGCAGAATAAGTTGGAGTGCTTCGAGAAATGTTTTGCAAGATTAATGGGCAAATTTTGGGGTATGACAATCATATAAACACTTTATTGAACCTTTATGGAGATGAGGCTTGATATTTATTCACATTTAGTACAATCATCAGAGGATGTTTGCAGTGATCATCAAATCCTAACTTGTTTACATTGTCTGCTTCTATCTTTAATTGTTTTTCATTTTCAAACATTCTTTTTAGTCGTCATCATCAAAATCACATTATAGAAATTTTTTGTAATTACCTGCAAAACATGGTTCCACATAGTTTTCACTGGGTTGATTTTGGCTTGGTCTCATAATTTTAAATGAGTAAGAATTCATGTGGATTCCATCCCTACCATCTTTGCCAAATTGGGTTGCCTTTAAGTCAATATGTCGTCAATTTCATCCCTACCACATACTACAAAAAAAATACTTTTCCTAACACAACAAAAGATGAAGAATCTACTTTGATGGTTTCAATGGGTATTTATGTAAGATTTAATTTTTTAATGTTCCATTAATGTTCAACAAACTTTATCTACTATCAATATAAGAAAACTAACAGGGGGATTCGTCAGGGAGATCCTATCTCCCCCTAACTCTTCGTACTGAGTTTAGATAAATTATCACGTCTCATAATGCATGTTGGTGATAAAGGAGAATGGAATCCCATTAAAGCTGGCAAACATGGACCTGTTGTGTCACACCTTATGTTTGCAGATGACCTCCTACTTTTTGAGGAGGCAATGACCAATCAGATGAAGTGTGTGATAAGTCTTTGGAACAAGTTCTACAACATGTCAGAAGAGCAAGTCAGTCACGAAAAAAATCGATTTTTCTTCTCAAAGAATGTGAATAAATGCAAAAGGGAGCAACTTGTTCAAATCTCGAGATTTGGTGAAACTAACTCACTGGGAAATACTTAGGTGTGCCTTTAACTGGAAAGGCGCCAATGAAAGTCTATTAGTATATCATTGATCAAGTGAACACCAAGTTAGCATTGTGGAAAGGGAATTAACTTGCTTTTGCTGGAAGAATCACTCTTGCAAAAAGTGTTATATAAGCTTTCCCCATCTATCCAATGATGACCATTATGATTCCAAAGGCCTGCATTCATGAGATTCACAAAATCCAACGGAGTTTTATCTGGGGAGAGAATGATAACAAGAGGAAATACCATGTTATTAAATGGAGTAACATCACTAAACCAAACTAAGAAGAAGGGGTTGGTTTGATAAATCTCAATATCAAGAATGAAGCTTGCTTGGAGAAACTTTATTGGAAATTTCACAGTGGAGGTGAGGATTTATGGTGTAGAGTAGTGTGGGGTAAGTACAGGTGTGACCATGACAAAAGCAATATGCGCTTGAAGAATACATACTTTAGATTTTGGAAAAACATGGAAAAATCTTGCCCAAAGTTAAAGAAAATTATTTGTGGCATGTAGAAGATGGAGTTAGTGTGGGTGCTTGGGATGATCGATGGATTTCTCAGGATATTAGAATTGCCTACCTGAACATCCATATACCCATGCAGCTTCATTCAGCAATAGCAGTTGATCTTGTGAGGGAGGATGGAGAATGGAACTGGGATATTTTATGTCATTTGATGTCGGAGAATATCCTCCGCATAATCGCGAGTATGCTTCCTCCTTCAATAAATGCAGAGTCGGACGAGATAGCTGGTATTGGAGAGAATTGTCAAAAGATTTCCGGTCAGTACCATGTACAATCTGCTTGATGATGAGGACACGTTCACGGAAGATGATCTTTGGACAGATATTTGGAGCCTTTAAGCTCCTGAAAGTACCAGAAATTTCATATGGTTGCTCATGCATGAGGAACTTCTCATAAAAATGAAGAAGAATCTTATAGGCCTATGGAGTGCGATGTGTTCCCTTTGTGGTGATGTGGAAGAAGACATGTTCCATGTCCTCCGAGATTTCCCGCGTGTAGTGGTCCTCTGGATGACAGCGGTGCACACTAACATGAGGTTTACTTTTTGCAGGTGATTTAAAGCAATGGATTCATAGCAATATGCAAATTATTATGGGTGGTATGATAAGGAAGATTGTAAGGTGTTTTGGGCAAATGCTTGCCATAATCTTTGGAATTGGCACAATAAAGAGATTCATGATGATAGTTACTTTAGACCAATGAGTATGGTGAATTACATAAGTAAGTTGTTGTAAGATTATAAGCAAACGGAAGCTGCAACAAGCACAACCATGAATCATTTCAGGGAGATAAAATTAATAAAATGGGAAACTCCTGCAATGGGGAGAGTGAAGTTGAATACATACGATGCTAGAGACAAGAAAGAGAATGCATGGTGTGGAGGTATTAATAGAGTCAATGAATGAGAGTGGCTAAGGGGATTCTCAAAGTATATTGGAGTTTGTAATAGATACACAACAGATCTCTGGGAGTATATGAAGGATTACAACTTGTGACTAGAATGAGTTTTACGGGTATTAACGTTAATGTAGACGCTCAATAACCGTTTATTGATATCAATACAAATAACACAAGCAACATCGTAGGTAGGAAATCGATCCCCAAAATCAGATCATATTTTCAATAAGATAGTGATATTAACATCATCCATGTTTATCGCGAAACAAAGTTATGCGCAGATGTTCTAGCTTGGCATAGAATGTCGCATCCAAATGATAATTGTATCTTCGATAGTTGTCCATCTTTTGTCACTCACTTGTTAGAAAATGACTTGATAGGGTTTCCAACCCCTCGGTTAGTTCCGATTAATCCTTTTCCTTGGGCTTAGGGCCCTTACATATAATTATATATATATATATATATATTATATATATATATATATATATATTATATATATATATATTAATAATATATATATATATATATATTATATAATAATATTATATATATATATATATATATAATATATATATATATATATATTATATATAGAGAGAGAGAGAGAGAGAGAGATATTAATTGTATTTTATACATATGGAAGAAGATTTAATCAATTTATTCATGAGCCTACTTCAACTAAATTATGTGGTAAGCTAGTGAGATAACTTATATGTTTGGATGAATTATGTCTTGGATAAGTTACGAACATAACTTATATATTTGAATATATTTGGATGAATGGTTTTTTTATAGGATATGTCGTTATTACAGGATGAATGAATTTTTCAATTAGTTAAGGAACATGCCGTTATTTTTCTTCAAATTGTTTGTGTACATTATCTTTGTAAGTGTTAGAAATTTCAGAAAGATTAAAGGGATCCAGGCTTGAATCGTGAACGCAACACTTTCCTTATAGTATTTCAAGCACTCTCGATTGTCTTAGAGTTCTGATGCAGGAATACCCAGGATAATTCAGCCTTATCGAGTTTGCGCAAGACCGGCAAAAACCCGAATGCAGCGAAGAGCGTCTGGAATTATTTAGAGGATTTTTCGAATTTTGTGTTTTATTCTGAATCCGGATTTATGCTTTTATAGGCCATGTTGATATTGTTTCACAAGGTAGCGACCCTTGGTGAAGCAATGTCCTTTTTCAATAATCATAATGGTTGGCCTGCAGCATGTTTCACCAACAGTTGCATGGTTTCGCCTTTGCAACATCTCATGAAGAGTTACAATCTCCGAATTCAAATTTCAAATTTCAAAATTCAAAATTCAAAATTCAAAATTCATGAAGAGTTATCTCATGCATTTATTAGCATTAACTCACTTCCACCATTTGTCATTTTGGAACACACTTGTATTTAATAAATTACAACAATCCCCCACTTGTTCTAATAATGACAAATCCAATTCCAGAATATAGAAAGCAAAAAGTGTTAATACAGTTAGGTATCTTTCGATTTGAACTTAACCTTAGTAAAGACAACGCAAAGCCTAATCGGAACGTTAGGTAGCTATATTTTGAACCATTATCCCATGTGATCAGACCGGCGTTGCTATACACACACTTTTAGAGGTTCTTCGCCTACATATCTCGCCTAACACTATTTATAGCCATGTGCTTTTCCTGTTTTCATGAATTTTTCATGAGAGAAACTCCAACTCTCACCTTAAGACGGCACCATCTTGAAGTTCATATAGGTGAAGTTCAATTCATATCTATTTCTTGAGATACGTATCCTCCTTGATATAAAACTTCATTAAGAGTTTCTTTGAAAACTCAACCCTCAGTTTGTAATTGTCAACATTATCGCGGAATGTTGCATAACTTTCCGAATCAACGACTTGTTGTTACCCATTGAATCTTAGGTTAAGATGTGTTAACTTCAAATTGGGTTGCTATCATTGTCGGAACCCTTATTCAAGGAGTTTTAATCCCATACCTTTCGAGGTAGTCTTTACTAAATCTCTGGCCAGTGGTTTAGTAAATGGATCAGCCAAATTATAGCTTGTTTGTATATATGTTAGTGAAATGATCTCATCCTTTATCATTTTTCTCACGAGAGAGTGTCTAAAACCTATGTGTCTAGACTTTCCATTGTACACTTTACTGAACGCTCTAGCCAGGGTGGCTTGACTATCACAATGTATCAATACTTTTGAAACATTGTCTTTAGCTAACGGAACCTCCAATAAGAGGTCCCTCAACCATTCTGCTTCTTGTCCAGCAGACGCAAGAGCCACAAACTCTGATTCCATGGTTGAGAGAGTAATGCATGTTTGTTTCTTGCTTTTCCAAGAAATTGCACCTCCAGCTAATGTGAATATCCACCCAGTTGTAGATTTATAATCTCCAACACTTGATATCCAACTTGCGTCGGTATATCCTTCTAGTACGGCAGGAAACTTACCATAATGAAGGCCAAGATTTTTGGTCTTTAACAAATATCCGAAAATCCTAGTTATGACCTTTCAATGTTCATCATTTGGAATGCTAGTAAATCTACTCATCTTACTAACTGCAAAAGCTATGTCAGCTCTGGTGCATTGTATTAAGTACATTACACATCCAATTGCACTTGCATATTCCAGTTGTGCCACGGTTCTCCCATTGTTCTTTTGAAGTTTGACACTAGGATAGAATGGAGTGTTTACTTCCTTAAAGTTTAGGTATTTGAACTTTTCCAACATTTTCTCAACATAATGTGTTTGACTAAGTTCACAACCCCCACTATTTCACTTTACTTTAATCCCCAAAAATGTGTCAACTAGTCCAAGATCATTCATCTTGAATATGAAAGTTTGAAACCTCTTTGTTTCTAAAATTCCATTCACCTTGTTGCTAATGATCAATCATATAATCAATATGAATACTAGTGAATATCACAATATTCTCACACAACTTTGTGTACAAACACTTGTAACAAGAATTAGATGAATAATGTTTTTAGATAATCATGCATGATGATGTAAGAAGTTTTTTAGATGAAGTGAGAAATGAAATTATGAGAATTTAAATTAGTATAATATAAATTTCAACGAGTACCTTAGTTATGTTCACTTGTCTCAAATCTTCACTTGGATTTCTATGTTCAACTTTCTTAATCAACTTCATCATTGATGTGCATGAACCTTTTGAACCTTTTCTCCTTTGATAATCTTTGTCTTCATCAAAATTGAACTAGATATAAGATTTATTCCTCACAATCTCCCCCCTTTTGATGATGACAAAATATTGTTTCCTCTTAAGTTGTGTGTCTCCCCTAATTAATTGGTGAATCTTACTATGACATTGTCAAACTTTTGATGTCATTGTTTCGGTGCTTGTTTGAATTCATACAAGGATTTGACAAGCTTTCATACCTTTTATTCATAACCTTATGGTTGATTCATGTAAATCTCGTCATCGAGATCTCCATATTGAAATTTCATTTTGACATCCATTTCATGAACTATAAAGTCATGCAAAGAAGCTAATGCAAACAATGCTCTAATTTTGTCGTGCTTGCTATTAGTGCATATGTATCAAATGATAAACACATTTAGGTCATTAATCTAGACTTGTAGGTGTTTAGTGTACCATCACAATATGATACTTCCGTCTAAATAAGATGAGTCCCTTGAAGTTGTTGATTCCTTCCTTTTAAGTCATAGGATCATCTTCCACTTGAAGAATAATAAGAATCTTACGAACAAAATTCTTACTATTTCCTTCCATTAGATAAAAGAAATAAATTGATTATCAATTTTGTTTGATCCTAGATCCTTAGCCTTTCAGACTCTCTTTCTTATTCTAATTTAGGATTATGTTTCAGCAATCCATGAAAAAATTCTGATTTGTGTTTCAACAATATGTGGAGAACCCTCCTCACAAGGGTCTTCATTGTAGGAATATCAAATTCCTTATTCTTTGTGATAAGGTTCTCAAAAATTTCATATATTAGAATTCAATAGTCACATTAGACTTCAAATTCAAAAGTTTATATATGTCATGATTCATCTTTGAATAATCTTTACATACCTTATTGAATCACAAATTATCCTTTATACAAATTAATTTTAAAAATAAACAAAGGAACATCCCGTATTTTTTAAAAAATAATTTCATACCAACTTGAATTGTTATGCAACATACATATAATATACATATAAATAAGTAGTATTTATATGTCACCCAAATAAGGCACCGTATGACAATCAATATGCCGGAAGAAGACAACATAGAACCCATTATATGCATGTTTATATTGTAAAACCTTTTAAAACTGTATATATAATTCTGTTTCCTTCAAATGGCATAACATGTTTCTCTATTTCTTAAAGTAAAACAACATATTGTCATGCACTTCTATCATGGAACAAATTTACATATCATGAATTCCATATCCCATACTGGAATGAAAACTTTTCTATTATGTACAATACCAATGTGGAAATGTACATATTTCTTCCTATTATGTCCAAGACCCTTTAATTTTTATTCATATGAAAAATAGGTTACATAATCAAGTATAATATAATTGTGTAATCATGATTTATTCATGTATTGTCAGATGTATATCATTCAACCATCAATATGTAATAATTTGTCCAACAAATGGAAAATCATGATACGGATATAGTTTTTCTATTAAAATCATGAAAACCATTAAATTAAGTAATACTATAGTTATTAAAGAAATCTAATTCAAAGTCATATCAATTAGTTATTATCAAAAATCACAATATCAATAATCTGACTCTGATCCTAATTGATAGAAAACTTTTATATTTAGATCTTGATATCATGATTTTCACGGTGCTCCAATTAATATGAAGAATAATAAAATCATACCAGATTTCGTAATACCGATTCTTCTTGTGTTCTTCCTTGAGTTTTTCTTTTTGATGCTTGAAACTGAAGCCTTGATAACCATTATTTGAAGATACTATAAGACTGTTAGAAATTTCGGAAAGATTAAAGGGATCCAGGCTTGAATCGTGAACGCAACATTTTCCTTATAGTATTTCAAGCACTCGATTGTCTTAGAGTTCTGATGCAGGAATACCCAGGATAATTCAGCCTTATCGAGTTTGCGCAAGACCGGCAAAAACCTGAATGCAGCGAAGAGCGTCTGAAATTATTTAGAGGATTTTTCGGATTTTGTGTTTTATTCTGAATCCGGATTTATGCTTTTATAGGCCATGTTGATATTGTGAAACAATGTCCTTTTCCAATAATCATAATGGTTGGCTTGCAGCATGTTTCACCAACAGTTGCATGGTTTCGCCTTTGCAACATCTCATGAAGAGTTACAATCTCCGAATTCAAAATTCAAATTTCAAAATTCAAAATTCAAATTTCAAAATTCAAAATTCAAAATTCAAAATTCAAAATTCATGAAAAGTTATCTCATGCATTTATTAGCATTAACTCACTTCCACCATTTGTCATTTTGGAATGTACTTGTATTTAATAAATTACAAGAGTAGGATGGTTGTTTTGGATCATGGCATAGTGTCTTAAAAACTCCACAATTGAAATTCAATTTATTTATTATGTGCTGATATTCAATATGTTTTGTCAATGGTATAATGCTTGTGTTTAAGATTGCATGGAAATTCACAACTCTTTGGAGCTCTAACATATTTCTCTTTATGTCTATCTCTCGCCAATGATATTAATATTCAAAACTCTTTGCATACAAATTCAATCTCTTTTACAAATATGTGTGACATACAATTAATTTGATTTTCAATTTTATAAATAAAATGCATATTAACTGTGATTCCACTAATCGATATAATTTTGGTTTAACACCAATTATAAGATCATATTGATAATTACTGATTTTGATTTAATATCAATTATAATAAATACCAATTACTTTGACGACAAATGAAGATATTTGATCATATTTTTTCTCTCTATTTCGTAACAATCTTATTAATCTTATTAAATAAAACACATATTTTTATCAATATCTTAATGTTGTTTACTTTCCGATTTATTTACTTTTATATCAGCTATATCAAAAAATAAATCAAATTAAGCCTGACTCTTTCCTTAAGACCCAATATTTCCTTAATTAAATAAATCAAATTAAACTAAATTCTCTCCTTAAAGTCCAATATTTTCTTAATTACATAAAATTAACTAAATCTAATTATTTCCTTAAATATGATTTTTTCTCATTTATTTTAATAATTATAATAATTAATGTTTTTAAATAGGAAGCCTTATTTACTACATTTACATTTAATAATTCTATTTTTTTTCTTTTAAAAACCAAATATTTTGAGTTACTCTACATAAAATCTCATTGTCAAAATCTCAATGAACTAGGTTTGTGAATCAAGTGGTTATCTAAAAAATATATTATTCAACGAAACTATGTTGAGAGCAATTTTCTATGTTCTTCAATGCATGGAAAAATACAAGAACTTATTATCGTGAGGCTAAAACAATAATAAAAAATAATATAACATTTATTATCTTAAATTTGTTTTAATAATATTTTAATTTTAAATTTAATTATATTATCCACTTTGATTACCATTATTATTACATTTAAGTTTCTAACCAATTTAATTAAATAATTATTTTTATGTTTTTTATTATCATTTTCTTTTGATAAACGTGTTTTCGTGTGATAAATGTGTGTTAATAATAATTTCTGAAACACGTTTTCAAATTTTAAATTCAATTACATTGCTTTATTATTTATTATTTTTATCATTTCAATACATAAATTTAAAATTCCTTGTCTTTTTCCCATCCAAAATTTAGGAAATCTAAAACTTTGAATAAAAATTATTACGAATTTTAAATTATTTTTTCACTTTAATTGCTTTAGTGTTTATTATACTTAATACATGTTAGACTGCCTATTAATTAGGCTAGATGGACAATTATTATTTGGTTACCTTACTGTTTACGGTATAATTATTTATTTCCAAACAAAATCTGTATAATTATTTACTTTACTTAAATTGCTTCATTATATATTCAGTACATATTAAACTTTTTATTATCTATTTTTTATTATTTATTTTGTTCAATACACATGATAAGATAAAAGTATTCATTTGTCACATATTGTAAAAGGCTATTTTGGGTAGTCTTAAGTGTTCCTTCAAAAAATAATATACAATAATTATATTAATAAATTTTATTTATTTATGATGTTTTTCTAAAAAATATATGTAATATATTAATTATAAATAAAAACACTATTAAAGTATAATAAATGATATTGAATTTCTAATTTATCAAAAAAGTATTAGTATAATAAATGATATTTTATCCAAAAGCCTTTGGATAAAGATGGATAAAATGTAATAGATCAATAAAATAATGATAATGTTAACTTGTGTCCTAGAGACACAAGTTTAAAAAGTCACTTATAGAAAGTTTGTATTAAAAAAAATAAATTAATTTTATATTTTTATTAAAATCAATATATAATTTCCAAGATAACATTTCTTTATTTAGTTCTTAATTTATACCCCTAAAGCACAAGTTAACAATTGTATATGATAAACATTTAGGTGTGACAAACGAGCATGCTCGTTACATTCAGAATTGATTAATAGAATATTTTTACAATACATTATATATGGTCAACATTTAGGGATGACAAACGAGGATGTTCGTTGCATTTAAATTAATTAATGTTTGTGTTTGTATGCGCTCGCATGCGTGTGTGTACACACGTGTGTATATGTGTCTTCGCATGTGTGTACGTGTTTTGTTTGAGATGTTGCTATTATTTGTTATTTCATGTGTTTTATAGAAGTTAAGCGTATTTTAATAATTTAATAAATAATAAAAATATAGAGTATTGAGAAAGGATAAATAAAATAAAATAATTTAATTTAAAAAAATAATTAGATAACTTAGTTATTTTGAGATTATCAAATTAAATAGGAAATGAATATTTTATAATTATCATATAATTTGAATTTTTTTAAAAATTATTATTTCATGAGATTTTATTTTAATTTAAACCAGATATTAGTGGAGTAGAAATAATCTAAAACTATTAAAGTTATATATATATATATCCGTCTATTCCGTGTGATGTACGGATAAATTTTATTGATTTATTATTTATAAATATTATAGTCTAAATTAGATACTTAAAATATTTATATTATAAGGTGCAATGTTACATAAAACACTTATATTTTAAATATATTAGATATAATATTAATTTGATAATTTCTTTGAAGTACAATGACAAATGAGGTAATGAACATTTTTTTTTAAATAATTATTTTAAAAAAAAAAATCAAAAATAATCCTAATTTCCAAAAAATTATAAAAATGGACACTTTTGTGCCCTAACTAACACATGGGCGCCACCCTAGATGGCGCCTACCCTTAATTGGAGGACAAGTCGCCACTAGGAGTGACGCCTACACCTTATTTTAATTTTTTTTTGCTTTTTTTTAAAAAAAATTTAATATGTTTTTAATTATTGTTTTAATTTTTTAAAATCTTTTTTAACTTATTTTAAGTTTATTAATTTATATTAATTATAAATTATATTAATTTATATTAATACATATATATAAATAATATTATTTACAAGATATATATATATATATATAATATATATATATATATATATATATATATTTTTAATTTATAAATTATAAAATATATTAATTTATATACATGTAAATAAATAATATTATGTATATATTTATAAAATACACAAGATATATATATATATATATATATATATATATATATATATTAATTTATATATATTAATTTATATAAATAAACACAATATATTTATATTAAAATAATACACAAGACAAATATTATAAAGTTTAATTAAAATGCATTATTAATTTGGGATTTTTTACATATTATGCGGTCCCTGGTACGATCCACACGGGGGAGGTCTAACTACTCGTCTAGACGGCTCACGTGGTGGTGGTGCTTCCCTATTCCCACCCCTAGTCCTAACGCGTCCCCTTGCCCTTTGCCGTTGTGGTTGGGTCAAAGTCCCTTCAATGCTGTAGGAAAGGCGGGTGCCCTCTGCGCCCTCAAAGCTTTGTCTCGGTGGGACAAACTGATTCTTGTTTGGTGCCCCCTCGAAATGTGGCCTTTGGTAGTTGAGGGTTGAATCGGGTTGGCTAAAGAACAATGTTTGTTGTGGTGTGTAGTAGTCTTGTTGGTAATCCTCTTGTATACCTGTGTCGGGGCTAAGTGGAGGACTGGAAGAGCCCGGGACATCGTCGTGATGGAAATGTTGGGATTGGTGTTGGTGGGGGGATTGAGTTTGTGGTAGGTGTTGGGACTATTGATAGTGGTGGGAATGTTGAGGTTGGTGTTGGTAATCTTCATGATATTGGGGTTGAGTTTGTGGTATGTAGTGTTGATTTGGTTGGGGTGGACATGTGTTGTGGTGGTTGTTGTTGGTAATACGGTGGTGGTGGTTGTTGTTGGTAATACGGTGGTGGTTGTTGTTGTTGGTAATATGGTGGTCGTTGTTGTTGTTGGTAATATTGTGGTGGTTGTTGTTGTTGAGAATATTGTGGTGGTTGTTGTTGTTGGAAATATGGTTGTTGCATTCAGGGATCGTCCAAATAGAACGGGTCAGACACAATCATTTCTGGATTTGTATTTGCTCTATACCAATCCACATATTCCCTCGTCGGCTTCATTTCGTTGGGCGCCACCGGAAATTGTAGAACATAGTGGGCACGCTCTTTCCACATTTTACGGAACTCCTTTGCAAATGCCTTCCAATTTTGGGCATACCACTGGTGGCTGGTTTTTTTAAGATGCCAAGGTTCCAAAGACATTGGGGGCCCTGAGATTTCTTGATGCATTCCGAATTGCAGTTTGACACGGTCACTTTGGTGCATCTCCACAGTGGTGAACCGCATGATAGCCGTTTTTGTTGTCCAAACAGCTGCATCTTCGGGGTTGGGTTGATGTTCCAATCCCAAATATGGTCTCCAAATAAACTACAAAGAAAAAAATAAATATGTTATTTATTAAGAATGCTTGATATTAATAAATTAGTTAGAAGATGAATGATTTAGTGGTAATACATCTTGTGCTCGGAGACGATCCAAGAGTTGACGATAAAATATTATTTTATTTTTCGGGGTAAGACTGTAATCTAGTCCAGTTGCAATGAACCTAAACAAAAAAAGATAAATAATATTATTTATAAATATTTATAGAATAAATATACAAAATAAAATAACATCATAAATTTACCTAGTTGCGTAGGGGAAGGAGTAGACGTTAGGATTTTCGGGGGCTAGCCTCGGCAATCTCCACCACCCCCATGTTTGGAGCAAAAAAGCACATCCAGAAAATGTACAGTGGTCATTTTGTGCATTTTTATACAAAGAGCTATACAAGAAAGCCAATACAGCAGAACCCCAACTATACGTGCTTACTCTATCTATGTCCTCGAGCAAACTCAAGTACATAAAGTTTATGCTATTTCCCGTGCCTTCGGAAAATAGCAAGTTCCCAAATAATAACATAATGTAAAACCTTGTTTTTATTATTTTTTTCTTGTTAGGATGAATCCTCAGTCAAAATTATAGCGTCGTGGTAGAATTGGAGGCTCGATAGTTTAATACCATGGCCCCTTGCTTTCGCAGATCCCTCACCCTCGACTAGATCTACGCCCAACATTTGAACACATAGTTCGTTGGGCTGTTGAACATTTCCAGTCACGGGCTTACCATCTATTCGAAGACCCAAAAGCATGTACACGTCTTCTAGTGTGACGTTACATTCACTAGTTGGTAGGTGAAAAGTGTGTGTCTCTGGTCTCCAACGTTCAAACAAAGCAAGAATAAATTTCACATCAATTATGGCATTTACCACATGCATAACATGACCGAACCCCGCACGCTCTATGTAAGGTACGCACCATGGGTTTGGATAAGCCATAGGGTGTGAACGTTGACGAAATTTCTTGGGATCCTTTAAAAACAAACAATATAAACAATCATTAGTTTGGAGTTTTAAAAAATAAATTATAAACATACGAAAGAGGCAATGTTCAAGAAAAACTTACGAATGAGGCAATGTTCGTCCTAGTGCCTCTGTGTTCTTGGCCCATGGTAAGAAGAGACATGATTGCAATGTAGAACGTAGGTTTGTTGATGAAAAGTTTCGCCGGTGTTCTCTGAAAAAAAATGTTAGTGGATGATGAAAATTTTCAAGAATGACCTGCTATTTATAACCGTATTCAAATAGTATGAATATGTAAAAAAATTGGACACGTGTAACACATGTAAAAATTTGACACGTGTAACGCATGCAAAGTTGGCTGAGAATCTTACAGACTAGGTGAAACTGCATGCATGTCTTCACATAAGACACGTCTACTGCATGCATCAGTAGGTCAGGATAAGACATGAAGTCGCCACTTTAGGTGGAGAATACATTGAAGTCTCGTCTTGTTTGAGAATCTTGCAGGCTAGGTAGATGTGGATAGGCATGCGTGAGAATCTTGCAGGCTAGGTGGATATGACTTTGATGGATAGGCATGCGTGAGAATCCAAGAGGCTAGGTGGATAGGTTAGCATGCGTTGATACATGTTAGGTTGCACTTGTCTTGTCTAGGGGAAGGCTTGGTGGATGTGTTGCATGCAAAAATGTGACACGTCTAACGCATGCATCACAATTGAATTTGTGTATGTAGGCATGCGTGAGTATAAGTATTCACACAAATTTTCACACAGGGGCTGCCCAGACAAGAGTATAGGGTCCTAATACTAGACTGTTGGTGCGACTGTGGTCAATTTCAGGCCTATCGTATGCCTTGTTCCCATGTTATTGCAGCGTGCTCACACACCCACTTCGATGCATTGTTGCTAGTGTCTCCCATCTACAAAGTTGCAACATTGCTAAATGTATACGACAATCCCTTTCCGGTGGTAGCATTGGAGGCATATTGGCCAGAGTATGACGGGGAAATTGTTTGGCACAACGATTCGATGCGGCGGAATAAAAGTGGTCGCCCAAACAGCAGGTGCATTAGAACTGAAATGGACGTTGCAGAGAAAATGCAGAGGAAGTGTATCATATGTCGACAACTGGGGCATAATAAGAACAAATGTCCATATCGTGGATCTAGTTCCACAACATAGTTTTCATATTCATAACTATGTGTACCAATGCTATTTATCAATAAAGTTTACTTTTTATTCCAAATAGAAGATGACATTGGAACAACAAACACAAACATCTAACATTAGAACAACAAATACTAAAACTAAAACAAATACTGGAACAAGAACAAGTACTAAAACAAGAACAAGTACTAGAACAATAACAAATACAAGAACAACAACACAAACAACCATTAAAATCTAGGAAATTACAACAGTTAACACTATGTCATCTGATCCATGCATCATTTGGATGCAATCAATGTCGCTTTCAACTTCAACCCACCAACATACCGTTTCTCCAGTTTCAAATGAAAACCTTGTTCTAAGCCTCTGAATCCTTCTGATGACTTCACCAGGTTGGTAATCTCCCTCTAACCAAGACATCAAGGACCTTTTTAGTTGGTCCAACGAACGGATGTTCCAAAATTTCATCTCCATTAGGGGTTTGACAGGTGAGAAAATAACATGTCCATCCCTTTTTAAGATTACTGGTTCAGGATCCGGCCGCCTTGATGATGTTCGCTGCCATGATGACGGTCTGGGGGATGCCATAAACTCAACTTGATAGAGAAAGTGATAGGAAAAAGTGGTGAAGAAAATGCAAGAAAATAACACTTTATTTATAGGAAAAAATCTAGGTTGTACACCAATGTACTTAACCCTAATTAGTGTCGCACTTGATTAATTAGTCTTAGGGAGAATTAGGGTTTGAATTAGGTCATAACTATCAAACTCTAATTATAACCGATCAATAAACCATAATTATAATTGATTAATTAACCCTACCATGATTAACCCTAATTCTCCCAAAAATTTATAAATAATATTATTTAGTTATAAATTAAATTAATATATATAAATAATAATATATATATATATATTATATATATATATATATATATATATATATATGTATATATATCTTGTAAATAATATTATTTATATATATGTATTAATATAAATTAATATAAATTAATATAAATTAATATAATTTATAATAAATATAAATTAATAAATTTAAAATAAGTTTAAAAAGATTTTTAAATTTTTTAAAAATAATTAAAAACATATTAAATTTTTTTTTAAAAAAAAGCAAAAAAATAATTTAAAATAAGGTGTAGGCGCCACTCCTAGTGGCGACTTGCCCTACAACTTAAGGGTAGGCGCCATCTAGGGTGGCGCCAATGTGTAAATTAGGGCAAAAATTATCCATTTTTATAATTTTTTGAAAATTAGAATTATTTTTGAATTTTTTATTTAAAAAATGATTATTTAAAAAAAATATTCTGAGGTAATAGCTTTATTTGAGCTTTACTAATAATAATATACATTTTATATTATAACCTTAGACATCAAAATTATTGCAATCAAGGAATATCTAAAACGACGCTATTGGAAATAAAACATAATATTAAAAAATATTATGATCATGAGTTAATACTATTAAGTAATATTTTGAACAAAAGTAACTCTAAATAAATATTTTTTTTTTAAACAGAGCCGTCTCAAATTATTAAAAAGTTATGTGCAAAAAATTGAAAGATATTATATTTAATCATAAAATATGTATATAAAAACTATTTTTACTAACTTAATTATGAAAAAAAAGTGAGAGGAGTTTGCATAACTAAGTGTGACTAGGCATGACAACGGGGCGGGTCGGGGACGATTTTTACCTCCCCAAATCCAAACCTGAATCCCAAAACAATCCCCGTCCCAAACCCAAACAGAGATGGAGAATTAAAACTCAAATCCGTCCCAAACGGGTTTGGGTTGGGTTCGAGTATCCCCGCCCCGCCACCATCCATTTAGTAAAATCAATTTTTTAATATAAATATTTATTTTTAAAAAAATTAAACTATATTATAAATAATAAAATAAAACAATCTAAAAAAATTCCGTACATACATTTAAATATATTAAATAATTAATACAAATCAAAATATTAAAACATTGACCACTTATTTAATATTCTAAATCATCAAAAATAAATAATAGTATACATAATAAAATAAACGGGGCGGGTTCGGGGTCGGGCTCGGGGTGGGTACTAGTGTCCCCATTACCCGACCCGCCCCTATTCTTTATAATCGGAAAAAATCCAAACCCAAACCCAGTTAAAACGGATTTTCCCCGTCAACTTCGGGGCGGGTTCGGGTGGGTACCCGCGGGTACGGGTTATGTTGTCATGTCTAAGTGTGAGATGAGTTTACACAATAGCAAAGTAAGAGGAGTTTGAAAAAAATAGCAAACATGTAAAGAAAACATTCTCTTAAAGTGCAATAGTAAATCCGAAAAATTATTAATTACAATAGTTTAATTCTAAATTTTATTTTAGAAGGGTTAAGTTGGTCATAAAAAACAATTTTTAAGGTTTTTAGCTAAGGGTACTACCTGCCCAAACACACCGAACAATCCATTAGCAGGCCAGCACTGTACAATTCGTGCTGTAGCACAGACCCCAAATATTAGAGGATCTTAAATTTTGAAATTTTTAATTGTTTTCATAAACATTAATAATAAAAAACGAAATGATATTAAAAAAATTCAATAATTAAAAGAAATATTAGGATAAAAATTCAATACATATAAAACGGGACCTCTGATATGATTGAGTCGTCCTGTACATTAGAATACATATATGAAACAAATGAAAATAAAATTATATATAAAAGAGTAAAAGAGTAAAAGAAATAAATCACAGAAGATTTATTTTTAAAAAGCAGCAACAGCAAAATCATATTTTATTTTGCAGTTGTCAAATTAGAAACTTACCAACTAATACCCAGCAAATATGAAGATTTGAAAAGCTTTAAAACTAAAAAACAACGTAACTTCCATGAAATATCACATTAACTCAAAATATGATAAAATAAATATACTTATATATAAATAGAGAGTGGTGATTAGTTTAGAGAGAGTGGAGAGGTTATTTGGGAGATAAACATGCTACTTAAATTAGGGTTGTGAAGAGTCACTTTTCTTTTATTTAGTGAGCATTTTGTTTTATTTTATTTTAATTAAAATTGATTTAATGGGGTTGTGAAGACCCGCGTTTTATTTTTTTTAGTGGAGTTTGTAAAGACCATATTTTGTTTTATTTAGTGTGGTTGATAAAATAAGAAAATATAAACAAATAATAGAAGAGAAAAATTGAATAATATGGTAAATTAATAAAATAAAAGAATTAAATAATGTTAAAATACCTTTATCTATATAAAAAAAAATTCATCTATGACATGTCGATTCCTAAAGATTAAATAATATCCTAATACAAAACCTTATTGATAAATTAGAGAAATTCAAAAATTTAAAAATACTTGATGTTCATGTTGAAATCCTTCATTTATGACATGTTGATTCCTAATAAAAAGAATATAATTCAACAACATAAAAGGTAAAAAATATAATAAATTGTAAAATAAATTAATTCAACAACATAATTTAAAAATAGCTAATTTAATATACAAAACCTTCATATATGTAATATTGATTCTCCTCGTCAATATATAATTGGTAATGACAATTGTATCGCGAAAAGGAGGACAATTTAGCATTCATTTCATCTTTCATATATAAAATGATGGAGAGATACATAGGTTTAAGAAGAAAGTGGATGAGTTATAAGTTTCCACTATGATTAGTTGTTATATAGGTCTTTTAATTTATTTTAATTAATTAATTAATTAATTAATTAATTAATTAATTAATTAATTAATTTGGATTAATTAATTAAATTAATTTTGATTAATTAATTAATTAATATAAAAAATTAGTGGTAGAGATGGTTAGTAGAAAAGTAAAAATAAATTTAAAAAATCATGAAAAATCGTGGAAGTTATTTTAATTTATTAATTCTAATATTTTAATTTCATGAATGTTAATATGGAATAAAACAATTAAACATAATAAAATAGAAAGGAAGTTACAAAATTACCATCAACTTTGACGCCAAAAATTGTTAAGAGACTTAACAAATTTAATATATAAGATACACGCACTAACAGCTTGAGAGTTTTTATGTGAAAATTTTAAATTTGGGGAAAAAGTGGATCTAAAGAGGGAAGAGAGTATCATATGAGAGATCGTGAAAAAAAGGAAGAATTCCATCAACCACCAAAGTTTGAGGTAGGGGGTTTCTTTACTCATGGGTGGCTTTAAGCAATCAGGATGGTGAGGATCTCAACATCGGAGAAGTCCTACTTCTTCTTCAGCGACACATATCAACATCGGAGAATATTTGTCCATCTTGTATAGCTTGTCGACTACCATGAGGTATGAGAAAGATATTCTTTTGATGCGTCGGGCTTCAGTCTCGTCATCTAGCAACTTTTCTTGATGCAGGTATTGAATGATGGGTGTCATCCAGCCCCATGCATTTTCTAATACCATGACTCCCATAATTTCAGTGCTTGGTACTTCCAAAGTTTCTTGGATTATCGTTTTGTTTAACCCATGGCCTTTGGTGCTGGCTAGACAGGCTAACAAATTGGCTATGACATTTTTTTCCGGGGAATATGTGATACTTTAAATTTCGTGAACCCCTTTGTTAATTACAGAGCTCGTTGTAGATACTTGAGTAATAATGCATCCTTTGTTTGATAATCTCCTTTGATTTGATTGGCGATTAATTGTGAGTCAGTACGAAGTAGAAAATGAGAAACTCTGACTTCTTTGGTTAACTTCAAACTGGTAATCACTAATTTATATTTTTCTTGATTATTGTTGGCCTGAAAATTGAAGCGGAGATACTGTTCTAGTACCAATTCCCCTGATCCCTGTAATATTATCATTGCACTGCTACCTTTGAGATTTTATGAGTCATCCACTGATAGGATCCACTGCTTGTGCACTTCCTCCTGGGTGGGCGAAATCAACTCTATTAGGAAATCTACCAACATTATGACTTGATGTTGTTCCTGAGCATGTATTTGATGTCATACTTTGACAGTTCTACAACCCATACCACCACTACCATGCCTTCTAGATCCGACTTCTTTAGGATTCGTTTTATGGGATAGTTCGTCTTCACTATAATAGGTTGGCCCTGAAAGTATTGTATTAGTTTCCTGACGATAATTATTATTGCCAAAGCTAATCGTTCGATCTTTTGATAACAAACTTCTGCTCCTTTGAGAACCTTGTTGACAAAGTAAACTGTCCTTTCATCTCCATCACTGTCCTGAACCAATTCCGAGCTAACAACTTTCTCAGAAACTGCTAAATACAAGGTAAGGGGTGAACTTTCCTTTGGACGAACCAAGATCAGTGGGCTAGACAAGAATTGTTTCAGCTTCATAAATTCCCTCTCACATTCTTCTGTCAACTTCTTTATAGCCACGAATAAATGTATGGACTTATCGCCTGTGTAAGACATAAATCGAGACAAGGCGACTAATCTCCCAGTCGGTTGTTGGACTTCTTTCACTGATGTCGGGCTTCTAATATTAATGATTGCCTGACACTTGTATGGATTTTCCTCTATTCCTCAGTGTGTCAGCATGAAACCAAGAAATTTGTCGGCCCGTACCCCGAAGGTGCACTTGTCGGGGTTAAGCCTCATGTAGAACTTCCTTATTGATTCAGATGTTTATTTCAAGTCTTTTACATGTTTTACTTCCTTTTGGGTCTTGACTAACATGTGATAACTGTTGAGTGTAGTTTTAAGTGTCGGGTTTTTGTTATCGTCTCCACAGGGATTGTGAGATATCGCCGCCATTCGACAGTTGTTTCAATTCTTAACTCGTAGTAACAAGGGGGTTTTGGTTTTAGTCACAGTATCTTGCATAAAAGTGTAATAAAATGCGGTAAAAGTTTTGGTTTTTCTATTTGAGAAATATTGTCAAAGTTAGGGTTCGACGATCACTTTGCATGTATATGTTCGATCAACAAAACTTATAAACTCCTTTAGATGACAAACTATTTCACAAAGTCCTCCCAATGTGTTTATCTCTAACGCACATTGTGGGTTTTCCCATTTTGATCCATTGTTTATCTCTAACACAATATATCAAAATGACAACTTTTTGGTTCAACCTTATGGTGAACAAAATCATTCATTACTATCTCTAGCTAACAAACAAGATTGGATGAAAACCTAGGTAAAGAGTTGGTAAACATCTCTCGATCATAAACCAACACAAAGAGTTTTCAATAAAACAAAGTTTTCACCATATATTCATCATTAAAGAGTTTACAAATGAAGATCATCCCATTTACACACAAAGCTAATGATCATCTACATCTAACCTTGACAAAATGAAGAACTTAGCCACTCATTTTCATGGTGGCTTGCACAACAAGTCTCGGTTGAAGGTTGATCAACATCCAAGTCGAAGAATCGAGATTGGATGGGAATCCACCTTCTTCTTGTAGAATAATGTTAAGAGATGAAGAAAAATGGGTTTCTAGGTTACAAAATATCTCTAGAGCAAATGCTGAAATTATCTAAAAAAAGTACAAAGTATGGAAGTGTAAACTATGGCTCCAAAAAGTAGTCCCTGCTACTTATAGTGCTGCTACTGAGTTGTCATGCTCGCTAGGCGAGCATAATGGTTCGCCTAGCGAGCCCCTAAAATAGGCACCAGAGGCACCTGCGCCCAGAGAAATATCCTTTGCCAGATTTGCATGTTCGCTAGGCGAAGCCCACACTTCAACCTTCGCTTCAGCGAGCTTAGGAGGTTTTGCTACTGGAATTGCTCGCTGGGAGCTCGCTAATGGCTCGCCTAGCGAGTGAGTGCTGGTTGCGCTTTTGACCAAGTCTGGGCGTGTTCGCTACCACCTTCGTTGGCTGCTCGCCTAGCGAGTTTGTTGATGTTTGCTACTGTAAAATACTGGAGATGTTCGCTGGATGCTCGCTGGGTGCTCGCCTAGCGAGAACTTCGCCACAGCACTCGCCTGGCGAGTAAGCTGATGAATGCATTCTTTTTCTTGGTCCCTTGACATTTTCTTATGCCTTCATTTTCTATTATTTCATGCCTAATTCCTGCACAATAACGCACAAATCAAAGGTACCAAGATCGTTTAACATTGTATTGCGATTCATCTAAAACAAAGGCGGTTTCGAACGCTTTAGCAACAAAAAGGAGTGAAAGATGCCCACATTTGATAGCTCAAATAAGCACTTTTGGGCATCTAACAACTCTCCCCAACTAGATTCTTGCTTGTCCTCAAGCAAAGTATGCCTCTTGAAGGACAAGAGGATTTGCTTTAAGAAAAAGGTTTCTCTGAAGTCGGATGAAATGGCTCAAACACAAGAAAATCAACCAGGCATAAGTTCCCGATGGCTAGAATAACATAATGCACAAGAACTAAAACTTAATAGTAATGCGAAATATGTATCTATCCACAACAATATTATCTTGAATGAATCACCCTATCTCTCATCTTCGAATAAGGATTGAAGAAATTACGCGTTTGCAACCGTGGGGACAATCTCTCTCTCCAACAAACAATGAAGAAATCAATTCAATTCATACAATGTCTAACAATTATAAATGGAAATGCGGAAGCGAGAAGATCACTAAGGACTTTTCCGGTTGTAGCTTGGTTAGATTTACAAACAAGGGTCATTTCTAAGGCCATTGAAAACGAAATTGCCGATGCAAAAGAGACATTCACTGTACATTATTCACACATCTCAACTTCGTTCCATTTGTTTCTCATTTGAAACCTTCACAACTCTTATTTCACAACTCAATTTTTGTTTTTCACTATTTTCCTTCCAAGCAAGCATTCATTTTTATTTTTTCTATTTTTTCTTTTCTTTCACATCATATTTACAAAACAGATGTTTCTCTTTTCTATATTTATATATATATATATATATATATATATATATATATATATATATATATATATATATATATATATATATAATATATATATATATATTAATGCTTGCTCGGTTTTTCAAGAGTTGTGGCACTTACCGATTCTCTTTTTCGTTCTCCCCAACTTATTTCTTACTCACCCTAAGTGAATGCTCTTGACTTTTTACGGCAAAAGAACAATTATCAAAATTTTCCGGGTTTCAAGAAAAAAGTTTTTTGACATCTCGCTTTATTTCAAGCTGAGATTCAACTGTTTAAGCTCAAAGGGGTTAACGAATACTCTCTTTGCTCACGGGTAAGTTGTATTTGGAACTGGTTGTGCTCATAAGAAAACAAGCGCCTTGATCATTTCTAATTGCTTCCACAAATTCACAATAATAAAAGACCAAGCATGAATCAAATGAATCAACAAAGTTTATTAGAATCCAGCATTTAAGTGTACAAATGGAGGTTTCCTCACAATTTGTGGTTCTAAGTCCTAGATGAAACATTCATTCAATTATGTTGCAAAAAGAACAATATTCAATTACAAAAAAGAGTAAAGTTCTTAATGCATTCTAAAATTCTAACCGGAGGTAACCATGTACCTTAGCATTATTCACTTGTTTATTTTTATTATTGCCATCCAAGCTCGGATGCACCTTCATTGGATACTTCTTTGAGGAGCAACCAATCTAGAAGGTTTGACACTCAACAACCATAACTTTATTAAACAAAAATAAATTTAAACCAAACACACAAATTAAAAACATAAACAAAACTCATTACTTAAAAATTTTAAAAATGTGCATGGGGGACAAAACACCCCAAAAGTACATAACCAAAATCAAAATACAACAAATCTGAAAAATACAATAAAATAAAACAAACTTAGCCCTCAAAGGACTCAAAACCCTCATCACTACCAGCTTCAGAACCGGTAGCATCATCCTCATCACCATCATCATCATCACCATCATCCTCAGCACCACCTGAAGCACCAGCACCAGATGCACCGGCACCCGCCCCCTCTCCAAACATAGGCTTGTCCACAGGCCAGCTAGCGTTCTGCAGAAATTGCTCACGCGTCATCATCGAGTGATCACCGGAGGGGTCACGTGCCTGCAACTGCAACAGCTGCATAGAGTCGTGCATGTCAACCATGGCGCGCTGAGTTGCCGCCATCCAATCCCAATTGTAGTTGCAGACAGCCTGCTGGAAAGGATCAGATCCATGAGCAAAAGTACCAGGACCATCAGAAGTCCCGGTATTACCAGCAGCTGCACCACTTCTTAAGTTCTAAGGCTTGCAAAACTTGGCCACATATCTATCATTGATGGCCGGCGGGATCCTTACTTGACTCCGGGAGGGTAGCTTCACCTTCGCATGTTGGCACAAAGCCATGATTAGACACGGGAAAGCAAGGGGGCAGTTAACTGTGCCCCCGACTTTAGCCCGCTCTCGACCACAAACTTCATCTCCAAAGCAATTACCCTCGCCACATCAATTTGAATATTCGTGAAGATGTAGTGAACCAAATGTGCCACTGGGATCGGCACGGTAGAGGTGTGAGACTTGGGTTTTATATTTGTGAGAACCAACATGAGTATCAGCTGAGCCATGGGAATCATGTCTTCCCTATGGTATCTCAACGGAACCCCAGATGGGTTCAGCTCAACTGATTTCCCTTCAAAAAGCAGGGCAGCAGAAATTGAATCGGTATCCCGGTGAAGCCTCAAATCCCTATGGTAAGTGTCTCTCTCATTCGCTCCCAGATGGAGCGGTTCACCTAAGACACGGTTAATTGTGTCCCGATCGAATGCAACCTGACGGCCAGACACTCGTGTTGTCCATGTGAATGGCTCGTCATCATTAGGCAGTGCGTTCGCGTAGAACTCACGCACTGTTTCGATGTCATAGTGTTCAAGCGGAGATATCAACCGGTCCCACCGCTTACTGTGAATTAACCCGGCAAATGTACGGTATTCGCCCTCGAGGTTGATTATGAATCTTTTCTCCGGCAGAATCTTTCTCTTCTCCAAAGCGATATATCTAGCCGCTTGCTTTGGCCCGACAAATTTGTCGGTGTCGAATTGTAAGGGCACGGTACGGGAAGTGCTCCCGACCTTTCTCTTTTTAGGCGCGCTTGATCTGGATGTCATATGCAAAGACATAGAGAGGAAACAACACAAACACAAAACAGATTAGAAAGCTGATCACACTAAAATTTACGTATTTTCGACTCCGATTTCACATGCATTCTAGTTGTTTTATTGTCATTTTGTTGTGTTATTACTGTGTTTTCCTTCGTTTTCAGGTTTTTACCTTAATAGGAGCCCCGATCGAGAAAAGGAGCGAAAAAGAGCCAAAAACCCTAAAAATCAGCATTTTGCTCTTATGGCCTACCGAATGGCGGGCGCCACAGTCCAAGCCATGACGTGTCCAATTCAAACTTCCATCAACTCCAACGTTTTCCCACCACTTCCACTAAGGCTCCCCACTTTGTGCTTGTGGCGGGCGCCATGGCCTTGTGGCGGGCGCCACAAGAGGAAAACGGTTTCCTCTATTTTCAAGTTGAAGGGCATCCAAGTCAATTCCATTTTTTTACTTGCCTATAAATAGAAACGCGAATTCAGTTTTACAATCACCCAAACTTAGAGCAGACGAAGATCCGAACGTTGGAACAAGGCGAAATCAGAAGCAACTTTGTTTCACTTAGGCATATATTCAGTTTTATAAAGTGGTAATTGCTTCGCATTGGAGTGTTACCACAATTGTGTAATTGAGTCTGTGATAGAGTTTGCACTCGAGTTTGGAGCACTTTGGAAGGAAGTTAATCCTGCCGCCATTTTCTTTTCCGCATTGCAATTTCCTCAGCCCTCCGATTGGAGCAGGTTTTTATTACTCGCCTTTACTTTATTTATTTCCCGCACTCGCTTTTAATTCATTTATTTCCCGCACTCGCTTTTACTTTATTTATTTCCCGCACTCGCTTTTACTTTATTTATTTCCCGCACTCGCTTTTACTTTATTTATTTCCCGCACTCGCTTTTACTTTATTTATTTCCCGCACTCGCTTTTAATTCATTTATTTCCCGCACTCGCTTTAAATTATTTATTTCTCGCACTCGCTTTAAATTATTTACTTTCCGCACTCGCACTACTTTTATTTATTTTAATGCACTTTTACTTTACCATGTCTAGCTAAATTTATAAGGCTAGAATGTAAGGATCGTAATTAAACCAGTAATCCGTACAATTGTTCGTAGAAACACTTAAAGGGCTATTTTAACTTTCAACTTAAGTTTTCCCGCACTTCAATTCTGTTGGGTAAGATCGAAAGTCGTCCAACGTCTTTATAAACTTAATTATTTTTAACTATTTCAAAAACAGCGAAAGCGCTTTGTTTAGTTCATTAGGAGTTTTTAACATTAAGAAGAAAAGAGATTTTAAAACTATTTTCGGACGCGTTTATAAGTTTAGAGTCTGGTTCGTAAGAACCTCTTTTGGTTAAGAAATCCAGGTTATAATACTTTTCAACTTAGTCAAGATACTATATTTCTTAAAAATAGGTTTACTACTCTAACGCAATGCGCGCCTTTTTATAAGTGACAATAAGAGGGTTTGATTAGGGAGTACAACTCGGTTCTGAATACGCGAAAGCGAAAGTTCCTGTTAAATTAGTTCTTTTCAAAGTAGGAAACATTGCCCATAAGTAGTTCTATTAGCAAGTTTTTGGATTATCAATTGATTACGTGAATTACATTCGACCCTGTCTTTATTAATTATATTCTATTTCAATACTTTAATTTTTATTGCACACTACACAAAACACTTATTTTGATTGCCTCTGATAAACACCATAACGACAGATAACGATAGATTGACACTTGGTCTCTGTGGATACGATAATCTTTTATATTACTCTGACGCGTTCGTATACTTGCGAACATCAAGTTTTCCAACGCATCAAGTTTTTGGCGCCGTTGCCGGGGACCAATTTCGTCAAATTTCATTTTCCTATTGTTATATCGTTTAGACTTAGGTTATTTCCCGCCGGTCGATGCGAAGAACTCGCAGTACTGGAAGTTTAAGCTTAGTAAACCCTCTGACGGAACCTGAACGTTACGCTCGCGCACGTTTATTCTTTCATAGAATTAAGAGAGCTATGGCCGAAGATCAAAACCAAAGACCTCTTAAGGATTTTGCTCAACCATCTAACGAAGAACCTAGTTCTAGTATAGTAAACCCAACTATCCCAGCCAATAATTTTGAACTTAAACCGTCCCTGTTACAACTAGTGCAACAGAGACAATTCGCGGGTCTCGCTACCGAGAACCCTAACCAACATTTAAAAATATTTCTTCAATTAGCAGATACTTTTAAAACCAATGGAGCTTCTCCTGAGGCAATACGTTTAAGATTATTTCCTTTTTCCCTCAGAGATAAAGCCCTATCATGGTTAGATTCCCTTCCACCCAATTCCATTACGACTTGGGATAACCTTAAAAGAGTTTTTCTTGCTAGATATTTTCCCCCGAGTAAGACCGTCGTTCTTCGAAACCATATAACTAGATTTACCCAAAACCAAGGAGAATCACTGTTCGAAGCTTGGGAGAGATATAAAGAGTTATTACGAGCATGCCCACATCATGGTTTAGAAAATTGGTCAATCATTCAAACCTTCTATAATGGACTTCATTATAACACAAAGATGACCATCGACGCTGCCGCAGGTGGTGCTCTGATGAACAAACCTCACCCTGAAGCTAGTGCCCTCATCGAAGATATGGCTCAAAACCATCAATCATGGGGAGTCAAACGAGCGACAGTTGAGAAGAAGGAAGCCCAAGGAGGAGTGCATTAACTAAGCTCTATAGACATGATGCAGGCTAAAATGGACGCATTAGCCCTTAAAGTCGAGCATATGTGCATAAACCCGAATACTGTAGCCGCAGTTTTGTCGGATTGTGAGATATGTGGAACCCAAGGACACCAATCCGCAGAATGCAGTCTATTAAACGAAACCCACTCCGAGCAAGTGAACTACACCCAAGGGAACCCATACTCGAATACCTATAACCCTGGATGGAGGAATCACCCTAACTTCTCCTATAAAAACAATAACCCTATTCAAAATAATTCACCTCCGAGACCTAGTTATCAAGCCCCTAGATCAAATCAACATATGCAACCTGTGCCACCAAAGCCGAGCCTTGAGAAAATTATGGAAAATTTTATCACCGCTCAAACCCAACACAACAAGGAGTTCATGAACCAAAACATTCATGTTAACGAATTGATTACTCAGTTAGGAACCAAGGTTGACCAAATAGTTACTCATACCAAGATGCTTGAAACCCAGATATCTCAGGTAGCTTTAAACCAAGCCCCTCAGACTACACCTGGAGGACAATTCCCTGGACAACCTCAACAAAATCCGAGAGGACAAGCCAATGCCATTACCCTACGAAGTGGGAACGCTTATGATGAGCCACCAAACCCAAGATTGAGTGAACCCGAAACTTCTAAGGAATGTACCAAACCCCCGGACGAAGTAAAGGAACCAGAGGAATCTGAAAACCAGGAAGGTCGAGATAAAGGAGAAGAACCTAAAGATAAAATTTACGTACCGCCCCCGCCATATAAACCACCTATACCATATCCCCAAAGACTCAAACAAACCCAGATTAATAAACAGTATCAAAAATTTATTAAAGTTATAGAAAAACTTCATGTAGAAATCCCTTTCACATAAGCCATCACCCAAATACCTTCTTATGCAAAGTTTCTGAAAGATATCCTTACCAACAAACGTAGACTTGGCGATCTGAAGCCTTTGGAATGTAATGCAATTTCCGAGGACAAATTAGCAAAGAAAGATAAAGATCCTGGAAATTTCTCCATTCCTTGCCTTTTGGGTAATCATGTCATCGAAAAAGCTTTTCTAGACTTAGGAGCTAGTGTGAGCTTAATGCCTCTAGCAGTTTGTGAGAGATTAAACTTAGGAGAATTACAACCCACTAAGATGTCACTTCAGTTAGCCGATAGATCTGTCAAATATCCGATAGGCATTTTAGAAGATGTTCCTGTTAGGATAGGTCAACTATTTATCCCTACTGATTTTGTCGTCATGGACATCAAAGAAGACAATGATATACCAATTCTTCTAGGTAGACCGTTCTTATCGACTGCAGGAGCCATAATAGATGTCAAGAAAGGAAAGTTGACATTTGAGGTAGGTGACGAGAAAATAGAATTTATACTTTCGAAATTTCTTATGGCACCTGTGATGGGAGACTCGTGTTATGCCTTAGATATCATTGATGAATGTGTTAGAGAATTAGAACAAAAAGAAATTATTAAGTTACCATCAACCCCCATAAAGGAAGATGATGACTTTAAAGAACCTTACATCGATGATAACCTTTACGAATGTTTATCCCTTACCCCAGATCCTATGCCATGCCCTAAGAAACCGACCTTAGAACTTAAGGAACTGCCTAAGAACCTGAGATATGAGTTCCTCGATGAAAAGATGAACCGTCCAGTTATAGTTAGTGCTACCTTGAGCCAAGAGGAGACGAACCAACTTTTAGACGTTTTACGAAGATATCCCTCAGCCTTAGGATATAATATCTCTGACCTGAAAGGTATAAGCCCATCCGTATGCATGCATCGAATTTCGCTCGAAGAAGATTCAAAACCCTCTAGGGAGCATCAGAGAAGAATAAACCCTATAATGAGTGATGTTGTTAAGAAGGAAGTTCTTAAGTTACTTGAGGCAGGTATAATCTATAAGATCTCGGATAGTAAGTGGGTGAGCCCTGTGCATGTAGTACCTAAAATGGGAGGCATCACAGTCGTGCAAAACGATAAAGGCGAACATGTAGCAAAACGTTTAGAAGGAGGATGGCGGATGTGTATAGATTATAGAAAATTAAATAAAGCAACTAGGAAGGACCATTTCCCTTTACCATTTATTGACCAGATGTTGGAGCGTCTAGCCAAACACTCTTACTTCTGTTATCTAGATGGATACTCTGGATTCTTCCAAATACCTACTCACTCAGAAGGTCAAGAAAAAACTACCTTTACATGCCCTTATGGAACTTTTGCCTACAGACGAATGCCTTTCGGCCTCTGTAACGCTCCAGCTACTTTCCAACGCTGCATGATGTCAATATTCGCAGATTACCTAGATGGTATCATGGAAGTGTTTATGGATGATTTCTCGGTTTGCATATTCGATTTCCACAATTGTCTTGCTAACCTTGAGAAAATCCTGGAGAGATGCGTGGAGGTGAACCTCGTGCTAAATTGGGAAAAATGTCATTTCATGGTGACCGAAGGAATAGTTTTAGGACATATAGTTTCCGAAAAAGGTATAGAGGTAGATAAAGCTAAAATAGAAGTTATAGAAAACCTAAAACCCCCAAAAACAATCAGAGAAGTTCGAATCTTTCTTGGACACGCTGGATTCTACCGGCGTTTTATTAAGGACTTTTCCAAAATAACCAAACCGTTAACCGGACTTTTAATGAAAGATGTTGAATTCATTTTTGATGAAAAATGTAATGACACATTTAATCTTTTAAAGCAAGCATTAATCTCTACACCCATTATGAAACCGCCCGATTGGTCAGAACCTTTTGAGATAATGTGCGATGCTAGTGATTATGCAGTTGGAGCCGTTCTAGGACAAAGAAAAGATAAAAAATTACATGCCATTTATTATGCTAGTAGAACCCTAGATGCTGCCCAACTTAACTACGCAACAACCGAAAAAGAATTACTCGCTGTAGTTTTCGCTATAGACAAATTTAGATCTTATCTAGTAGGAGCAAAAATTATTGTTTACACCGATCATGCTGCCATTCGTTACCTATTAAGTAAAAAAGATGCCAAGCCCAGGTTACTCCGATGGATTCTATTACTACAAGAATTTGATTTAGACATAAGAGACAAAAAAGGCACTGAGAATGTAGTGGCCGATCACCTTTCTAGGATAGAACATCTAAAACCTGAACTAATACCCATAAATGATGATTTCGCCTATGATAGACTGATAGCTAAAGTAGAAACCATTGAAGACAATAACCTAGAACCTTATGAGCATTCTCAAAATTCCTTAGCAATAAGTAACGTACCCTGGTATGCAAATTTCGTTAATTACCTAGCTGCTGATATAGTACCCCCTGATCTTGACTACCACCGCAAGAAGAAATTCTTCCACGATGTGAGAAACTTCTATTGGGACGAACCGCTCCTTTTCAAAAGGGGTAAAGATGGCATCTTTCGTCGTTGCGTCCCAGAAGAAGAGGTAAATAATATTATCGAGCATTGTCATTCTGCACCTTATGGTGGACATGCGAGCACCTCAAAGACATACGCCAAGATTCTTCAAGCTGGCCTATTCTGGCCTACCATGTGGCGTGATGTCTATGCTTTCATTGTCAAGTGTGATAGATGCCAACGCACTGGAAACATTTCAAGACGTGATGAAATGCCTCTAAGAAACATTCAGGAAGTATAACTCTTTGACGTATGGGGTATAGATTTCATGGGACCTTTTCCACCATCCTTAGGAAACAGGTATATCTTAGTAGCTGTAGACTATGTGTCTAAGTGGATTGAAGCTATAGCTGCACCCACAAATGACACTAGGGTAGTAATCAAACTATTTAAAAACTATATATTCCCTAGATTTGGAACACCACGTTTAGTCATAAGCGATGGAGGATCACACTTTATATCGAGAATATTTGACAAACTTTTAAGAAAATATGGAGTTAGGCATAGAGTAGCAACACCATACCATCCACAAACTAGTGGCCAAGTAGAAGTATCTAATAGGGAGATAAAACAGATCCTAGAGAAAACTGTTTCTATTTCTAGGAGAGACTGGTCTCAGAAGCTTCAAGAAGCATTATGGGCCTATAGAACCGCTTTCAAAACCCCTATAGGCACTACTCCTTACCAACTAGTTTATGGAAAATCATGTCACTTACCATTCGAGTTAGAGCATAAGGCCTATTGGGCCATTAAAACTTTGAATTTAGACTACTTAGCTGCTGGAGAAAAGCGTACCCTAGACATTCATAAATTAGAAGAACTTAGGCAATCCGCCTACGAGAATGCAAGAATATACAAAGAGAGGACAAAAGCCTATCACGACAAAAGAATAATAAAGAAAAACTTCAATATAGGCGATTCTGTTCTCCTTTTCAACACTAGGTTACGACTCTTCCCTGGAAAGCTACGTTCAAGATGGGCTGGTCCTTTCAAAGTATCCAAGATTCTAAGATCCGGAGCCGTAGAAATCAAGAACGATACCTGTAGTCCATTCCTTGTAAATGGACAAAGACTGAAGCTCTACGAAGGAGGAGACATTCCAGCATACTACTCGAGCCACACCCTGATTGATCCACCAATTACCACTACTACAGGTGTATAAATTCTAACCGTCAAGCTAATGACGTTAAACAAGCGCTGCGTGGGAGGCAACCCATGGTTTTTTCTTTCATTTTTACTTTTTCGCATTTATTTTCATTTTTATTTTATTTTTATTTTATTCTATTTTACATTGAGACTAAGATTTAAATGGTTTGTATTTTCAGGATCACTTTCTTAACTTTTACCAAGATGCAGGGTTTTGATGACATGCACGTGGCCTATAGAGACAATGCTCAGAGGGAGCGTTACATCGCTTTGTATCAGCGCCCTATGGCACCCACATGTTATCCTGACCAGCACTGTATGGAGGCACTAGGTATCGAGCCTAGTATCCGATTCCTTAGCCACCAGCTTCACTGGGACGAGTTTGCTGATGACTTGAGTAACACATATAGGAACCTGACTTTGGAGTTCCTGAGTTCATTCGACTACGACCCATATTCTGGACCAGATGGGTATGCTGCCTTCAGGCTCTTTGGAGTTGAGTACTCTTTCAGCCAGAAAGAGTTCGGCGACCTGTTGGGTTTCTAGACTACTCCTGATGCTATCCCGGAGACACCTTTGGGATATTTCTTGGGTAAGGAAGTGGAGAAGTTTTGGAGTGATATATCAGGTGGCGGAAGCCAGGATCCATCTACACAGTTATCTTATGTCATACATAACCCAGCCTTCAGGTATTTTCAGATGATATTAGAACATTCCTTCTTGGGAAGACAGGATGCAGAGACGCTACTGAGTGAAGAGGAGATCTTCCTATTATTTTGCGCATCCCAGTCTCGCCCAGTAGCATGTGGGAACTTTTTATTGAATAATCTCAGCGGTATCTCTAGATCCACCGAAGGAGTCATCCATGTTGGTGGGATCATCACACAAATTGATGTCGCTTTAGGTCTGTCTCGCAAGTTGTTGCATCTTCGGACCTATTGTGGATACACGACCATGGACATCGATTTCTGTTTGACCAGAGGATTGATGAGGAGAGCCTCTTTCCATCCATGTCAGTTCCGACTACTAGTCGACAGCGAGGCCATCCATTACTTCACATTGCCAGACCCTATGATGACCAGTGTGCATGATCCAGCGAATTGGAGTTATGCTTTAGAGGGCCAGGGAGAGACCGTTGAGGAGCCGAGATCTCCCCCAGTTGCTGAATACATGCCTACACCACCATCTCCTAGAATCACTGTTCTCTCTAATAATCATTCATTGCAGACACCCGACATACGCACCCAGATTGCTGAGTGCCATAGAGAGATTGCAGAGCTTAGACAAGAAGTGGCGGACTTAACTTTACAGATAGGATTGTCTGATCTCACCCATGCTACTGAAGCCGATTGTCTATATCAGGAGATCGCAGAGCTCATGCAGGAGATAGCTGTGCTCCGTGAATCCACTCAGGCAGACGACACCCTTAATACCTGATCTCACCATTTCATTTCATTTTATTTCTCTTTTATATATTTATCGTATTTGCATTATCTATTTTATATTATCGCATTTAGAATATTATAAAAACTACTACTATACATTAGTATTTCTATTTTATCTATATATGTTTTATGTTTATTTCATTTGCATTTTAATTTTTCAGTTATTTATTCATTTATATTTAATTTCTGTTTTTGTTTTTGTTTCAGTTTCATTTATTTTATTTTCGTTTTTACTTTTATAAAATTGTGCAAGTCAAAGAAACTAGGAGAATCTCAGGACAAATGCTATCCAGACCCCTCAAAGCCAAAAGACAAGTGAAGCCCAAAGCAAAGGACCAAAATCTGGCCCAGCCGGATTTTGCCTTGTGGCGCCCGCCATAGGACCTGTGGCGCCCGCCACAGCGTCTGTAAATGGTTGGGGCAGACCTCTCTTCTTCACCATTTTTACAACTTACAACCTTCAAAACCCATTTTTTTCACCTTGGAAAAAAGTCCTTGAACCCCCAAAAAAGCTCATACTTTCCTAACCATCGTACCACACAAATCATTAATCCACTTTCCATTTTCGATTTCATCCGCCGGATTTTGTAAAAATCCAACCTTTTCACCAACCACTTCATCTTCTTCATCCAGATTTCAAGAGCATTCAAATGGAGTTCAACGGATTCGTTCTTCGAGGAGGGAAACCGGGGGAGAGACAAAGAAAAATCATTGAACGGTTGCAAAATCGGGAAATCCTCCCGACAAGGTATGTTGATGAAAATTGTCTCTATACTTTAGGTATCTACCATAGCGTTTTTCTTTTATTAGACATCTTAGGTTTGCATAATTTCTTTATCAACAAAGAACCCACCTATGAGCGGCTGACAATCGAATTTTTAAGTTCCTTAATTTATATTGTCAACCCTAACACTGCTAGCACAGTTGGTACTGTCAAATTTAGAATGTTTGTTGTTGAATACCAATTAAGTACCGATGAACTAGCCAGTCTGTTAGGGATCCCTCATGGGGAGGGTGCTATTTGTGAGGCCCCTTTGGATTCCGAATGGGCTGTTGAGGTATTTTCCTTCTGAGAGCGTCTATCAAACACTTCCATTAACTCTTTTGAAGGAGTTCTTGCCTCAACCATCCATAACCCGGCCATTAGAGTTTTTAGATATCTGTTGGCATGCACTGTTTTTGGCCGGGAGAATCCAAATAAGGTTAACGCTAGAGAGCTTCTATTTTTGCAAGCAAGCCTCACAAATAGGAAAATTAATTCGGTTCCGTTCATGCTTGCCCATATGATTTTAACTCTGAATAAGGCGGGACCGATTTCTTTTGGTGGATTAATTACGTCTATTGCTCGGGCACTTAACCTGAACAATGAGTTGGCTACCCTAGACCCCTTACCTCCTCGCACAATTAACTTAAAATTTCTGAGAGACATGAAATTGTGTCGCTCAAGGAGAGAAGGAGGTTATACACTTATGGTTCATGGTGTAGCCACCCCATCTGTTATTCTACCTTGCACTAGACGTACCGATATACGTGATGAGAGGAATTGGACCTACGATTTAGATGCTCCACCTGTTTTTGGTCCTCTTCCTCCTAACATTCCTGATGAGGTGGGACCAGACACTGATGATGAATATGATCAGAGAGAGAGATCTCCCGTACCACATGTGTCCCCCCATCATCCTCCACCACCATACACCGCACCATCTTCTTCTTCTGCAGGTACCACTCCTGGCTTCTATATTACAGAGGAGATGTGGCGTGACCATCTGGCTAGAGAGAAAAGGCGTGACGACCTACTCTCTACCCTCCAGCAACAAATAACGGGTAATATGAACTTCATGCAAGAATCGCAGCGGAGGACAGACAGGTCCTATGACACTGTTCTACAGTCTCTGCAAGTGATCACCGATACACAAGCCCGTCAGCAACAATACAACCAGAGACACATGACACTAATTGAAGCCACCCAAGGTTCCATTATTGGTAACCTTCGAGAGGTGAGGACCACTCAGGATGCCCTGCAGGCGAGGATGGATCAGAGAGACCGTCGTCGTACCCGTTTCCGTCGTCCACCTCAGGATGGCGAGGGCACTAGTGGTCAGCAATAGGTTGCCAGGTAACTCTTTCCTTATCTTATTTCGTAACATTGGGGTTAATGTTCGATTTAAGTGTGGGAGGAGCATTTATCATTTTCCTTTTATTTTCAGTTTTATTTGCTGTTTTTAGACTGTTTATTTCCTTTTAGTTGTTTAATTTCCCTTTTAGTTGTTTATTTTGCTTTCTAGTATAATGCATGAGTCTGACGAGTCACCAAATACAGTAGATCTTTAGTACAATCCTACCTCCCCATACCTTTAGCCCCACCAAAAAAATTTTGCAAAAGAAAATAGTGTTATTTCGGAAGTTTTCAGGTTTTAAGGACATGTTTTGAGTAAGGATGCAGTGACTTGGGAGAACTTTGTGAAACATCAGTATCTGTTTTAGCACCATAAGCTTCGTAAATATAGGAATCATTCCCGAAACCCCATATACCATGGCCTTAATCATCATTTCTGTATAAGTCCCTAGTAGTTTATCTCAGCAGTCAGCTCCGGCCTACGCATCCTCTACGTAGGGGACCGATGCAAATAAGTGAATGATCCGAAAAAAAATAAAAAAAAATAAAAGAAAGCAAAAAGGCAACTCCGGTATAGGTGACCCTCACAAAGTCATTTAAACCAAAGAATTGTAAAAAAATTGCTACAAAAAGAAAAAGAAAAAGAAAAGTAGTACTCACTGTTAGTTGGTTCAGAGGTATTTGGCACTAAACTCGGTAGGGCGGATTATGATCCGATCCCCCACAACTACAGTTGGGTCCAATAAAAGGATTTACACATATTTATGTGCCAGAAATCCCATGCTCTAATCATAATCACTAACAGGTCACTCTACTATGAAGTATGTACGGATAACGGGCTTAATGTGATTGCGCCTGAATGAAAAGGACACAAAAGAGATGAAGAGGCAGACCTAGGTATTGTGGGATAATATGGGTTGGTTAATATAGGAATGAAGTTTATGTCCGTATTTGCGGATTAGTGTCATCATGATACCCTTAGTTCACTCAGTTAGTACCTATCACTGCATCCCGACTTGAACTTGGAATTTTTACCTGAAGCACTCGTTTACACAAATTTTCTTTTATGAGCTTTTCAATGTTTTGCTTGAGGACAAGCAAAGGTTTAAGTGTGGGAGAGTTTGATCACACTAAAATTTACATATTTTCGACTCCGATTTCACATGCATTCTAGTTGTTTTATTGTCATTTTGTTGTGTTATTACTGTGTTTTCCTTCGTTTTCAAGTTTTTACCTTAATAGGAGCCCCGATCGAGAAAAGGAGCGAAAAAGAGCCAAAAACCCTAAAAATCAGCATTTTGCTCTTATGGCCTACCCAATGGCGGGCGCCACAGTCCAAGCCATGACGTGTCCAATTCAAACTTCCATCAACTCCCACGTTTTCCCACCATTTCCACTAAGGCTCCCCACTTTGTGCTTGTGGCGGACGCCATGGCCTTGTGGCGGGCGCCACAAGAGGAAAACGGTTTCCTCTATTTTCAAGTTGAAGGGCATCCAAGTCAATTTCATTTTTTTTACTTGCCTATAAATAGAAACGCGAATTCAGTTTTACAATCACCCAAACTTAGAGCAGACGAAGATCCGAACGTTGGAACAAGGCGAAATCAGAAGCAACTTTGTTTCACTTAGGCATATATTCAGTTTTATAAAGTGGTAATTGCTTCGCATTGGAGTGTTACCACAATTGTGTAATTGAGTCTGTGATAGAGTTTGTACTCTAGTTTGGAGCACTTTGGAAGGAAGTTAATCCTGTCGCCATTTTCTTTTCCGCATTGCAATTTACTCAGCCCTCCGATTGGAGCAGGTTTTTATTACTCGCCTTTACTTTATTTATTTCCCGCACTCTCTTTTAATTCATTTATTTCCCTCACTCGCTTTTACTTTATTTATTTCCCGCACTCGCTTTTACTTTATTTATTTCCCGCACTCGCTTTTACTTTATTTATTTCCCGCACTCGCTTTTAATTCATTTATTTCCCGCACTCGCTTTAAATTATTTATTTCTCGCACTCGCTTTAAATTATTTACTTTCCGCACTCGCACTACTTTTATTTATTTTAATGCACTTTTACTTTACCATGTCTAGCTAAATTTATAAGGCTAGAATGTAAGGATCGTAATTAAACCAGTCATCCGTACAATTGTTCGTAGAAACACTTAAAGGGCTATTTTAACTTTCAACTTAAGTTTTCCCGCACTTCAATTCCGTTGGGTAAGATCGAAAGTCGTCCAACGTCTTTATAAACTTAATTGTTTTTAACTATTTCAAAAACAGCGAAAGCGCTTTGTTTAGTTCATTAGGAGTTTTTAACATTAAGAAGAAAAGAGATTTTAAAACTATTTTCGGACGCGTTTATAAGTTTAGAGTCTGGTTCGTAAGAACCTCTTTTGGTTAAGAAATCCAGGTTATAATACTTTTCAACTTAGTCAAGATACTATATTTCTTAAAAATAGGTTTACTACTCTAACGCAATGCGTGCCTTTTTATAAGTGACAATAAGAGGGTTTGATTAGGGAGTACAACTCGGTTCTGAATACGCGAAAGCGACAGTTCCTGTTAAATTAGTTCTTTTCAAAGTAGGAAACATTGCCCATAAGTAGTTCTATTAGCAAGTACTTGGATTATCAATTGATTACGTGAATTACATTCGACCCTGTCTTTATTAATTATATTCTATTTCAATACTTTACTTTTTATTGCATACTACACAAAACACTTATTTTGATTGCCTCTGATAAACACCATAACGACAGATAACGATAGATTGACACTTGGTCTCTGTGGATACGATAATCTTTTATATTACTCTGACGCGTTCGTATACTTGCGAACATCAAGTTTTCCAACGCATCAAAAGCAAAACAGAATATCCAATTACTGTCATGTTCGCCACTGATTCGCCTAGCGAGGTGCTAGCGAATCTTGCGGGTTTTGGGTTCTGCCTTGTTAACACTGAAATTTCAGAAAAACCCAAGGTCTCATGGTATCTATTTCAGAACAAAATGATTTATCATGAAAGGCATCGTTCTAAGGTACATGCAAATCTACATCCACATGCAAAACCTAATGTACCCATTCCCTCAAATTCACCCTAAATGTCTCATATTCAGAAATTTAATCTTGACAACAAAATGTAAATGAGATAGGACAAACCTGGTGAAAGAGATCGATAGAAGTAGAAATGCACAATGAGGTTTGCAATGTAATAGTAAGGTTTTGTGTGAGATGAAAAATGAGAGTGTGATTGTGAGTTCTGGAGTGAGTTTGATCCTTTATCAAACTAAAAAAAATGAAATAACAAGTGTTTGGGCCCAAATGAGTGGCCCTGTGAAACAGAAATAAAGTGCTGCCACGCAGCGCTCGCTGCTGCTTCGCCTAGCGAGCAGATAGCGAATCATCTCGCTACTGCCTTCGCCTAGCGAGCTGCTAGCGAGCATGACAACAATTTGTTTTTTCATAACAGCAGGTAAAGCACATTCAGCAAGGTTTTTCAAAATGGACACCAATACAACATAACAGAAAACTGTAAATACTTACAATGTTGGGGAGCCTCCCAACAAGCGCTTGTTTAGCGTCGGATAAGCTCGACGGTTCGATGCTCATAGAGGAGCATCCAAGGAAATAACACAGCTCCCGCGATCCACATGACCGCCGAGATAAACCTTCAAACATTGGCCATTTACCGTCCAACTCTCCTTCTTTTCCATGTCCTCAATGACAATAGCTCCATATTCCTTAACTTCTTTGACCCGAAATGGCCCAGACCATTTTGATTTCAATTTTCCGGGGAATAGCTTCAACCTGGAATTGAACAATAGGACCAACTGTCCGGGCACAAAATCCTTCTTTCGAAGCTTTTTGTCATGATATTTTTTTACCTTTTCTTTATACAACCAACTCGAGTGATATGCGGCATTGCGCATCTCTTCCAACTCAAGCAGTTGCACTTTCCTTTTCTCACCGGCCAAATCCTTATCAAAATTTAATAATTTCAGGGCCCACAATGCTTTGTTCTCCAATTCAACCGGCAAATGGCAAGTTTTACCAAACACCAATTGAAAAGGAGTTAGCCCAATTGGAGCTTTGAAAGCGGTACGGTATGCCCATAACGCTTCATCCAATTTTTGTGACCACTCTTTTTCGAATTTGACACAGTTTTCTCAAGAATTCTCTTAATCTCACGATTAGAGACTTCGGCTTGACCATTAGCCTGTGGGTGATACGGAGTTGTCACTCTATGCGATACACCGTAATGTTTTAAGACGTTTTCTAACGGTGCATTACAAAAGTGTGACCCTCCGTCACTAATCAACACTCGGGGGGTTCCGAAACGGGAAAATATGTTTTTCTTCAAAAAAATTATTACCGTTTTCGCATCCGCCCGAGGTGAGGCAATCGCCTCAACCCACTTTGAAACGTAATCAACAGCCACAAGCATATACTCGTTACCATAAGAGGGTGGGAATGATCCTACAAAATCGATACCCCAACAATCAAATACTTCAACCTCTTGGATGTTTTGGAGAGGCATCTCGTCTCTCTTACCAATCCCACCGCTTCTTTGGCAACTATCATAACCTTGCGCATGGGCATGTGCGTCTTTGAAAATAGTGGGCCAATAAAATCCCGACTGAAAGACTTTAGTGGCCGTTCTTACCCCATTATAGTGTCCGCCGTAAGGCGAGTTGTGACAATGCCAAAGGATGCTCTGCGCCTCATCGCCGATAACACACCTTCTCAAAAGGTTGTCACCACCCAACTTAGACAAATATGGGTCATCCCATACGTAATACTTGGCATCCGAGAGAAATTTCCTTTTTTGGTTCGAAGTTAGGTCGGGAGGCACCAAACCACTAGCCTTGTGGTTCGCAAAGTCCGCAAACCACGGCCTAACTTGAACTTTAAAAAGTTTTTCATCAGGAAACTCTTCTCGGATTTCTTTCTCTGAAGCTGTAACCTCCACATTAACTAAGAGAGATAAATGATCCGCCACCAAATTTTCCGATCCTTTCTTGTCTTTGATTTCAACATCAAATTCTTGCAACAAGAGGATCCAACGGATGAGCCTTTGCTTCGAATCCGGTTTGGTGAGCAAATATTTAATCGCCGAGTGGTCAGTATACACTACGACTTTGGACCCTATAAGATAAGACCTAAACTTTTCAAACGCATACACTATCGCAAGTAATTCTTTTTCAGTGGTGGCATAGTTAATTTGAGCCTTATTAAGAACTTTACTTGCGTAATGTATCGCATGAAAATTTTTCTCTTTTCTTTGGCCTAATACCGCTCTGATTGCATAGTCGCTCGCATCATACATGAGCTCAAAATTTAAATTCCAATTTGGAGCGACTATAATTGGAGCGGTAACCAATTTTTCCTTTAAAATCTCAAAAGCTTGCAAACATTCATCAGTTAAAAGAAATACCTGGTCCTTGGCTAGCAAATTACTCAAAGGCTTAGCTACCTTTGAGAAGTCTTTGATAAAGCGCCGATAGAAACCGGCATGCCCCAAAAAGCTTCGGATTCCCTTCACATTCACCGGAGGAGGTAACTTTTCAATCACTTCAACTTTAGCACGATCAACTTCAAGCCCTCTTGAAGAGACTTTATGGCCAAACACTATCCCCTCGGTCACCATGAAGTGGCACTTCTCCCAATTAAGCACAAGATTGGTCTTCACACATCTTTCAAGAACCGTTTCCAAGTTTGCCAAGCATAGACTAAAGGAACCACCAAATACTGAGAAGTCATCCATAAAGACTTCCATTGTTTTCTCGATAAGGTCGACAAAAATAGCTTGCACACATCTTTGGAAAGTCGCCGGTGCATTGCCTAACCCAAAGGGCATTTTACGGTATGCGAAAATTCTAAAGGGACATGTGAAAGCCGTCTTTTCATGATCGGCCGGGTCAACCGCAATTTGGTTATACCCAGAATAGCCATCTAAGAAACAATAGTATTGTTGCCCCGAGAGTCTTTCTAACATTTGATCCATGAACGGGAGTGGAAAATGGTCTTTTCGAGTTGCGGTATTCAACCGCCTATAATCAATGCACATACGCCACCCCGTTGCAACTTTGGTCGGGATCAACTCATCCTTATCATTTCGAATCACGGTAATGCCACCTTTCTTCGGAACCACATGCACAGGACTAACCCGTGGGCTATCCGAAATCGGGTAGATCATTCCCGCATCCAACAACTTAACAACTTCCTTCCTAACAACTTCCTTCATAGTAGGATTTAAGCGGCGTTGTGGTTGAGCTACCGCCTTAAAATCCTCTTCCATTAAGATCTTGTGCATGCAATAGGAAGGACTAATTCCCTTGAGATCGGAAAGAGTCCAACCCATGGCTTCTTGATTCTTTTTCAACACTTTGATCAAACGGGCTTCTTCATCTTTTGTCAAAAGATTGCTTATGATAACCGGCTTTGCCTCGGTCTCGTCGAGGAATGCATACTTCAAAGTAGAAGGTAACATTTTCAATTCAATAGGCGATTTTTCCTCATTAACCTCCTTCTTCAAGTCTTCCCACAGTTGTAGTTCGTTTAAACTATCAAGTTCCCTTAAACATTCATCAAGAGCTTGCTCTTCTTCAACTGTGAAAACTTCAAAGGAGTCATCAAGAGCTAACTCCATAGAGATATCTCATTAATATGCTTAGAAACTTCAAAGGTTGCCTCTTCAATCGCATCAATGCAAAAACTATCACGTCTATCATTTGAATGCTTCATTGCTTCGAATAGGTCAAATGTAACTTCTTCATTTTGGACCTTACCTTCATCAAACCGTCGTCAACGTCTATCATCATGCGCGCGGTTTTCATGAACGGTCGACCAAGAATGAGCGGAGCATCATCATCTTCTTCCATATCAATCACAATGAAATCGACCGGGAAAAAGAATTTGTCGACTTTAACCAAAATATCTTGGGCTACGCCATGAGGATGGGTAGTCGACTTATCGGCCAATTGCAACGTCATCCGGATGGACTTAATTTCAATGTTGCCAAGCCTCTTCACAATAGACAATGGTATAAGATTAATGCTTGACCCCAAATCAATTAGTCCCTTTCTGACATAAACATCACCAATTTTAACCGGCAAAGTAACTCGTCCCGGATCAACCTCTTTTTTCGGAAGCGTCTGTTGGATGATCGCACTACAACTAGCATCAAGGACAATCGTCTCCGGTTCCGTATACCTCCGCTTTTTTGTAAGTATGTCTTTCATGAATTTGGCATACTTGGGCATTTGCTCCAGTGCTTCGGCAAACGGAATGTTGACTTCCAGTTGTTTGAAAATATCCATGAACCGGGCGTAATGCCGTTCATTCTCCCCTTTAGATGGAGCATGTGGATAAGGAAGGTTTTGGATTGGAGTAGCGCTCACTACCTCCTTTCCTTTAGCAACTCTAGAACTTCTCGCTCTTTTCTTTTTCACTTCCTCCACCATTACTTCATCACTCTTATTTTTCTCAATTTCCATACTTTCTTTCTTTTCAACTTCACCATTCTTTTCGTTCTTTTCAACTTCTTCCTCACTCCACTCCCCCACTTCACCATCAATTCTATCCTCTATTATTTTCTCCTCATCATTTTTTTCTTCCTCTCTTTTTTCACTCTCATCTCTTTTTTTATTCTCAATAATCAACTCCCTTCCACTTCTCGTCGTTATCGCTTTACAATGCTCTTTAGGATTAGTTTGCGTGTTCGCCGAAAAAGATAGACCGGGTTGTTGTTCCGCTAGTTGCTTAGCAAGTTGTCCGACTTGAGTCTCGAGGTTTTTGATTGCCGCATCGTTACTTTTTTTATTAGCCATTGACATTTGCATAAATTGTGTCAATGTCTCTTCTAGCTTTGAAGTCACGACCGACGGTTGTTGAGGTCGGTAAGGATTTTGGGGAGGGTTTTGACGGCTAGAAGAACCACCCCCATAACCTTGGTTATGGTAATAGTTACTGTAGCACCTCAAATTTGCACCTCCCATTTGTATATACATTTCATTTTTAGGTCATTAACATTGCATTCATATTGCATAGTCCACTGTATCTCATCACGCAAGACTGGTCAGGAGATTCAACTGTGCAAGGCAACAAGAGAAGTTTTCCATGAGATCTAAAATTCTAGTTATCAGACTTTGGATGTCACACGGGTTGTTATGACATCCAATTCTGCACAGACAGGAATTATGCAGAACTTAAAAGTAAGTGCAGTAAATAACACAAGTAATTGTTTACCCAGTTCAGTCCAACATGACCTACATCTGGGGGCTACCAAGCCAGGGAGGAAATCCACTATTAGTAGTATCAATTCAAAGCTAAACTCACCCGTTTACAACTTATCACTTAATCCCTACCCAATGCAATTTCAATCTTACACTAAGATCAGAGTTCCTACTCACTCCCCCTCAATCACCTCAGTGATTACTATCTTTAAACAATATTAAAGACAAGTTGAAGTCACACTTCAAACAACTCTTGATTGTGCTTCACAACTTTAATCAAGATACACAGCACTCACGCTTAAAAGCTTTGAGCGACACAACACTTACAACTCAATGAACACCCTATGCCACAGCAATCATCTACTTGATAATGGCTTGGCTTACAAGTAACGTCTAATACAAGACTCACAAAAATACAGCAGTGAAGTATGATGGACACATAAAATCTTCACGCCTCAAAATCCCCGAAACTGCATGAAGGAACGCCTTCCTTTTTATATTGCAGTACCTGGGCTTTTGCACCTGTATTCTCATGAATTTAAGGTCACACGAGTTCCCATAAATTCAACATTTAGGTTACTAACAAATAGGCTATTTGTTAGGTTCATTAAATGTAACTTGGTTGTTGGTTTCCTGGTTTTTCTCTAAGTTGTTGACTTCCTGAAGAATAGCCCAAGAAAAGCTGAAACAGAAAACTGAACAACCTACAATATAGCATATGCTGTCAGGAATGAATGTCACGACATTCAGCTTGACATCAAGGTCCATATGCTGAGTCTGTTTTTCCAGAAAATAGACTGTACAATTTTGCTGACCTGTACATGATCAAAATGACCATACTACAGTAACAACTTACATTAATAAATGTTAAAGTGTCCAACTTAACATTTACACATTTGGCCTTAAGTTAGTTCTGTTATTCTCTTGAAGAACAAACTAAGTTACATGCTGAAGTATAGCAGAACACCACTCTGTCTAATGTTCAGTAGCTGCTGTCAGTGATGAATGTCATAACATCCAATTTGACATTCAGTCAGTAGGCCTTATGCCAGGTCTGGTCTTTCCTTGATAACCAGACTGGAAATAAATACTAAGTTCTAACAGAACACCAACTGTTCTATTTCTTAGTATCTGTTGACAGGTATGAATGTCACAGCATCCAGTTTGACATTCAATAAATCCTGTGTTAGCTAATCCTGCAGTAACTACTCAAGTGTGTCATGACATCAGTCAAGACATCAGAGTACAGTTAGATATTCTAACCTACAATGTAGTCACACATACATATTATGTCATGACATCAGTCAAGACATTTGTAACCAGCTAGTGTTTTACCATATAATGCAGCCAATTAAACACCTACAAGATCAAAGCCCTAGAGTGATTCCATTGAGCTTACATGTCCCAAAGACCATTTGGAAGCAATTTGGTCAAATGTTGAAGGCTCATAACTCATCAGTGCATGTGCAAATCATCTGAGGCCCATAGAAGTCAACAGAAGTCAACTGCAAAGTCAACTGTGGATTTGAAGGTGGGAAGTGGTTAGAGATGCTTCATTCATGTTCAAACAAGTCTCATTTGACATTTCAAACACCAACATTGAAGAATTTGAAGTCAGATCAAGACTTTCCCAAAATAGCAAGTGACCTGTAATTTGAACTTTCCAAAAATGGAAAGATTTTGGACCAACTTCAACTCAAGATTACATCATCAAGAAAGCTTCAAATGAAATTATGTTCAACATGAAAGTTGAAGATCTTTCTCTCCCATTTCCAAAAAATCCAAGATCATGAATTGCTCATGTGTGGTTGAGGAGATATGGTCCAAACATGGAAAAGTGTGGTTTAAAGTTCAAATGAGCATAACTTTCAAACAAAAACTCCAAATTGAGTGGTTCTTTTTGCACTTTGATCCTTGCAACATGTATTTTCCAAGCATACCATTATTTGGCATGAATTTCATTTGCATGGCCCTTGGTTTATTCATAAAGATTTTGGGGGAAAATTTCATAAACTCATTTTGATTGATCATGAGCATACCAAACCAAGTCTAATATGTGCATGGACTCATTTTAAGGCATTTTGGGCCAAGAACATGTACTGTTCACGTGCATGGGGGTGCATGAAGGGAGAATTTCATTTTTGCACAAGCATCTTCCCACTCACTAATCACACTTGCATTTGGCTTAAGTTGTTGTTAAACATGATTAGCATGAGGTATAAGTACTTAATCCTAACTGTTTTGATCAGAACACATTTTCAGATCTAGAATCACAAATTCTCCAAATTTTTCTCTCACTTTTTTTCCCCAAAATTCTTCAAGCAAGAACACTTTTCATTGATCCATTCATCATCATGAAGCATAATTGAGCACATTTGGGCGTGGAAGCAGAGGAAATCGTGGCATTCTTGTTCATGTTCATAGCTTGGAGCATCCATGGAAGTTGAAGATTGAACTGAATTCGTGTGCATAGGAGCTTCTAATTCATCACCAATCACATCCACAAGTATTATAGAAGGATTCTGGAGCTTCACAAGCATTGAAACGAGTTGATTCCAATTGTTGTTCTTCAACAGGTCAGAATTCGAGTTCCTCATTTTTGCAAATCCTTGTGATATTCATGTAGAGCATGGTTTAGTGATGATGCTGATATAAAATTCGATTGAATTGGTGATGTTTTGATGGAGTTATGTTCAATTGAAGTTTGGATGTTGATTTTTGATTCCTTCGATCTGAACGTATATTGATGTTTTTGCATGAATTAGTTGTTGATCTTTGATGTATGTGGCATGGCGAGTTGATTGGTATAGAAATTATTGATTTCTGGGTACATTGTTGAAATCTGGAAATTTCCAGATGAAGATCTTCATGATCTTCATCGTGCATGCATGATGTTCATCATTTCCAGAACTGGCTAGGGTTTCGCTTCCAAATAGCTACGAATTTGCATGCGTAATCTTGATTTGCTACGAAATGTGCAGCGCGTGTGTTTAGGGTTCAATATCCAAAACGCCACCGTTTTGGCTTTGGCGCGCGCTGGTGATTCAAATTGTGCACCGGTTCGAACCTGGTTGAGAGAACTTCTGCCAATTGCCTTGCATTTTCTCCTTCTCCATCATATTTTGCATGCTATGTCCATTTTTCATTTTTAAAATTTCTGTCAACTTCCAAAAATCACCATAAATTGAAAAATGCATCAAATGACCTCCAATTTTTTGCATTATGTTCCTTATCATGTCTACTGTTTTGTGATTATTGAATTGCAAGTTGTGCCTGGCTTAAAAATGTTTTGTCCTAGGGTGATTGTACATGTATACATGTTTGGCCTTGCCTTGTTCCATTCATCATAAAATGCTCAAAAATGATCCAATGCTTCTGAAATTTTGCATGCTATTTCTAGACATGTTGAGTGATGTTTTGGCTTTGGTTTGAGATTTTTCCCATGATCCATCTCTGTTTTATGATTATGCTAAGTTGGTGTGACAATTTGTGTCACACATGTGATGGGTTGACTTATGCTATGTGATTGCCATGCCTAATGATGTCCAATGCCTCTGATTTTTTGTGTGATGATCATGTTATATGTCTTGTTTACTCATGAATTTTGCCAAGATTTTTTGAGTCATTTTTGATTTGATGTGCATTTGTTTCTTCTGATGTTTCAATATGATCACCATTTGCATACCTTGCCATGTTTTGTTCATGAAATGAATATGATTAATGATTTTGATATGGGACCTTTTAAGGTTTGTTCTTGATTGAATGAAGATGATTCATGTTAAATTTCATGTTCTGTTTTGGATTTTTGATCCTCCTTTGACCCTAGGCTTTGACCTAGTGGTTTGGACTCACTGTTTGGATTGTGGATTTCAGGTTCAAAAGCACATTGCCATGAATGGAGTGGCTCATTCATTTGAGTTTGACTAATTGGTTGATGATTGGCTAACCTTACGTTGTTTTGTAGGTTGATGTTAGCTCATTTGAGTTTGCCTTGTGGATTGCACATTGTGAACATTGTCTGTTTGTTTGTTGTTGCTTTTTGATTGTTTGTATGTACAGTTGAACTGATTGGGTTAGATTTTTCACAGGTACCCAAGTTGCTTTGAGTTCTTTTGAACTTGCTTTTACTTTGCTTGGTTGCTTACCCACTGAGGTATAATTTCCCTGACTTCATGTAGTCTGGAAGACCTGTCCTGTTATGTGGGCAGACACCTGTCTGAAGTCCTCCTTAAGAGGCAATGTTTGTGGATGTTTAATTTTGTGCCAAGCAGGTAAAGACCTCTTAAGAGGCAATTGGCAGATAAAAGGGATGTGCAATCCATCCCTTGCTATTCAGTTGTGTCATTCATCCTGCTCACACCATTATGTTGATGCACTTTGAATCAAAACCCAAGATCCATGTTATGTTAGTCATATGTGGAGAAGAGTTCCTACATTCTGAACTCCCACCTTTTCATTTGTCTGAAGCTCTCCCAGGCCAGGGATAAGAGTGTCGCATCCGCGAAAAACAACCGGCGGGCTAAAACAAAAACAACACAGAGCCGCCACTGCGCGTTATTTATCCCAAGATAGGGAAAGGAAACGCTCAGAGAAACCTGGAAAAAGCATGGTCTCGCGACCAAAGAGAAAGGGTAAGGGAGTCGGTTACGCAAGGGGAAGGTATTAGCACCCCTCACGTCCGTCGTACTCGACGGGATCCACGCTCTAAGAAAAGAAAAGGTTGCTAAAACACCACACACACACGCACCGAAGACAACACAGATGGGGTTAAGAGGAAGAGAGCTCGATAGGACATCGCATCCTATGCCTACGTATCTCGTCTGGAACGAGAATCAGAGCTGTCGTAGTTCGGCTCACGCACGCCAAACAAACAAACACAAATACAGGCAAACTGGGAGCCTGGATGCCAATCACTGGACTTACATCAGCATCCGCACCAAAACACACACAAGAAGGCAAACGTGGAGCCCGACCGCCAATCACTGGACTTAAATCGGCATCCGAACCAGACACACAATCAGGATACGGACAGCCAATCGCTGGGCTTACATCCATATCCTGACACACAAGAAGATAACAAGCAAACACACACAAAAAGAAAAAAAAGTGCCCGGAGAGACCTCGCACGGTCTCCTGCCTACATACCTCGTCTGGAACGAGGATCAGGGCGATGTAGTTCCCCTGAAAGGGAAAGAAAATCTAGCCAGAAACCAAGGGAAGACACACTACCAGGGAGCTGTACTCGAGCCTAGTGTTATCATGCATCATTGCCCTATGTTGTGGTTTCTACCTACTTGCACAACAGCAAGCTACTCCTATCCAGGAAGAAAGCAAGCATGCAAGCATCAATCACAATAAAACAAACATTTCACATAGCACACACTATATCCAGTCAAGTGAGGCTCAAACAAGGGTGCGACTGCCGAAGCAAGTCATCTGTATAGAGGTAGTATTAGCTCTTAACCTTGCCATTGAGGGGCTAAGGTGAAGCTGATGAAAGGTGAGTGAAGCTTAGACTTCACAACTCTTATCCCTGTCCAGGGAGAGCTTCAGACAAAGGAGCGTGGGTCCAGAATGGAGGGACCCTTCTACGCTCAAGACTCTGACTCGATTGTGCAACAGCACAAGATCTTGGGTTAATGTCCCAATGCATCAACACAGTGGTGTGAGCAGAGGGACGACTCAACAGAATAGCGGGGGATAGATTGCATATCCCTTGGGTTCCGCCAATTGCCTCATAGAGGTCTTTACCTGCTTGGCACAAAAGTAAACAATCACAAACATCGCCTCTTAAGGAGGACTTCAGACAGTTGCCTGGCCAAGTAACAGGCCAGGTCTTCCAGACTACATGAAGTATAGAGATTCTACCTCAACTGGTTTAAAAACCAAGCAACAGCGAGCAAGTTCTCAAGGAACTGTAAGCGACTTAATGTACCTGAAATCAATCAAGTATCATTAGTACTCAGACAAACCAACAGTAAACAGCAAATGTTAATCTGTACAGTCAAACACAAATTAATGCACACAAGTGCAAGCCATGAGCCCAAGCTCAAGCATCAAACCCTACAACACAAAACCAATGTTAGTTGATAACATCAAACAAAACTCAATTTAATCAACTTGCACTTTTTCCCTTAAGCCTTTTGCATTTCAACCTGAAAATCCAAACCAAATGTGAGAAACTAGACCACTAGGCCAAGCCTAGGGTCCAAAGGGAATGAAAAAATCAAAACAGCAAGTGAAATTTATCCAAAATCACATTCAAACAAATTAGAAACAAATGCAATTGGTCCCATGCTCATATCAATCACCATTATCATTTTATGCACAAAATAGCATCCAACATGCAATTTGCAACTTCAAATCACCAAACAGAACTATCTCAATCAAAAGCATACCAAAACAATTCAATTAATTCCACAAAAATTCACACCTAAACAGGACACATTCAATGTATAGCATGTCAATTTTCAGCTCAATTGGACAAAAGAAAGTAGGTCAATGAAAATCAAGAAGTCCAGACAATTTCAAATAAGCCAACACAAGGCATTAACATAAGCATCAACTTCCAAAAATCATAAAACAGTGACAACAATTAAAAAATGAATGGGATCAAAACCACAATGACCTATAATGTGTCTACAATGCTCATACCAAATTTCATCTTCATCCAATACAATATGAGAATTTCACAAATGAATTACCAACATGTGTCACACAATGTCACAAAATGAGCCAACAGAGAAGAAAATATTCAATCAATTAGAAAATGCAACCAATAAATCCAGCAAAATTCACATGTAATCTTGACATATCAGTGATCATCCACACAAAATTTCAGCTTAAATCAACATCCCTAAGCATTTTAACTAAAATCATGAATTTGACCTAGCTTGGTGTGACACAAATTGTCACACCTTAACTCAAAAATTCATATCTAATCAACCAAGTATCCAAAAATCACAAACTCTACATGAAAATCACCATCAAGATGTCCAGAACAAGCACAAAAATTTTCATCCATTTCTTTGCAAGCATCATCATTTCATGAAGGATTTGGCAAAACATGTACAAATGTGACATATACAATCAAACCCTAGGCCAATTAATTTTCTACACATGCAAAAAATCCACAAAAATCATAATCAAATTCTACACATCATAAGGAGAACAATGAAAAAAATCTCACAAAATTTGGATGAGTTTTGAAGCCTCTATGAATTTTCTAAGATCATGTAATCAAATGAGAATGAAAAATGAAAAAGAAATAAAGAAATAATATAAATTAAATACGCCAGTGGCATTTTTGTAATACTAATGCCACTGGCCAAAACGACGTCACTTTGAATACACGCAGTGGCACGCGCTCATTGGATAGTACTGGCGCCAAACACATTTTGAAATGAGGCAAGGCAAATAATGGATCAAACGCTGTTTCTCATCATCTTCTTCAAACACCAATTCCAGAAATCATGAACCACGAATCGTAACCAAAATGCACAAACTTATAACCGTTGGAACCGTATGAACACGCACATCATGAATATGTAAGGCATTTCTCCTAATACCTAACATAGCAACGGGATCGAACGTTTTAAGTTATGAACACAAAACTTCAAATCACAATTACTCTCTCCACAGTTAACCAATTCACAAACCAAGCATATCATGTTAATCTACAATGAATGAACTACAAAACGCATGTAATAATTTAAGCCATGGTGAGATTCGAATTTTGCACCTTGTGGATATGGCAGCTGTTGTTCTTGATGCTTTTGCACGTAATTTTCCAAAACAGATGGATATCAAGGCATAGGAAGTTGAATAGGACTCGTGCCTTAGCTCAAAGATGCTTCAATCGGAAGAACTAACAAAACTCCATTAATGTGCACAACATGAACAGTCACAATTTTTGATGGTTCTTGCATGGATTCACCAAAACAGTTGGAGATCTTGGTCCATGGAGCACGAATCAAAAAGAATTATCCAATTTGGTTGAGAATTGATGAAGATTTGATGAAAAATGTTGATGAGGTTCTTGGAGAATTTGGGAGAAAATGGAGGGAAAGTTTGTTAGATTTCTTGGAATGTGCAATTGTGATTAACATTCTGTTATGATTATCCTCAAATACCATCTCCTTAATCATTCTCTTAATCACAATTACCAAATTTTGCTTAATTAGTGAAAATGCACTTTAAGTGAAAGTTCAAAAATAGCCTTGCCAAATATTGCAATGTGACAGCTCATGACAGTACAAACAACTTTCAATTGATATTTGGAGTGTGTTGTAAAAAGTCCCATTTCAAAATTCCATGTAATGTGAGATTTGGACCATTTTGCCCTTGGTTTTTAATTGATGCACTTGAAAATTGACCTTTTGCATCGACCATTTTTGATGAATTTTGATTATGCACCATGAAAGTACATGTGAAATGGAGTTTGCTCATAAAAAGATCATCCATTTTGGACATTCCATGTGAAAGTTATGCCACTTTGATTATAGGCATTTTTGGAAAATGAATGGACCATAACTTGTCAACCATACATGAGAATTTCAAATTCTTGGACTTTTTAGAAAGGTGAGAGCAAGATCTACAACTTTCATGTTGGACAAATTTTCATTTGAAGCTTCTTTGGACACGTAATTTTGTGGTGAAAAACTTTCCATTTTTGGAAACTTCCATTACAAGTCACTTTCTATTTTTGGCAATTTTTGTCCTGACTTTATTTTCTTCATTCTTGAGCTTTGACATGTCAAATGAAACTTGTTTCAACATGAATGAAGTGTCTCTAACCCTCTCCTACCTCCAAATCCATAAAATCAAGCACAGTTGACCACAATTGACTTTTTCAGCTGATAGATGAATTTGGCAATGCACTGATCAAGCTGAGCCCCAATCTTCTGATGAAATGACTCAATGGTGAAACCCTAGCCTCAATAAGCTCAATACAGTCATGAAATGATCCCCATATCCATTATAGACCCCATCTCCTTGCCATGCCCTGATTGGCCCAATGCAACTGATTAGGGTTGACCAGTGGTCAAAACCCTAATCTCAAGGTATATGATCAATCTTCTAAATCTCTTAGATGATAACAAGACCATGATGATGATGATGTATCATTGCAACCAAGGATGAAGATCAACCTCTTTGAGAATCAAGAAACCCTAATTTGGACCACAACCCTCAGACAGTTAATGATCCAATCCAATGAAACCCTAGCTTGCATCATGACCTCTTCATCTTCTGATCAAGACTTATGAGGATGACTTGCACAATGTAACCACATGATATGCAATATGCAATAACTAATGACCTAAAATGATATGCAATGTGTTAAGCTAGTCCCAAGAGAGGAGGGCAAATTTTGAGGTGTTACAGCTGCCCCTATTCAGTCCACTGTGAACCTGTCGATATGAATAGCCTCGGCTTTCAGATGATCAGAATGAAGAGTGATTGAATACCAAGAACAGACGAACAATTTGCACTCTGATGGGAAAATAATTAACAACGCCTGTCAGAATCGGCGAAGAAACAAAATCTTGAAAGAAAAATCCGTCTGGTACGGAGAAAGTCGGCCTGATCACCTGAAGCAACAACGTCGACCTGGATACCAAAATAAATGGTAACGCAGGGATAACCATGGCCTGAACACCACATCCGCTGGGGATTATTATTTCTTTTTAATGCTTTTCTTGAACCCCGAATTTTCTTCTCTCATCTTTTTTCATCTTCTTGAACCCCGAAATTTTCTTTTTCGCGCAAATGATCCCAGATCACTGCATTTGAACCCCGTTCTCCTGTTTGCCAAAATAATGAACCCCATTCTCCAGTTTGAACCCCAGTCGCCTGACGATTACTCGCGATCGCCAATGTGAACCCCATCTCCAGAAAACACCTCGTGTCTCCTTTTCTCCATTTGGACCCCGCTCTCCAGAAAATGCCTCAACACTTCCCTTTCTCCATTTGAACCCCGATCTCCAGAAAATATCGCAACATTTCCTTTTCTCCATTTGGACCCCGTTCTCCCATCTCTCGTGATAATTCCGCTGGCAACGTCGGAAATAACACCAAACCACTCTGAGGGCGACATATCAGAGGGTACACCTTCACAAAAGGGAAGGTAACATGTGCATCTCTTCTTCAGAAGACACCCATAACGACTTCTATTGGACTCCGCCAAAGTCTAAGGCGACACATGAACAGAAGATAATCCTGAGGACCTCATCCCGGATATAATCTTCAACTCCAATCTCCATTTGGACCCCGATCTCCAGAAAATGCCGCAACACTTCTTTTTTTCCGTTTGAACCCCAGAAAATCGCGCTGACCGCGTAATATCTTTTGATTTCACTTCCATCTCCGTCCGACGGAAAAACTTCATCCAGTATCGCACTACTGGAGAACATTGCTGATCTGATATCATGATGCTAAACTCCTCAGAGTAATATCTTCACCATCCGGCGAAACAAATTTCAAGTGGTAACCACGGCTTGAATTGCACTGGTTGCATAACCTTTCCATCTCTGTCCGACGGAAAAATGTCTCCTCCAGTATCGCACTACTGGGGAATACTTTTGATTAAATCATGATGCTAGACTCCTCGGAGCAACACCTTCACCTTTTGGATAAAGTCACCTCTCAAACAGTAACCACGGTTTGAGACTAGCTTTATGCTCGCAATATGATGCATGATTGATTTTTCTGCGTAATGCTCCATAATCATGGAAATGCTACGCGATTTATTATTTTTCTATGCAACATGCTATGCTATTTTTTCATGATGAATGCATAAAAACGTCCCCCTCAAGGGATTCTGCTGGGGAGCACGAGACACTCCGTTGAGGAACTTGTCAATACTCCGATCTCCACCCCGCTGGGGAATAGCACTGATGCTGCTGGGAAAAGGTAACCCTTGCTGGGGAAGAACCTCCTTTGCACCCAATCCGCTCGAGAAACTGCTGGGGATAAGAACCACCAACACTCTGTGAGGATACAACAGTCTTCGACTTGCTAGGGATGTCAATCCCGACTCTGCTTTGAGAACCCTCACAGATACCTGTCGACTTCACCGGGGAAATGCTCACAGATAGCTCTGCTGGGGAACAGCAACCTCCAGGCCTGGCGACTGGGGAAGCCTCAATCTAAAACCTGCTGGGGATAACCATCCTGACCCTGCTAGGGGAAACGAATGCTACTCCGCTGGGGACAACCCATGCAATCCATAGATAGAATCAACCCAGCTGGGGATGCAGATATCAGTCTGCTACGGAAACTCATCCAATCCACTGGTAGGATGAACACTGCCGGAGACATATTTCATTGAAACCCGCTCCACTCGGGGAATAGCAACCTTCGGGCCTGGCGACTAGGAAACACCGTTTTAAACCTGCCGGGGATAACCACCTCGACTCGGCTAAGGGATCCACAGACCTTTGGATCTGCTAGGGAGTTGGTCCTCTAATTCTGCTTGGGGACTTAGTTGGGGAAATGAGAAAAGTTGGTACAGAACACCCGCCGACTTGTCGATCCATGGTATCCGCCTCCCAATCTCGTATCAGCTTTCCACTTTTGAGAACTCCCAGACTCGTCTAGACCTTTTCTGCTCCATCATCTTGTATTCCCAACCGCTCCGCGCTCGACGGAGAGCGAACTTCTGGGGATTATACAGACTTTTCAATTTTCCGACTTTGAAGAGTCTTCTTGATTAATTCCAAAGGTCGTCATACGTCTCGACGTCTTCTCATCGTCGCTTCTCTACCCATTCATTCGTCCCTGATTGGACCCTGCGGGGAATTTCTACAGACTTTCCAGTCTTCCGACTTTGAAGAGTCTTCTTGATATCATTCACGGATCGTCGTACATCTCAATGTCTCTTCGTCATCCCTTCACATTCATTCGTCCCTGATTGGACTCCATGGGTATTTGTTTCGTCAAAAGCTTCCACATCACAACCTGCAAGCGAGTGAAAATACCTAACAGTTCCTGCAAAACAGATCGTTAGATAAAACCGTGCCCCAGGCGTGTCAAGATTTCAACACTTGGGTCACTCCTCCTTCCGAATAAGATTTCAAGATTTCAATCTTATAAACATGCATTGGAAGGGACCTATATGTCTTAAAATGCAAAGATTCTTTATCAAAATATTTGGATGTTTTTGCAATCAAAGCAGTAATGAAAACAAAAAACAAAATTATTTGACTGAATATGTATTTTATTGATTGGAAAAGTGTGGCTCAAGAATGAGCAATACAAAGGAAGCAATTCCTGAAAAGAGGTAATCGCGCAAAAAAGGAAAAATCTATCCTAATGGCAATGTGAAACCCGCAATCTCATCGAGTTCCAACTCGGTTACACCCCATATGTCCTCAGACTCTCCGTGTTTTCTGCCTTCTGAACAAGACGTTTCTGATTGATCCCTACCGGGTATTATCCATGATGCCTTAACCAAAGCGCAAACGATCATGCCAGACGCAGTTGTTCGTTTCAATCCCTCTTTTTCCTGGACCGCCCTCTCGGGTTTTCAGTCCACCGGGATACCCATTTTTGCCCAAGTCGCCTTTTCAGGTTTTCGACTTGCCGGGTGTACAATTTTTCATTTTATCCCTAATTTTTTGCTTGAACCTTTTCTTTCTGTTTTTCGGTTCGCCGGGATGCCCATTTTTGCCTGGACTATTTTGTTCTTTTCGTCCAGCGGGTCTCTTTATACGAAGTATTTTTTAACTGCGTCCGCATTCACAGGGGATGGAAAATCTTCGCCATCCATGGTTGTTAGCAACAAGGCTCCGCCAGAGAAAACCTTCTTGACCACGAATGGACCTTCATAATTGGGTGTCCATTTGCCCCTTCGATCGTTTTGAGGAGGAAGGATCCTTTTCAGCACCATATCACCTACGTGATATACCCGAGGTCGTACCTTCTTGTCAAAAGCACGCTTTATCCTTTGCTGGTATAACTGCCCATGACAGATGGCTGCCAGCCTCTTTTCCTCTATCAGGCTCAACTCTTCGTACCGGGTCCTTACCCATTCAGCCTCCTGCAATTTGACGTCCATCAGGACTCTCAAAGAGGGAATCTGAACCTCAACTGGTAACACTGCCTCCATTCCGTATACCAATGAGAAAGGAGTTGCCCCAGTAGATGTACGCACCGACGTTCGATACCCATGCAATGCAAACGGCAACATCTCATGCCAGTCTTTATAGGTTACCACCATTTTCTGCACAATCTTCTTTATATTCTTATTGGCTGCCTCAACCGCCCCATTCATCTTCGGACGATAGGGAGAAGAATTGTGATGTTCAATCTTGAATTCCCGGCACAGTTCTGCCATCATCTTGTTGTTCAAATTAGAACCATTATCAGTAATGATTCTCTCGGGAACCCCATATCTGCAAATGATGTCTCTCTTGAGAAACCTGGCAACGACCTGCTTTGTCACATTCGTATAAGAGGCTGCTTCCACCCACTTGGTGAAGTAATCAATAGCCACCAATATGAATCTATGCCCATTTGAAGCCGTAGGCTCAATCTTTCCGATCATATCAATGCCCCACATAGCAAATGGCCATGGAGACGACATTAAGCTCAACGGATTTGGAGGCACGTGCACCTTGTCTGCATAAATCTGACATTTATGACACTTCCGCACGAAATTGAAACATTGGGCCTCCATTGTCATCCAATAATAACCTGCTCTCAGCAGCTTCTTTACCATTGCATTCCCACTGGCATGGGTACGGAACGACCCTTCATGAACCTCTTTCATCAATTGGCTTGCTTCTCTATCATCAACGCATCTGAGCAAGACCCAATCAAAATTTCTCTTGTACAGAACCCCATCCTTGTTCAGATAGAACACCATGGCCAGCCTCCGCAGAGTCTTTCGGTCCTTTTTCGATGCTCCCTCAGGATACTCTTGAGTCTCTAGATAGCGCTTGATATCATAATACCACGGCTTCTCATCATCAGACGCTGTATCAACAGCAAACACATAAGCCGGTCTATCCAGACGACCTACTTCAACACTGGGGAACTGATTCCACCTCTGCACCTTAATCAAGGCAGCCAGAGTAGCCAAAGCATCTGCCAAAGGATTCTCCTCTCTGGGCACATGATGCAACTTCACCTTGGCGAAAAACGTCAACAATCTCCTCGTATAATCTCGATACGACACTAAATGAGACTGATGCGTATACCATTTCCCGTTAACCTGATTTATCACCAGAGCTGAATCTCCATATATGACAAGGTTCTTGATCCTCAAATCAATCGCCTCTTCAACCCCCAATATACAAGCTTCATATTCAGCCACGTTGTTGGTGCACTCAAATGTCAGCCGGGCAGCAAAAGGAATGTGGGATCCTTTCGGCGTAACCAAAACAGCACCAACACCGCTTCCATTCATGTTAACGGCCCCATCAAACATCAGAATCCATTCGGATTCAGGATCAGGCCCCTCCTCCGGGATTGGTTCCTCACAATCTTTCGATTTGAGAAACATAATGTCCTCATCAGGGAATTCAAACTTCATCGGTTGATAATCATCAATGGGTTGTTGAGCGAGGTAATCAGACAATACACTCCCCTTGATTGCCTTCTGAGAGGTATACTGTATATCATATTCAGTTAAAATCATTTGCCACCTCGCAACCCGTCCGGTCAATGCTGGCTTCTCAAAAATGTACTTGATTGGATCCATCTTGGAAATCAATAAAGTGGTATGAACCAGCATATACTGCCTCAGTCGGCGAGCAGCCCAGACCAAAGCACAACAAGTTTTCTCGAGCAGTGAATATCTTGTTTCACAGTCGGTAAACTTTTTGCTAAGGTAGTATATGGCATGCTCTTTTCGACCAGACTCGTCATGCTGCCCCAATACACACCCCATAGACCCCTCGAGGACTATCAGGTACAGAATTAACGGTCTTCCCTCCACAGGAGGCATCAGAATCGGAGGCTCCTGCAAATACTCTTTTATTTTTTCAAATGCCGCTTGGCAATCATTATTCCACCTGACCGTTTGATCTTTTCTTAACAACTTGAATATTGGTTCACACGTGGCTGTCAGATGAGATATGAACCGTGAAATGTAGTTCAATCTACCTAAGAAACCACGAACCTCCTTCTCTGTTCTCGGTTCAGGCATTTCTCTTATTGCTTTTACTTTTGCAGGATCAACCTCGATTCCTTTTTCGCTTACAATGAACCCCAGCAATTTACCGGACCGCACTCCGAAAGTGCACTTGTTCGGATTCAACCTCAGTCTGAACTGTCTCAGCCGGTCGAACAACTTGGCCAGATCTACCAAATGCCCCTCTTCTGTCTGGGACTTTGCTATCATGTCATCAACATAACATTCAATTTCATGATGAATCATATCATGAAACAAAGTCACCATGGCTCTCTGATAAGTAGCACCGGCGTTCTTGAGACCGAATGGCATCACCTTGTAACAAAAGGTGCCCCATGGTGTGATGAACGTTGTTTTCTCCATATCATCTGGCGACATTTTGATTTGATTATAGCCAGAAAAGCCATCCATGAAGGAAAACACCGAGAATTGAGCTGTATTGTCTACCAACACGTCAATGTGAGGCAACGGAAAATCATCTTTCGGACTAGCTCTGTTCAGATCTCGGTAGTCCACACACATTCTCACCTTCCCATCTTTCTTCGGGACTGGCACGATGTTCGCAACCCATGGCGGATAATTAGTGACAGCAAGGAAACCAGCATCCCACTGCTTTTGCACTTCTTCTTTAATTTTCATTGCCATATCAGGTCGAGTTCTGCGCAATTTCTGCTTCACTGGAGGACACTCTGCTCTCAACGGTAGCTTGTGCACAACGATATTGGTATCCAACCCTGGCATATCTTGATAAGACCAGGCAAAGATGTCGACATACTCTCTCAACAGTGCCACCATTCTGCTCTTGACACTTTCCTCCAAAGCAGCCCCGATTTTCACCTCTTTCTTAACCTCGTCGGTACCCAAATTCACAACCTCAATCGGCTCTTCGTGCGGCTGAATCACCTTCTCCTCTTGTTTCAACAATCTGGCTAATTCCCCTGGCAGTTCACAATCTTCTTCGTCTTCTTCTTCAGCAAGATAGATTGGATTGTCGAAGTCATACAAGGGTGTAACAGGATTGTTATCAATGAGATCCGGAGAGAAATCGCATCTGCATGAATGTTGATTCATGCATTGCTTAGAACCGGTGTGAGACAAATTGAAAAAGAAAAAATGAAAACATTGCCATTTTTATTTTGTTTTTATTTTTTAAACTGCAAAAATAAATGAAAAACAGGGAACACCGCTTTTAACTGAAAAACATCCTTTTATTAATGATGCGAATTTGCAACTTTAAACATGAGGTGGCCCTTACAATGAACCATTACGTGTCGGGCAACACGTAAGGCTTTCATGCAAATAAAACTGAAAACAGGAAAAATATTACTCTTCCAGCAGAGTGACCCGGATGATCTTTTCAGCCTTCCAGTTCTGGATTCCCATCCCTGGCGTGCACGGCTTTATCCACCGGTCCATGTCGCAGTCGCTATCAGCGTCGTCACTCATCATGCAGATGTGATCCGGATCCAGCATTCCGGCACTAGTGAAGGTTACTGACGCACGACGTCCTCTGCCCTGTCCTGAGCCTCGACCCGGCTGGTATCCCACTCCGAAGCGGTCCTTCTTCGTGGAGACATCCATCATTCTGCCCCAACCAGGAGCCTCTCCACTCTTCACCACCTCAGCGGCCTGTTTGTATGAAGATATGGACGGTTTCTCTTCCTCTTTAGCAAACAGAGCATTCTCCACCTTAACGGTTTCGAACACTTGACTTGGCGTTTCCCAGATTTCGCCGTCCATCTCCACGTATTTGAATGAGGACAGGTGGCTGACAAAGATGTCCTCTTCTCCGCACACAGTGACGACTTGGCCTTCCTAAATATACTTCAGCTTCTGGTGCAAAGTTGAAGTTACTGCCCCAGCAGCATGGATCCATGGCCTACCCAACAAGCAACTGTATGCCGGCTGAATATCCATGACATAAAAAGTCGACTTGAACACCTCTGGCCCAATCTTCACTGGCAGCTCAACCTCTCCGAATACGGCCCGCTTCGACCCATCGAATGCCCGCACAATCAAATCAGTCGGAGTCAGAATCAGCCCGTCACAATTAAGCTTAGTCAGAGCCTTCTTTGGCAACACATTCAATGAGGAGCCAGTATCAACCAGCACATGCGAAAGCACAGCTCCTTTACATTCCATCGCAATGTGTAGAGCCCGATTGTGATTCCTCCCATCCACCGTTAGGTCCATGTCTGTAAAACCCAACCCATGGCTGGCATGTACATTAGACACGACCGTCTCCAACTGATTAATGGTTATCTCTTGAGGAACATAAGCCTTCTTCAAGATTTTCAGCAAAGCCTCCCTATGCCCCTCAGAGCTCAACAGCAACGATAGAATCGAAATTTTGGAAGGAGTCTGCTGCAGATGGTCAACCAATTTGTACTCTGACTTCTTGATGATTCTCAAGAATTCCTCTGCATCATCATCAAGTTTTTCATCCGACCCAAACGGCGCCGGTGTCACTACAGGAGTACTATCATTCACCACAACTTTTCCTTTTGCCCTGGCTAAAGCCTCGGCCTTTTCTTTTTTCTCCTTTTCTCCTTCTCCTCCCCTCAGGGCATCTGGTGCAAATAATCTTCCACTGCGAGTGAAACCACTAGTACCGGCATTATCCACCTTTGAAACGGTGGTTTCACTTGCAGTCTGGTCCTCCACTTTCTCTCCATTACAGTAGACCTCTCCACCATAATGCCAAGGCACGGCATCATCTTTGTCATATGGAATTGGTCCAGGTACCGTGATGGCAACTGGAGCCGCCTCAGCAAGATTAGACAAATCCACCGGATCAAAATATATTGTTATGGTGGAGACTTCCTCTTTCCCAGAATCCGCCTTCTCAATCATAATATCCCCATTGTCCATCAAACCCTGGACAGTCCTCCTCAGAAGTATGCATCCCTCAGGAGCAACAGTGCACTCAGCACAACCATAACCACAACCCGGGTAGACCCCATTTATCATCAATTGCCTCTTGACCTCAGCCAGAGGAGTCTTCAACTGATCCACGACAGACAACCCAATCCTGTTCTCCTCAGAGATAGCATTCACTCCCCTTTTACCATGCGCGGGCATGGGGTTAACATTCACGTTGGGAGATGGTGCAAAGTTGATAGCTTTCGAATCCACCAGGTCTTGAACCATGTGCTTAAAAGCTTTACAGTTCTCTATATTGTGTCCGGAAGCACCCGAATGGAATTCGCATTTTGCGTTCTCATCATAATTAGCTGGCCTTTGATCAGGTCTCAAAGGTGCCAGCGTTCTGGTCTGTACCAGCCCCAAATCCATCAACTTCTTGAACAGAAAAGAATAGGTTACCGGAGGCCTATCAAACTGCCTGTCCATAGCTCTTCCCTTCATCTGATAACCAGCCCTTTGAGGCCTCTGCTGAAAGGGTTGTCTCTGCTGTTGAGGTTGCTGCTGTTGCTGTTGCGATTGCTCAGCAGGAATAGTTACCGCAACAGTGTGCTGAAAGTAACGATCCCTACTGGGTCCTCTCTGTGCGTAGACAGCACTAGTATCACCTTCTTTCTTCCTCTGACCGTTCCCAAAAGGCTTTTTCGACCCTGAAGAAGAAGCTGCACCCTGAATTTTCCCGAGCTTCAGCCAGCTCTCAATCCTCTCTCCAGCCACCACAATGTCAGAAAAGTTGGTCACCGGATAACCAACCATCCTTTCAGCATAAGCCCCCTGTAATGTCCCCATAAAGAGATCAGACATCTCTCTGTCAACAAGTGGAGGTTGCACTCTGGCAGCCAACTCCCTCCATCTTTGGGCATATTCTTTAAACCCCTCGTTATTTTTCTGAGACATACCCTGCAGCTGGGTACGACTCGGGGCCATATCAGCATTGAACTGATACTGCTTAAAGAACGCGTCCCCAAGATCTTGCCAATTCTTGATATCTGAAGATTTCAGCTTGGTATACCACTCTAGTGAGCCTCCAGACAGGCTGTCTTGGAAGAAGTACATCCACAGCTTTTGATCCATTGTATACGCAGAGATCTTGCGGACGAAGGCCTGAAGATGAGTCTCAGGGCACGAACTCCCATTATATCTGTCAAATGCGGGCGCTTTAAACTTTTGTGGGATCACGATCCCCTCCACCAGCCCCATGTTTGACATATTAACCACCCCAGGAGTGGCGTAGCTTTCAAGAGCTCTGATTTTCTCAGCCAGCAGCTGAATCTCTTTGTTTTGCGGAGGAGCACCATACTGACCAAAGGGCTCGTTATGCATTGAAAACTGATCCGCCTCTCCATCTTCTCCTCTGTCATCTTCAACACTGAAGAACGGTGGGAACAAACTATCCTTCAGATTCTGACCCGGCCCAGGTTGACCACCAGCAGTACCAAAACCAGCGGCATTATTCACTATACCGACCGTTGTCCTCTTTCCGCCATCTCTAGACCCCAGCCCCTGGTTGGAGACACCATCCAGGTTAACACCACTGTTCGCCGCTGAAGCCCGCTCGAGCTTCTCAACCTTATCTGCTAGAGCCTTCTGACCAACTGCAAAACCTTGCATGATGTTGATCAGCTCATTCATCTTGTCCTTTAGCTCGAGGATATCTGTGTTTGGGAGATCCATCAGTCGAGGAGTGTTGCGCCTTGTAAAGTATCTGTGAGGACGGGTTGAGTGCAAAGGTACAGCTCTGCGAGCACGAGCAATGATTCCTGAAACAATCACGCACGTTAGCAACAGATACCTGCAAAATAAAACACAAGTTATTATGATCAATGCATGAATGCAGTGTTTATCCACATGAGGAACACTTTGTCTCTTGATCCTGGTTTCATGGAGACAAATAATAATCCAGCATCAATATTCTGACATTCAGCATTTGATTTCAACATACAGATCAAAGATATATGATTCAGCAAAATACCCCCAACCATGTGTGTGCTTGTGTGAGTGCATACGGTAAAGCAAATAAAGCTTGAAGATCAATCACTGAATGAAAATCAACATCACATAACAAAATGCACAATAAGTGCCATAGTCATACATCAAATCAGATACAAATCTCCAGAATCGGGAAAGAAATACAAACAAATGAATTCCGTCAACAAGCCTGACGGTAATCCACACAAATGACAGATCTAGCCTGACGAGGGTCCCACAGATGGCCCTATCTCATCAACCATCTTCGCGAACTCTGCGGCGAACCTGAGCTCGGTATTCTCCTGCTGTAATCTCCCTACCTCTTTCTGGTGAATCTTCATCTGCCTGAAGTAATGATCTCTCTCAGCAATGTAATGATCTCTCTCGGCGATGATCTTCATGCTTTCTGTCTCCTTAACCTTCAGCTTGGCTTCCCACTCAGCGATGAGAACTCGGACTCTATCGTCCCTCTGATCCCTCACGAGAATCTGCCTCCTCTTCTGATCCTCAATGACCTTTGCAGCTCTGGCTAGCTTCTCCTTAGTGATGCCGTGCTCTTTTGTTGAAGATGCTAAGGCTTGGCTAACCTTCCCATAGTAGGTAGTATCCATCTCAAAGCGCTTTGCTTCCAAGGCATGTCGCTTGTCTTGATCTTCCATCTTCACTTTGATCTCCTGGTTGGCTATCTGAACCCGAGCAACAATCATCTCCAATTCCGCTTTCTCTGCAAGCAACTGATCTCTGGCTCTCTTCATCTCGAGGAATTCTTCCATGCTGACAGAAGAACTTGGACCCTCAATCCTAGGACACCAAGGATCACCTCCTGGAAATGGTAGAAGTGTGAGCTCTATCCTCTTCCGCAACCAATCCTCAAATAATGGAAAATACCGACAGTTAACTTTGCCAAACGGAACCTTTCCTTTCCTTTGAATGTTACGCCATGACCCAGACACCTGCATCAACTTGGCCTGATTGCCCTCAATCGGGAAGTAAAAGGACTCCTGAGTCTCACACTCAAGGGGAGGAACCTCCATAGCGAACCCCATCTGCCTCCTAAGAAGCGTTGGGTTGTAATTAATGCAACCCTGAACTCCTATGAGAGGCACATTGGGAAAAATCCCCGCAGCTATATATAAAATTCCGTCCAGCCAAACCATTATGAGTCCATGCTATGTCATCAGCCCGCAACCCCATCAACCTGAAGGACCACTTGACCGAAGGATCAAAATGAGCAAAAGCACCTCTGGAAGGCAAATACCCCATAAACCACCTGAAGAGTAACTGAGCACAACACCGGATCAAACCACCACGCCTCTTCTCATTTCTGTTATGAACCGAGTAATAGACATCTCCGATCAGAGTAGGAATAGGGTTTCTCTGCATAAACAATCTGATAGCATTATGGTCCACAAAGCTCTTTTGATTAGGAAACAGAATAATCCCATAAATGCTTACAGCAATCAAAGCACAAACCGTCTTCCAGTTACCCGCAGCAACATGTTCCTTGGCCTTAGCTTCCAAGAAACTCAAGTGAAAACCCGGTAATTTTCCTTTCTCCTTCAAACCCTCCTTAGTCATTTTCGGACTCAAATAAAGAGCACGGGAAATCCCAAGGACGTCAAGCTCTCTCCTAATAGCACAGAAAGGAATCTGATCGCGGATCTGCACACCCAGGATGCTAGCATAATCCTCCACCAGAGGCCCTAACAAATAGTCCGGAAATACAAAGCATCTCAGCCCCGGATCATAAAACTGGAGAAGAGTATGAATGGCGCTCCTGTCACTGTCAGTGAGTCTGAAAACCATCTTCAGAATACTACCGTATGACTCTCTGAACATCCCCACATGGTCGGGTGTAATCAATGCAATCATATCTCTCAACTCATCAATCTCGGGGTTGAAGAAACTGTAGGCAACATCATGCTTCAAACCGGTCCTCATCTCTGAGCAGAAAGTCTCTCAACCAGGATCTCGATCAAAAATGTCCCTGCATATGGATAAACATGTATTAGATGCAGGTAAATGCAAAATGTAATGATGCTGATGAATGAATGCAATGCATAGTGCCACCCTCCAAGTCGTCTGATCATCTGTTGCACTGAAGCCTGATCTCTGAACCAATCACAACCATCTAAGGGAGTATGTAACCACAAATCCAACTCAAGGGTTCCGAAATAAACGGAACCGACAGATACATCATCATCATCATCATCATCACCAAACAATCTCTGATCAGATAATCACAACCTCTGAATCGGCCCGGGGAATCCTGAAATAAACGGATCCCCACTGATAAATAACTCGGACAGCCCTCCGGCGTCTCTGAAATAAACGGCCATAAATCCGACTTAAAAATACGACTCTGATCCACGGAACCATTAGTCGCCATCAAAGTCACCATCTGATCATGCATCTGAAAGAACCACCCTCCCCTCACAGGTAAATTCTAATCAGGTCACCCTAAGGCGGATAATAGTCTCGACAATCGGGCGGAGATACTCAATGGGTTTGCCCTTTCGGGTGTGCCATTGTAGCTCCCTTAAGATCGTCTAAACCAAAGATCCGGGAAATGAACGGTCACCAGAGTCAACAGCTCAAATGAAGTAACTCAACCAAAGTGGAGTACCCCACAGAGGAAAGCACTATCAAATGAACCTCGTCCGGCTTGTGGCATGTCACGTTGCAACAATATGCTGATAAAGCAAATGAGGAACGTGAGACCACACTAATCCTAGGTGTATACTCGGGCCTGGGTTTTAGCCTCACTCAGAACACCCACCCCAAACAGAGGAACCACCTACATAGAGGACGGCAACAATGATAGTATGATGCATGCAAATATTTATGCAAATATATACACTGTTAGAATAATAAATGCAATAAATAAAGCAAAACAAGCAACCTAAACTATCCTAGCACGCTAGGAAGGACTCGCTTAGGGAAGATGGACCAGCACAGGTCAACATCCGTTAGTCCCCAGCAGAGTCGCCAGCTGTCGCATCCGCGAAAAACAACCGGCGGGCTAAAACAAAAACAACACAGAGCCGCCACTGCGCGTTATTTATCCCAAGATAGGGAAAGGAAACGCTCAGAGAAACCTGGAAAAAGCATGGTCTCGCGACCGAAGAGAAAGGGTAAGGGAGTCGGTTACGCAAGGGGAAGGTATTAGCACCCCTCACGTTCGTCGTACTCGACGGGATCCACGCTCTAAGAAAAGAAAAGGTTGCTAAAACACCACACACACACGCACCGAAGACAACACAGATGGGGTTAAGAGGAAGAGAGCTCGATAGGACATCGCATCCTATGCCTACGTATCTCGTCTGGAACAAGAATCAGAGCTGCCGTAGTTCGGCTCACGCACGCCAAACAAACAAACACAAATACAGGCAAACTGGGAGCCTGAATGCCAATCACTGGACTTACATCAGCATCCGCACCAAAACACACACAAGAAGGCAAACGTGGAGCCCGACCGCCAATCACTGGACTTAAATCGGCATCCGAACCAGACACACAATCAGGATACGGACAGCCAATCGCTGGGCTTACATCCATATCCTGACACACAAGAAGATAACAAGCAAACACACACAAAAAGAAAAAAAAGTGCTCGGAGAGACCTCGCACGATCTCCTGCCTACATACCTCGTCTGGAACGAGGATCAGGGCGATGTAGTTCCCCTGAAAGGGAAAGAAAATCTAGCCAGAAACCAAGGGAAGACACACTACCAGGGAGCTGTACTCGAGCCTAGTGTTATCATGCATCATTGCCCTATGTTGTGGTTTCTACCTACTTGCACAACAGCAAGCTACTCCTATCCAGGAAGAAAGCAAGCATGCAAGCATCAATCACAATAAAACAAACATTTCACATAGCACACACTATATCCAGTCAAGTGAGGCTCAAACAAGGGTGCGACTGCCGAAGCAAGTCATCTGTACAGAGGTAGTATTAGCTCTTAACCTTGCCATTGAGGGGCTAAGGTGAAGCTGATGAAAGGTGAGTGAAGCTTAGACTTCACAGCTCTTATCCCTGTCCAGGGAGAGCTTCAGACAAAGGAGCGTGGGTCCAGAATGGAGGGACCCTTCTACGCTCAAGACTCTGACTCGATTGTGCAACAGCACAAGATCTTGGGTTAATGTCCCAATGCATCAACACAGTGGTGTGAGCAGAGGGACGACTCAACAGAATAGCGGGGGATAGATTGCATATCCCTTGGGTTCCGCCAATTGCCTCATAGAGGTCTTTACCTGCTTGGCACAAAAGTAAACAATCACAAACATCGCCTCTTAAGGAGGACTTCAGACAGTTGCCTGGCCAAGTAACAGGCCAGGTCTTCCAGACTACATGAAGTATAGAGATTCTACCTCAACTGGTTTAAAAACCAAGCAACAGCAAGCAAGTTCTTAAGGAACTGTAAGCGACTTAATGTACCTGAAATCAATCAAGTATCATCAGTACTCAGACAAACCAACAGTAAACAGCAAATGTTAATCTGTACAGTCAAACACAAATTAATGCACACAAGTGCAAGCCATGAGCCCAAGCTCAAGCATCAAACCCTACAACACAAAACCAATGTTAGTTGATAACATCAAACAAAACTCAATTTAATCAACTTGCACTTTTTCCCTTAAGCCTTTTGCATTTCAACCTGAAAATCCAAACCAAATGTGAGAAACTAGACCACTAGGCCAAGCCTAGGGTCCAAAGGGAATGAAAAAATCAAAACAGCAAGTGAAATTTATCCAAAATCACATTCAAATAAATTAGAAACAAATGCAATTGGTCCCATGCTCATATCAATCACCATTATCATTTTATGCACAAAATAGCATCCAACATGCAATTTGCAACTTCAAATCACCAAACAGAACTATCTCAATCAAAAGCATACCAAAACAATTCAATTAATTCCACAAAAATTCACACCTAAACAGGACACATTGAATGTATAGCATGTCAATTTTCAGCTCAATTGGACAAAAGAAAGTAGGTCAATGAAAATCAAGAAGTCCAGACAATTTCAAACAAGCCAACACAAGGCATTAACATAAGCATCAACTTCCAAAAATCATAAAACAGTGACAACAATTAAAAAATGAATGGGATCAAAACCATAATGACCTATAATGTGTCTACAATGCTCATACCAAATTTCATCTTCATCCAATACAATATGAGAATTTCACAAATGAATTACCAACATGTGTCACACAATGTCACAAAATGAGCCAACAGAGAAGAAAATATTCAATCAATTAGAAAATGCAACCAATAAATCCAGCAAAATTCACATGTAATCTTGACATATCAATGATCATCCACACAAAATTTCAGCTCAAATCAACATCCCTAAGCATTTTAACTAAAATCATGAAGTTGACCTAGCTTGGTGTGACACAAATTGTCACACCTTAACTCAAAAATTCATATCTAATCAACCAAGTATCCAAAAATCACAAACTCTACATGAAAATCACCATCAAGATGTCCAGAACAAGCACAAACATTTTCATCCATTTCTTTGCAAGCATCATCATTTCATGAAGGATTTGGCAAAACATGTACAAATGTGACACATACAATCAAACCCTAGGCCAATTAATTTTCTACACATGCAAAAAATCCACAAAAATCATAATCAAATTCTACACATCATAAGGAGAACAATGAAAAAAATTTCACAAAATTTGGATGAGTTTTGAAGCCTCTATGAATTTTCTAAGATCATGTAATCAAATGAGAATGAAAAATGAAAAAGAAATAAAGAAATAATATAAATTAAATACGCCAGTGGCATTTTTGTAATACTAATGCCACTGGCCAAAACGACGTCACTTTGAATACACGCAGTGGCACGCGCTCATTGGATAGTACTGGCGCCAAACACATTTTGAAATGAGGCAAGGCAAATAATGGATCAAACGTTGTTTCTCATCAACTTCTTCAAACACCAATTCCAGAAATCATGAACCACGAATCGTAACCAAAATGCACAAACTTATAACCGTTGGAACCGTATGAACACGCACATCATGAATATGTAAGGCATTTCTCCTAATACCTAACATAGCAACGGGATCGAACGTTTTAAGTTATGAACACAAAACTTCAAATCACAATTACTCTCTCCACAGTTAACCAATTCACAAACCAAGCATATCATGTTAATCTACAATGAATGAACTACAAAACGCATGTAATAATTTAAGCCATGGTGAGATTCGAATTTTACACCTTGTGGATATGGCAGCTGTTGTTCTTGATGCTTTTGCACGTAATTTTCCAAAACAGATGGATATCAAGGCATAGGAAGTTGAATAGGACTCGTGCCTTAGCTCAAAGATGCTTCAATCGGAAGAACTAACAAAACTCCATTAATGTGCACAACATGAACAATCACGATTTTTGATGGTTCTTGCATGGATTCACCAAAACAGTTGGAGATCTTGGTCCATGGAGCACGAATCAAAAAGAATTATCCAATTTGGTTGAGAATTGATGAAGATTTGATGAAAAATGTTGATGAGGTTCTTGGAGAATTTGGGAGAAAATGGAGGGAAAGTTTGTTAGATTTCTTGGAATGTGAAATTGTGATTAACATTCTGTTATGATTATCCTCAAATACCATCTCCTTAATCATTCTCTTAATCACAATTACCAAATTTTGCTTAATTAGTGAAAATGCACTTTAAGTGAAAGTTCAAAAATAGCCTTGCCAAATATTGCAATGTGACAGCTCATGACAGTACAAACAACTTTCAATTGATATTTGGAGTGTGTTGCAAAAAGTCCCATTTCAAAATTCCATGTAATGTGAGATTTGGACCATTTTGCCCTTGGTTTTTAATTGATGCACTTGAAAATTGACCTTTTGCATCGACCATTTTTGATGAATTTTGATTATGCACCATGAAAGTACATGTGAAATGGAGTTTTCTCATAAAAAGATCATCCATTTTGGACATTCCATGTGAAAGTTATGCCACTTTGATTATAGGCATTTTTGGAAAATGAATGGACCATAACTTGTCAACCATACATGAAAATTTCAAATTCTTGGACTTTTTAGAAAGGTGAGAGCAAGATCTACAACTTTCATGTTGGACAAATTTTCATTTGAAGCTTCTTTGGACACGTAATTTTGTGGTGAAAAACTTTCCATTTTTGGAAACTTCCATTACAAGTCACTTTCTATTTTTGGCAATTTTGGTCCTGACTTTATTTTCTTCATTCTTGAGCTTTGACATGTCAAATGAAACTTGTTTCAACATGAATGAAGTGTCTCTAACCCTCTCCTACCTCCAAATCCATAAAATCAAGCACAGTTGACCACAGTTGACTTTTTCAGCTAATAGATGAATTTGGCAATGCACTGATCAAGCTGAGCCCCAATCTTCTGATGAAATGACTCAATGGTGAAACCCTAGCCTCAATAAGCTCAATACAGTCATGAAATGATCCCCATATCCATTATAGACCCCATCTCCTTGCCATGCCCTGATTGGCCCAATGCAACTGATTAGGGTTGACCAGTGGTCAAAACCCTAATCTCAAGGTATATGATCAATCTTCTAAATCTCTTAGATGATAACAAGACCATGATGATGATGATGTATCATTGCAACCAAGGATGAAGATCAACCTCTTTGAGAATCAAGAAACCCTAATTTGGACCACAACCCTCAGACAGTTAATGATCCAGTCCAATGAAACCCTAGCTTGCATCATGACCTGTTCATCTTCTGATCAAGACTTATGAGGATGACTTGCACAATGTAACCACATGATATGCAATATGCAATAACTAATGACCTAAAATGATATGCAATGTGTTAAGCTAGTCCCAAGAGAGGAGGGCAAATTTTGAGGTGTTACAAAGAGCTGTGAGGTCTTACCCTCACTTCCCATTTCATCTGCTTCACCCTAATTCTCAATGTTAGGGTTAAGAGCTAACCACACCCGATTCCAGTTGGCTTGTTTTTACAGCCTAACCTTGTATGAGCCCAATTGTTTGCATATAGTGTGTGTGCTTGCTTTTTGTGCTTGTATGTATTTGCTTGTGCTGTTTAGGTTAGCTTGCTTCCTGTGCAAGTTAGATAGAAACCTTAACATAGGGATCGTATGCATGATAACTTCTAGGCTCGAGTCGTAGTCTCCCTAGTAGTTTGTGTCTCCCTTTGTATCTGGTTAGGTTAGAAGTTCTTTCCCTGTTTAGGGGAACTACGTCGCCCTGATCCTCATACCAGATGAGGTACGTAGGCAGGAGATGAGCTGATCTCTCTGGGCGCCCTTTTTCTTTTTTAACCCTTTGTGTTGTGTTGGAGTCTGACATAAGTCCAGCGATTGGCAGTTGGTTTCCTGTGTGTGTGTTTGTTGGTTCGGAGTCTGATGTAAGTCCAGCGATTGGCATTCGGTTTCCATGTTTGCCTGCTTGTGTGGAGTCTGAAGTAAGTCCAGCGATTGGCAGTCGGTTTCTTGTTTGTGTTTTGTTGGGCGTGCGTTAGCCGAGCTACGAGTGCTCTGATTCTTCTCCGGTCAGAGAAGATACGTATGCATAGGATGCGACATCCTAGCAAGCACGTTTCCCTTGTCCCGAACTACGTCGACTCTGATGTCTGTATATGACAGGCTACGTAGGCCCAGGATGCGATATCCTGTCGAGTCCCGTTCCTTTGTCTTTCTGTGTTTCCTTCCAGCCTTGTGTAGTGTTTGAGCAGTCTTTAGCAACCTTCTTTCTATTCCTTTCGAGCGTGGATCCCGTCGAGTACGACGAATGCGTAGGGGTGCTAATACCTTCCCTTCGCATAACCGACTCCCGATCCCATCTTTCTCTGGTCGCGAGACCATGTCTTTTCCAGGTTTACTTCGAGCGTTTCCTTTCCCTCCTTTGGGATAAATAACGCACGGTGGCGGCTCTGTTGTTTCGTTTTCCCGCCGGTTTTTCGCGTAATGCGACAGCTGGCGACTCTGCTGGGGATTACAGAAGTTGACCTCTTGCTGGTCCATCTTCCCTAAGCGAGTCTCTCATAGCGCTCTCTAGGATAAGGTTTGGTTGCTTTTGCTGTTTCATTTATTGCATTCATTTATTTATTGTTTGCATTTATGTTTGCATTCATCATATTTTCATCTGTGCTAGCTGGTTGTCTCTTTCTCTGTTGGGGGTGGGAGTTACATGAGGTAAAAGGCCCAATACCCAGGCTATGAGTGAACTCTAGGAAACCTAGGAATAGAGTGATTCTTGGGAAGCGGGTGGTATTGCGCCACTTAGCGGAACTTGATATCACGAGCAGTTCAGATCCTAATGGGGTATTATCGGTACATACATCTGGTGTGTACATGATGATATTCTATGAAAGGGTTGTTTATCCTGCGTTTCTCTTGACCTTACCCTGGCCTAGATTACACCCGTGAGTGGGGAGGGAATGATCATTATTACAGGTACCGTTGGTGACTTGTTGGTGACTTGTTGGTGACTCTTGGGTCCTGTTGGTGACTTGGGTCTACAGATTGGGTCTCAGATGACTTTGGGTCTCAGATGATTTGTGGTTCCGAATTCAAGCCGAAGCTTTGAACTTGTGCTCCGAGATACACAGCCAGCCAGTTGTGTTTGCATCATTTACATCATAGCATGTTTATTTCCAATAAAAAATAATGCAAAACAAAAAAGAAAAAAGAAAAAGAAAAAATCTAATCTCTTCATGCATATCATTTCTCAGGTTCATTAAGGAGTCTATTCACTGTGAGAGATGGCAACTGTTCCAGAGTTGAAGCGGAAGACTTGTTCCTACAGTTTTTACCGTGAGCCTTTGACGTCTCTGATAGAGTTGAGCAACCTTGTGACCGGCGGTAATCAGAAGGTGTTTGTCGATCAGTATGGGGATTTATTGACACTATTGAAGACGGTGATAGATCCAGTGCCATTGCAGATTCTTCTACAGTTCTACGACCCAGAGCTCCGTTGCTTCACTTTCCAGGACTATCAGTTAGCTCCCACTCTTGAAGAGTACTCCATCCTGATGAGCGTCCCGATCAGATATCAGGTTCCTTTCTTGGATGTTCCAAAGGAGGTTTATTTCAGAGTTGTTGCCCGAGCTCTCCATCTGAGTGTCAAGGAAGTGAGTGACAATTGGAAGTCGAGTGGTGACCTTGTGGGGTTGCCCTTGAAGTATCTGTTAAGGATGGTTAGAGAAGAAGCAAAGAAGAGAAATTGGGAAGCTTTTCATGCTCAGTTGGCTATCATGATTTATGGGATTGTGTTGTTCCCAAGTATGCCCAATTTTGTGGACTTTGTTGCAGTCACTATCTTCGTTGGAGGAAACCCAGTTCCTACTTTGTTAGCTGATACTTATTATGCTATTCACAGTAGGCATGGTAAGGGTGGAGCTGTCAGATGTTGTCTCCCATTGTTGCTCAGATGGTTCTTGTCTCTTCTGCCAGTCAGTGGACCTTTTGTGGATGCTCAGAGCACTCATAAGTGGACTCAGAGGGTTATGTCTCTTACCTCTTATGACATCAGGTGGCAATCTTACCGGATGGATGTGCGTAATGTCATCATGAGTTGTGGAGAGTTTCGTAATGTGCCACTTATAGGGACTAAGGGTTGCATCAATTATAACCCGGTTCTTTCTCTTCGCCAGTTGGGGTTTGTGATGAATGGAAGACCACTTGATGCTGAGATAGCTGAGAGTGTGTATTTTGAGAAGCGGAGTGACCCTGCTAGATTGGAGCAAGTAGGAAGAGCTTGGAAGGCCATTGGTGTCAAGGATGGAGTTGTTCTGGGGAAGAAGTTTGTTGTTGCTATGCCTGTTTACCTTGAGTGGGTCAAGAAGAGAGTTGAGACTTTGTTGCTACCCTATGATAGGATGGAGTCTTTGCAAGTGCAACCACCTTTGATTCTTGCTGAGAGTGTGCCTGCTGAGCAGTACAAGCAAGCCTTGATGGAGAATCGTCGGTTGAAGGAAAAGGAACAAGATACCCAGATGGAGCTTTACAAAGTTAAAGCTGATAGGTTGAACTTGGCTCATCAACTCAAGGACGTGCAGGGTGAAGATGCTAGTGGATTGAAGGGTAAGAAGAGATCCTATGAGGAGATGGGGACCTTGTTGAATGCAGAACACCGAGAGTGCTTGAGGTTGCAGAGAGCTGAAGCCAGTCATCAGAAGAAGATAAGAGACTTGGAGAAGCAACTTAGAGACAAAGACATCCAACTGAAGAAGGAGGTAGACTTGAGACATGCATCAGAGAGCCAGCTTGGAGGAGAAGTTGTGGAACTCAGAAGACAATTGAAGGAGAAGCTCACTCCCCTGCCAGAATGTTCAGAATGTGACCTGTTAATAGACCAGTGTCAGTATCTGAAGACCCTCATTCCGGGAGGACATTTGTCTTAGCTTGTAGCTTTGATGTTTATGTTGAGAATCACCTCCAGGCTTGTTGGATGGGATTCATTGTTGTATTCTGGTCATTTGGATCAGTTGAACCTCTGTTGTATGATCCTTGTTGCTCATGTCTATAAGATGAGGTTGTTGATGTTTCACCTTGTGCTCAGTATCCTGTGTAGGTTTGCTTCTTTGTTGTTCTTGCTGCAGGGTTGCCATTTCTCGAAAGATGAATTAGGCTCTTGAATGCCTGAGAAATGAACATATCATGTGCATCATACGCATCATAAGCATCATACACATATAATTTTGCATTACAGGTGTTCTTGTTCGAGACTTCTCACTCTGGTTCCTGTGTCAGGCAGGATAGCTGATCAACGTCCGCACCGCTACGCAACCAGACTGAATCAACAGAGGAACATGGACCAAGTGCAAGCAGAGTTGGCTGAGATGAGGGCTAACATGGCCTAATTCATGACAATGATGCAAGGGGTCGTTTAGGGGCAAAAGGAGTTGTGTGCCTTAGCCCAGAGACAAGAAGCTGTACTCCCACATCCTAGTCGTGCTTCGCCAGTGGGTGTCCTGGTAAATGATAATGTTGTTGCTGCTGCTCCCGCCAATGACTACGCCGTGGGTGATGATTTGAGGGGTATTCGGATCAATGGACAGCCTCTTGCTGCAGAGACTGTTAATGCCAGAGGGACCCGGGCTCCCGTTCGACATCCTGCTCCGCTGGTTGACAGGCAGGAAGACATGTTTACTCTCCTCAGTGAGGATGATGAATTGTGGGAAGAACTGAAGAGAGGGATCGAAAGGTTGATGCCCTTGCTGAGAAGATTAGAGCCATGGAGTGTCAGAACTCTTTGGGTTTCGATGTTACAAACATGGGTCTGGTGGAAGGGTTGAGAATTCCCTACAAGTTCAAAGCGCCTTCATTTGACAAATACAATGGTACTTCTTGCCCTCGTACTCATGTGCAGACGTATTATAGGAAGATCTCTGCTTACACAGACGATGAGAAAATGTGGATGTATTTTTTCCAGGATAGCTTGTCTGGAGCTTCCTTGGATTGGTACATGGAGCTGAAAAGAGAGTCTATCCAAAATTGGAGAGATTTGGGTGAGGCCTTCTTGAGGCAATACAAACACAATATGGACATGGCGCCGAGCCGGACTCAGTTGCAGAGTCTATGTCAGAAATCTGGTGAGAGTTTCAAGGAGTATGCCCAGAGGTGGCGTGAGTTGGCCACAAGAGTGCAACCCCCTATGCTGGAAAGGGAATTGACCGATATGTTTATCGGTACTTTACAAGGCGTGTTCATGGACCGGATGGGAAGCTGCCCATTCGGTAGTTTTTCAGATGTTGTGATCTGTGGGGAGAGAACAGAGAGCTTGATTAAAGCTGAGAAGATTCAGGATGCTGGTTCCTCATCTTCAAAGAAACCATTTGCTGGGGCACCCCGCAGGAGAGAGGGTGAAACCAATGTTGTGCAACACAGAAGAAGTGTGAACAGAGGCCAGTATCGCCAGGTTGCCGCTGTAACCATTCCAGCACCTCAACCATGTCAACAGCAACAACAGAGAGTTCAACAACCGCCACAGCAACAACAACAACAGCAACATCTGTATCAGCCTAGACAGAGGATGCCTGATCGTCGTTTCGACCTGTTGCCAATGACCTATGCTGAGTTGTTGCCTGAACTGCTCAGATTGGGGTTTGTTGAGTTGCGCACCATGGCTCCGTTGACAAAGATACCACCTGGGTACGATGCCAACGTTCGTTGTGATTTCCACTCTGGTGCACCGGGGCACCATATTGAGAACTACCGGGCTTTTCATCATAAGGTCCAGGACTTAATTGACGCCAAAACTATCAATTTTGCTCCTGTGCCTAATGTTGTGAACAATCCTATGCCTCAGCATGGTGCGCATCGGGTGAACAATGTTGAAGGTGGAGAAGCTGAAGACTTGATAGTTAATGTTGAAGATGTTCAGACTTCATTGCTGGTGGTGAAGAATCGTCTGTTGAATGGGGGAGTATTCCCGGGCTGTTATGAGGACTGTGCAGATTGTGTTCATTCAGAGAATGGTTGTGTACAGTTGGGGGCTGGTATCCAGGGATTGATGGATGAGGGTTGTCTACAGTTTTCTCGGGCTGTTAAAGATCGTGGAGTGGTGTCAACTGTCACCATTTATTTCAAACCGTCTGAGGGACGTGGCCAAAGGATTGTCAGTGCACCTACAACTATTGGTGCTCCTGTTACCATTTCTGCTCCTGTAACCGTCAGTGCTCCAACTACTATTGCTGTGACCGGTAGAAGACCTGTTGAAAACAGTAAGGCTGTGCCGTGGAAGTATGACAATGCTTATCGCAATAACAGAAGGGCTGAAAGTCAGGTCAGGCCGGTTAGTCAGTCTCTAGTGACAATTGGGTTGCCGAGTAGAGCTCCTGTGATTGCGAGTCCAGTGGTGGACAATGTTGGGGGACCAGGAGGGTTCACGAGGAGTGGTCGTCTGTTTGCACCGTAACCGTTGAGGGATAATAATGCTGAGGCACTAGCCAAAGCTAATGGTAAGCAAGTTGCTGTTGATGAAGAATCTGCTCAGAAGGAGGCGCCTGAGGGTTCGTTTGAGAAAGATGTGGAGGAGTTCATGAAGATTATTAAGAAGAGTGACTACAAGATTGTAGATCAGCTGAATCAGACTCCGTCCAAGATTTCTATCCTCTCGTTGCTTCTATGCTCTGAGGCACACCGTAATGCCTTGTTGAAAATGTTGAATCTGGCTTACGTGCCTCAAGAGATCTCTGTCAACCAATTGGAGGGGGTTATTGCTAATGTCAGCACCAGGCACGGTTTGGGGTTTACAGACTTGGATCTGACGCCTGAAGGTCGTAACCATAACAAGGCCCTGCATATTACCATGGAATGCAAAGGCGCAGTATTATCACACATGTTGGTGGATACTGGCTCGTCTTTGAACGTACTGCCCAAGAAGACTTTGCGCAAGATAGATGTTGAAGGGGTTGTCCTCACTCCAAGTGACCTTATCGTTCGTGCTTTTGATGGATCTAAACGGTCTATTTTTGGTGAAGTCACATTGCCAGTGAAGATTGGCCCGGAGGTGTTCAGTATTATCTTCTATGTGATGCATATTCAGCTAGCATATAGTTGCTTATTGGGGCGTCCCTGGATTCATGGGGCTGGGGCAGTTTCGTCAACTCTCCATCAGAAGCTGAAGTATGTCTGGAATGGTCAGATTGTGACTGTGTGTGGTGAAGAAGATATTCTGGTGAGTCACCTATCCTCTTTTAAGTATGTGGAGGTGGATGGCGAGATCCATGAAACTTTAAGCCAGGCATTCGAGACTGTTGCTCTTGAAAGGGTGGCTTTTGCTGAGCAGAAGAAGCCAGGTGCCTCAATTGCATCGTATAAGCAAGCTATGGAGGTTGTCAACTCGGGCAATGCAGAAGGCTGGGGCAAGATGGTGGACCTGCCCGTGAAAGAGGACAAGTTCGGTATTGGTTATCAACCTCTGCAAGCGGAGCAGATTGAGCAGAAAGGGCCGAGTACCTTTACCAGCGCTGGGCTGATGAATCATGGTGACGTCTTTGCAGTCGGTGGTGAAGACTGTGACAGTGATTGTGATCTAGACAACTGGGTTCGCCCGTGTGCACCAAGGGAGTCGATCAACAACTGAACAGCAGAAGAAGTGGTCCAAGTTACTCTTCAAACAGAGTAATTTTCTTTTGTTTTTCATTTTGCACAAAACCCTACGTTCTGCCCAAGGCGTAGTGGTTCATTGTAGGGCCTCATCATGTTTTTCAATGATATCATTAATAAAGGACGTTTTGCAAACAATTTTGTGATCTCTGTCTTTCTGTTTTTGTTTTCATTTTTCAAAAATAAAAATGGCAATGTTTTTGTTTTTGTGACTTTCTTGAACTCTTTTTTCTAAAACAAGGCATTAAACATGCAGAATCGATCTTACGGATCCCACTATGAACAGTTCTGTTATGGCTCAGTATGATTTCAATAATCCCATCTACCAAGCTGAAGAGGAGAGTGAGGAAGACTGTGAACTCCCTAAAGAATTGGTCAGATTGTTGAAGCAGGAGGAAAGGGTCATCCAACCTCATCAGGAGGAGTTGGAGATTATTAATCTTGGTACTGAGGACGCCAGAAAAGAGATCAAGATCGGGGCTGCTTTGAAGGAAGATGTCAAGAGCAGGTTGATTGAGATGCTGAGAGAATATATGGAGATATTCGCCTGGTCGTATCAAGATATGCCTCGGTTGGATACCGATATTGTGGTGCATAGGCTACCTCTCAGAGAAGATTGTCCTTCAGTCAAGCAGAAGCTTCGGAGAACTAGTCCTGACATGGCTGTTAAGATCAAGGAAGAGGTTCAGAAGCAGTTGGATGCGGGTTTTTTGTCAGTGACGACTTATCCCCTGTGGGTGGCCAACATCGTTCCCGTGCCGAAGAAGGATGGCAAAGTCAGGATGTGTGTCGATTACCGAGATTTGAACAGAGCGAGTCCGAAAGATGATTTCCCATTACCTCACATTGATGTATTGGTTGATAATACGGCTCAATCCTCGGTTTTCTCTTTCATGGATGGTTTTTATGGCTATAATCAGATTAAGATGGCGCCAGAGGACATGGAAAAGACGACATTCATTACACCTTGGGGCACGTTCTGCTATAAGGTGATGCCATTTGGGCTGAAGAATGCCGGTGCTACCTATCAGAGGGCTATGACGACTCTCTTTCATGACATGATGCACAAAGAGATTGAAGTGTACATGGATGATATGATTGCGAAGTCGCAGACAGAAGAGGAGCACCTGGTAAACTTGCAGAAGTTGTTTGACAGACTGAGAAAGTTCAAACTGAGGCTGAATCCGAACAAGTGTACGTTTGGGGTGAGATCCGGGAAGCTGTTGGGCTTCATTGTCAGTGAGAAAGGGATTGAGGTTGATCCAGCAAAAGTAAAAGCTATACAAGAAATGCCTGAACCGAAAACAGAAAAGCAGGTTCGTGGGTTTTTAGGGAGATTGAACTACATTGCAAGGTTTGTATCTCACTTAACTGCCACGTGTGAACCGATATTCAAATTGCTAAGAAAGAATCAAGCAATCAGGTGGAATGATGACTGTCGAAAAGCTTTTGACAAGATAAAAGAATATTTGCAGAAACCTCCAATCCTCATACCTCCAGTTCCTGGGAGGCCTCTGATAATGTACCTGTCAGTGACTGAGAACTCGATGGGGTGTGTATTGGGACAGCATGACGAGTCTGGTCGAAAAGAGCATGCCATATACTACCTTAGCAAAAAGTTTACCGACTGTGAAATCAAATATTCACAGCTTGAGAAAACTTGTTGTGCTTTGGCCTGGGCTGCTCGCCGACTGAGGTAGTATATGTTGAACCATACCACTTTGTTGATTTCTAAGATGGATCCAGTGAAGTACATATTTGAGAAGCCGGTTCTCACCAGACGTGTTACCCGTTGGCAGATGATTTTAACAGAATATGATATTCAGTATACGTCGCAGAAGGCCATCAAAGGTAGTATTCTGTCAGACTACCTTGCCGAGCAACCAATTGATGATTATCAGCCGATGATGTTTGAATTCCCTGATGAAGACATCATGTATCTGAAGATGAAAGATTGTGAAAAGCCTCTTGTCGAGGAAGGACCGGATCCTGATGACAAGTGGACACTGATGTTTGATGGGGCTGTGAATATGAACGGTAACGGTGTTGGGGCTGTGCTTATCAATCCTAGAGGTGCTCATATACCTTTTTCTGCCAGGCTGACTTTTGATGTAACCAACAACGAGGCTGAGTATGAGGCTTGTATCATGGGGATAGAAGAAGCCATTGATTTAAGGATCAAAACCCTTGACATATATGGAGATTCCGCTCTAGTGATCAATCAGGTCAATGGAGACTGGAATACAAATCAGCCACATTTGATTCCTTACAGAGATTACACCAGAAGAATACTGACGTTCTTCAAGAAGGTGAAGTTGTATCACGTCCCCCGGGATGAGAATCAGATGTCTGATGCCTTGGCTACTTTGTCTTCTATGATCAAAGTTCATTGGTGGAATCATGTGCCACATGTTGCAGTGAATCGACTCGAGAGGCCTGCGTATGTGTTTGCAGCCGAGTCTGTGATTGCTGAAAAGCCGTGGTACTATGATATCAAGAACTTCCTCAAGAGTCAGGAGTATCCTGAAGGTGCGTCAAAGAATGACAAGAAAACCCTGAGAAGGCTAGCTGGAAGCTTTTATTTGAATCAGGATGATGTGCTATATAAGAGGAACTTTGACATGGTTCTGCTCAGATGCGTGGATAGACACGAAGCAGACATGTTGATGCAAGAAGTGCATGAAGGATCTTTTGGTACCCATGCAGGTGGTCATGCAATGTCCAAGAAATTGTTGAGAGTCGGTTATTACTGGATGACTATGGAATCCGATTGTTTCAAATACGCTCGGAAGTGCCATAAGTGTCAAATCTATGCTGATAAGGTGCATGTACCACCAAGCCCTCTGAATGTCATGAATTCGCCTTGGCCGTTTGTCATGTGGGGTATTGATATGATTGGGAAGATTGAGCCTACTACTTCTAATGGGCATCGTTTCATCCTGGTTGCGATTGACTACTTCACCAAGTGGGTGGAAGCAGCTTCCTATGCTAATGTTACCAAGCAAGTGGTTGCCCGGTTTATCAAGAAGGAAATCATCTGTCGTTATGGGGTTCCTGAGAGAATTATTACTGATAATGGTTCGAATCTCAATAACAAGATGATGAAGGAGCTTTGCAAAGATTTCAAGATTGAACATCACAATTCTTCTCCTTACAAACCGAAGATGAATGGTGCTGTAGAGGCGGCAAACAAGAACATTAAGAAGATTGTGCAAAAGATGGTCGTGACATACAAGGATTGGCATGAGATGTTGCCTTTCGCTTTGCATGGGTACCGTACTTCAGTGCGTACGTCGACCGGGGCAACCCCTTACTCCCTTGTGTATGGTATGGAAGCTGTCCTACCTATTGAAGTGGAGATTCCTTCTCTGAGAGTCTTGTTGGATGTCAAGCTGGACGAAGCCGAGTGGATCGAACAAGGTTTAATGAGTTGAGCCTTATCGAAGAGAGACGGTTAGCAGCTGTGTGCCATGGGCAGTTGTATCAGAGAAGGATGAAGAGAGCCTTTGATCAGAAAGTGCGTCCTCGAAGCTATCAGACTGGTGATTTAGTTTTGAAGAGGATCATTCCTCCCGGTACAGATAACAGGGGCAAATGGACTCCTAATTACGAAGGTCCATATGTTGTGAAGAAGGTTTTCTCCGGTGGAGCCTTGATGCTTACAACTATGGATGGTGAAGATTTTCTGTCCCCTGTTAACTCAGATGTAGTCAAAAAATACTTCACATAAATTGACCCGCTGGACAAAAAGAATAAAAGAGTCCAGGCAAAAAAGGGCATCCCGACGAACCAAAAAAAAAGAAGAGAAAAGGTTCGGACAAAAGTTAGGGATAAAGAATGAAAAAATTGTACACCCGGTAAGTCGAAACCCGCAAGGGCGGCTTAGGCAAAAATGGGTATCCCGGTGGATTGAAAACCCGAAAGGGCGATTCAGGAAAAAGAGGGATTAAAGCGAAGACTACAGTCTGGGTTATCTGTACTTCATCGCGCTTCATCGTCTACCATCTAGAAGGGTATGATCGATCCAGTCGTTCTTCTCAGAAAGCAAGGAATTTCGGGAGAAATTTGATGATTTGTGAGTCATAACAGAATTGGGAAATAGTGGATGCCGTGTTCACATTGCCATTAGGATAGATTTTTCCTTTTGTGCGCAATTACCTCTTTCTAGGAATTGCTTCCCGATGTATTCGCCTTTTCAGGCCCATTTTCAATCAATAAAAGTCGTTATTCAGATAAATTGCTCTCTTGTTTTTATTTTTACTGTTTTGTTTGCAAAAACGTCCGAATTTTTGATAAACACTGCATATAAAAACGTGAAGGCTAGACAATAACGTGCAGAAAGATAAAACATTTGAAAATCATTTTGAATGTTGAGGACACTTAAGCGTATCTTGTCCATGCAACCCCCTGGGGCATATATGTCGTGCTGTTTTGCAGGGTGTTACCTTTGATTCTTGGCTGAAGCAGAAAAGCCACGGTTCATTCAGGGATGTGTCAACACTGCCCAGTAGTGTAAGAGATCAGGGATTCCTCAGCAGGATTGAGGATGTTTCCCCAAGCAAGTCTGAAGGTTATCAGAACTATTTTCCCCTGCAGAGGAGTCTGTGGGTCGTGTGTCCCTCAGTAGCAGGTCCAATGGCTGTTCTATCCCTGGCATGTCTAAAGTTTTTAACTCCCCGGCAGGTCTAAAGTTTTTTAACTCCCCAGCAGGCTTGGAGGTGGTTTATCCCCAGCTAGTCTGAGAGCTGCCAAGTTCCCCACTGAGTCTGAAGATTTTTTTTAATCCCCACCGAGTTGGAAGGATGTTGTATCCCCAGCGGAGGTGTCAGTGAGTAGATTTATTCCCCAGCAGTCTGGTTTGAAGTACTATTGTCCCCAGCGTGGTCGTGAACACTTTTCCCCGGCAGGGTGGTGGATGTGTTTCCCACTAGGGTTGTGGATGTTTTCCCCTAGCGGATCTCCCTAGCAGAGGGTTGCGTTGATGGTTTTTCCCAGCAAGTTCCCCGAGTGGATCAGGTTCGGCGAAAATTACCTCCAGCAAAGTTTATCCTACCTGTGGATTGGCAGCTCTCCCCAGTAAAGTCGCAATTGGTTGTTTCCCTAGCAGAATCCCCGAGTAGATTGGATTTGGTGAAGGCTATCCCCGGTGGGATCTATTCTTTCTCCAGCAGCAATGCTATTCTCCAGTATGAGTGAGAAGTCGGTGCTACTCCCCGCAGAGTATTCCTCAGACAGAGTCTCCCCACAGAGTTGGAGAATTCATCAGTTTGTGTGCTCGGTAGAGCAATTCAGTTGCTCCCCAGCAGGAGTTTGTCATCATTTCTGCATTGCATGTAGTGATCATTGCATCCTCAAATCGCGTAGCATTTCCATTTAATATGGAGCATTACGCCATAGAAAAATTCAAACATATGCATTCATGTGTTAAACCTAATCAGACCATACCCCCGGCAGAGGCGGATCATTGCTCAACATCTGTACGACACATTTGCTACAGTTGCTCCTGACAGCATTCAGGATTGATATTCCCCAGAGAGGTTTATTTCCTCACTCGTCCGTGAGAGGAAAGTTTGATTCTCCCCAGTGAGATCCCCAGCAAGTGTTTAGCCTTGCCTCGACTTATTGAAGATGTTTTTCTTGTGATACCGGTAAGTGTCATGTTTGCACCCGTGTGTGTTCTTTTTTGGTGTCGGTAAACACCATTGTTTCGGTGTCGGTAAACATTGAATCTCACCCCAGTCATCGGTAAATGTCGGGTCGTCCTTTTTTGGTGTCGGTAAACACCATTGTTTCGGTGTCGGTAAACATCGAATCTCACCCCAGTCATCGGTAAATATCTGGTCTTCCTTTTTTGGTGTCGGTAAACACCATTGTTTCGGTGTCGGTAAACATCGAATCTCACCCCAGTCATCGGTAAATGTCTGGTCGTCCTTTTTTGGTATCGGTAAACACCATTGTTTCGGTGCCGGTAAACATCGAGTCCCATTCCAGTCATCGGTAAATGTCTGGTCGTCCCTTTATTGATGTCGGTAAACATCATCTTTCGATGTGCGTAACATCTAACCTTTCCCCAGTTCATCCGTTGATGTCTGGTCACCTCTCCGTTGGTCTCGATATACGTCGAGTTTTTCCTAGTTGTCCGTTGACATCTGGTTGTATTTCTTTCCCCCAGTTCATCCGTTGATGTAAAGTCACCTCTCCGTTGGTGTCGATAAACGTTGAGTTTTACCCAATCGTCCGTTGGCGTTTGTTTGTATTAGATTTCCCCCCGGTAAAGTCACCTCTTCGTTGGTTTCGATAAACGTTGAGTTTTTCCCATTCGTCCGTTGACGTCTGGTTGTATATCTTGTTTCCCATTCATCGGTAAATATCTGGTCGTCTTTTTTTTTGATGTCGGTAAACATCATCTTTCGATGTCGGTAAACATCGAGTCTCATCCCATTCATCGGTAAATGTCTGGTTGTTCCCCAGTCAGAGATCCCCAGTAGAGTCGTCGATAAACGTCCTGTCTGGTTTCCAGTTGCAAATACCATTTTTTCCTTCCCCAGTGAAGTGTTCACCTCTCTGTTGGTGTCGATAAACGTTGAGTTTTTCCCATTCGTCCGTTGACGTCTGGTCGAGTCTTCCCATTCATCCGTTGATGTCTGGTCACCTCTCCGTTGGTGTCGATAAACGTTGAGTTTTTCCCATTCGTCCGTTGACGTCTCGTTGTATCTTTTTACTGATAAAAATCAAAATCCCCAGTAGAGTCGTCGGTAAACGTCTTGTCTGGTTACTGTTGCAAATATTCTGTTCTTGGATCCCCGCAGAGTGCAAATTTCTACGGTTCTTTGGTATTCAATCCCTGTTTACCTTGAAGGTCTGACAGCCGTTGCTCTCATCCGTTCAGGTTCCCAGTTGATTGAATAGGGGAAGCTGTAGCACCTCAAATTTGCACCTCTCATTTGTATATACATTTCATTTTTAGGTCATTAACATTGCATTCATATTGCATAGTCCACTGTATCTCATCAGGCAAGACTGGTCAGGAGATTCAACTGTGCAAGGCAACAAGAGCAGTTTTCCATGAGATCAAAGCCCTAGAGTGATTCCATTGAGCTTAAATGTCCCAAAGACCATTTGGAAGCAATTTGGTCAAATGTTGAAGGCTCAGAACTCATCAGTGCTTGTGCAAATCATCTGAGGCCCATAGAAGTCAACAGAAGTCAACTGCAAAGTCAACTGTGGATTTGAAGGTGGGAAGTGGTTAGAGATGCTTCATTCATGTTCAAACAAGTCTCATTTGACATTTCAAACACCAACATTGAAGAATTTGAAGTCAGATCAAGACTTTCCCAAAATAGCAAGTGACCTGTAATTTGAACTTTCCAAAAATGGAAAGATTTTGGACCAACTTCAACTCAAGATTACATCATCAAGAAATCTTCAAATGAAATTATGTCCAACATGAAAGTTGAAGATCTTTCTCTCCCATTTCCAAAAAGTCCAAGATCATGAATTTCGCATGTGTGGTTGAGGAGATATGGTCCAAACATGGCAAAGTGTGGTTTAAAGTTCAAATGAGCATAACTTTCAAACAAAAACTCCAAATTGAGTGGTTCTTTTTGCACTTTGATCCTTGCAACATGTATTTTCCAAGCATACCATTATTTGGCATGAATTTCATTTGCATGGCCCTTGGTTTATTCATGAAGATTTTGGGGAAAAATTTCATAAACTCATTTTGATTGATCATGAGCATACCAAACCAAGTCTAATATGTGCATGGACTCATTTTAAGGCATTTTGGGCCAATAACATGTACTGTTCACGTGCATGGGGGTGCATGAAGGGAGAATTTCATTTTTGCACAAGCACCTTCCCACTCACTAATCACACTTGCATTTGGCTTAAGTTGTTGTTAAACATGATTAACATGAGGTATAAGTACTTAATCCTAACTGTTTTGATCAGAACACATTTTTAGATCTAGAATCACAAATTCTCCAAATTTTTCTCTCACTTTTTTTCCCAAAATTCTTCAAGCAAGAACACTTTTCATTGATCCATTCATCATCATGAAGCATAATTGAGCACATTTGGGCGTGGAAGCAGAGGAAATCGTGGCATTCTTGTTTATGTTCATAGCTTGGAGCATCCATGGCAGTTGAAGATTGAACTGAATTCGTGTGCATAGGAGCTTCTAATTCATCACCAATCACATCCACAAGTATTATAGAAGGATTCTGGAGCTTCACAAGCATTGAAACGAGCTTATTCCAATTGTTGTTCTTCAACAGGTCAGAATTCGAGTTCCTCATTTTTGCAAATCCTTGTGATATTCATGTAGAGCATGGTTTAGTGATGATGCTGATATAAAATTCGATTGAATTGGTGTTATTTTGATGGAGTTATGTTCAATTGAAGTTTGGATGTTGATTTTTGATTCCTTCGATCTGAACGTATATTGATGTTTTTGCATGAATTAGTTGTTGATCTTTGATGTATGTGGCATGGCGAGTTGATTGGTATAGAAATTATTGATTTCTGGGCACATTGTTGAAATCTGGAAATTTCCAGATGAAGATCTTCATGATCTTCATCGTGCATGCATGACGTTCATCATTTCCAGAACTGGCTAGGGTTTCGCTTCCAAATAGCTACGAATTTGCATGCGTAATCTTGATTTGCTACGAAATGTGCAGCGCGCGTGTGTTTAGGGTTCAATATCCAAAACGCCACCGTTTTGGCTTTGGCGCGCGCTGGTGATTCAAATTGTGCACCGGTTCGAACCTGGTTGAGAGAACTTCTGCCAATTGCCTTGCATTTTCTCCTTCTCCATCATATTTTGCATGCTATGTCCATTTTTCATTTTTAAAATTTCTGCCAACTTCCAAAAATTACCATAAATTGAAAAATGCATCAAATGACCTCCAATTTTTTGCATTATGTTCCTTATCATGTCTACTATTTTGTGATTATTGAATTGTAAGTTGTGCTTGGCTTAAAAAATGTTTTGTCCTAGGGTGATTGTACATGTATACATGTTTGACCTTGCCTTGTTCCATTCATCATAAAATGCTCAAAAATGATCCAATGCTTCTGAATTTTTGCATGCTATTTCTAGACATGTTGAGTGATGTTTTGGCTTTGGTTTGAGATTTTTCCCATGATCCATCTCTGTTTTATGATTATGCTAAGTTGGTGTGACAATTTGTGTCACACATGTGATGGGTTGACTTATGCTATGTGATTGCCATGCCTAATGATGTCCAATGCCTCTGATTTTTTGTGTGATGATCATGTTGTATGTCCTGTTTACTCATGAATTTTGCCAAGATTTTTTGAGTCATTTTTGATTTGATGTGCATTTGTTTCTTCTGATGTTTCAATATGATCACCATTTGCATACCTTGCCATGTTTTGTTCATGAAATGAATATGATTAATGATTTTGATATGGGACCTTTTGAGGTTTGTTCTTGATTGAATGAAGATGATTCATGTTAAATTTCATGTTCTATTTTGGATTTTTGATCCTCCTTTGACCCTAGGCTTTGACCTAGTGGTTTGGACTCACTGTTTGGATTGTGGATTTCAGGTTCAAAGGCACATTGCCATGAATGGAGTGGCTGATTCATTTGAGTTTGACTAATTGGTTAATGATTAGCTAACCTTGCGTTGTTTTGTAGGTTGATGATTGGCTAACCTTGCGTTGTTTTGTAGGTTGATGTTAGCTCATTTGAGTTTGCCTTGTGGATTGCACATTGTGAACATTGTCTGTTTGTTTGTTGTTGCTTGTTGATTGTTTGTCTGTACAGTTGAACTGATTGGGTTAGATTTTTCACAGGTACCCAAGTTGCTTTGAGTTCTTTTGAACTTGCTTTTGCTTTGCTTGGTTGCTTAACCACTGAGGTATAATTTCCCTGACTTCATGTAGTCTGGAAGACCTGTCCTGTTATGTGGGCAGGCACCTGTCTGAAGTCCTCCTTAAGAGGCAATGTTTGTGGATGTTTAATTTTGTGCCAAGCAGGTAAAGACCTCTTAAGAGGCAATTGGCAGATAAAAGGGATGTGCAATCCATCCCATGCTATTCAGTTGTGTCATTCATCCTGCTCACACCATTGTGTTGATGCACTTTGAATCAAAACCCAAGATCCATGTTATGTCAGTCATATGTGGAGAAGAGTTCCTACATTCTGAACTCCCACATTTTCATTTGTCTGAAGCTCTCCCAGGCCAGGGATAAGAGCTGTGAGGTCTTATCCTCACTTCCCATTTCATCTGCTTCACCCTAATTCTCAATGTTAGGGTTAAGAGCTAACAACACCCGATTCCAGTTGGCTTGTTTTTACAGCCTAACCTTGTATGAGCCCAATTGTTTGCATATAGTGTGTGTGCTTGCTTTTTGTGCTTGTATGTATTTGCTTGTGCTGTTTAGGTTAGCTTGCTTCTTGTGCAAGTTAGATAGAAACCTTAACATAGGGATCGTATGCATGATAACTTCTAGGCTCGAGTCGTAGTCTCCCTAGTAGTTTGTGTCTCCCTTTGTATCTGGTTAGGTTAGAAGTTCTTTCCCTGTTTAGGGGAACTACGTCGCCCTGATCCTCATACCAGATGAGGTACGTAGGCAGGAGATGAGTTGATCTCTCCGGGCGCCCTTTTTCTTTTTTAACCCTTTGTGTTGTGTTGGAGTCTGACATAAGTCCAACGATTGGCAGTTGGTTTCCTGTGTGTGTGTTTGTTGGTTCGGAGTCTGATGTAAGTTCAGCGATTGGCATTCGGTTTCCATGTTTGCCTGCTTGTGTGGAGTCTGACGTAAGTCCAGCGATTGGCAGTCGGTTTCCTATTTGTGTTTTGTTGGGCGTGCGTTAGCCGAGCTACGAGTGCTCTGATTCTTCTCCGGTCAGAGAAGATACGTATGCATAGGATGCGACATCCTAGCGAGCACGTTTCCCCTATCCCGAACTACGTCGACTCTGATGTCTGTATATGATAGGCTACGTAGGCCCAGGATGCGATATCCTGCCGAGTCCCATTCCTTTGTCTTTCTGTGTTTCCTTCCAGCCTTGTGCAGTGTTTGAGCAGTCTTTAGCAACCTTCTTTCTATTCCTTTCGAGCGTGGATCCCATCGAGTACGACGGATGCGTAGGGGTGCTAATACCTTCCCTTCGCATAACCGACTCCCGATCCCATCTTTCTCTGGTCGCGAGACCATGTCTTTTCCAGGTTTACTTCGAGCGTTTCCTTTCCCTCCTTTGGGATAAATAACGCACGGTGGCGGCTCTGTTGTTTTGTTTTCCCGCCGGTTTTTCGCGTAATGCGACAGTTACTCCTAGGTTGGAACCCTTGATTCCCTTGGAAGTGTTGTTGTTGATTTTGAGGATATGGTTGATAAGGTTGTTGTTGTTGTTGTCTCGGTTGGTAGTCTCGTTGGTTCGCCATGTAGTTTACTTCTTCGAACCCGGGAGGTGGACAAAATCCGGTGTCATGCTCACCTTTGCAAAGCTCACAACAAGCTATTTGTTTAGCTTTTGAAGGTTCTCTCAACTCTTTTATTTGTTGAGTTAAGAGTTCCACTTGTTGTGAAATGAGTTTGTTTTGGGCAAGAATAGCATCGTTCGTCCCAACTTCAAGCACTCCCGGCTTCTTCAAAGAGTTGCCTCTACTTTGACTTTGGAGGTCATTTAGAGCCATTCGGTTAATAATATCTGTAGCTTCTTCGGCGCTTTTAGACAATAAAGAACCACCCGAGGTAGCATCCAACAAAGTCTTACAATTCGGTTGAAGGCCATTTTTGAAAATGTGGATTTGAGTCAATTCGTCGAAACCGTGCCCTTTGCACTTCCGAAGCATGGATTTGAATCTTTCCCATGCCTCATTCAACGATTCGCTGGTCCCTTGTGAAAACACGGAGATGGCCGTCTTGGATTCCATGAACCGGTTGTGGGAGAAAAATCTTTCGATGAACTTCTCTTCCAACACGTTCCAATCTGTCATGACGGCAGGTGTTTGATCTAAGTACCAATCTTTTGCTTTGCCGAGCAAAGCGTGGGGAAATAATCTTTTGAACAACGGTAGCTCTTGAGCTTGATCAACTCCGGCCGACAATGCTATCTCGTAAAATTTGGTGAGAAAAGCAAAGGGATCTTCATGGTCCATTCCGGTGAATGGACTTCCATATAGTAAATTAAGAGTTCCCGTCTTCATCTCGGCCTGCCTTCCCGTGTGGTTGGCAAACTGAGCAGTATTCCTTGGACTGTTTACACATGGAGTGGAAATGGGCGGTGGTTGTGGTGGTTGATCCATGATAGGTATGAACGGTGGTGGATGTGTGGTAGAAGAACTTTCTCCTTGTTCTTGTCGTTGTCTAGCTTGTTGCCTCCTTCGTCTCGTTTTGCTATTCAGTCTCCTGGTGGTTCTTTCGATCTCGGGATCAAAAAGAAGTTCGTCCACAGGAATCTGCCCTCGCATAAAACGAAAGCTGCACACTAAACCAAACAAATTACAAGCACAAGTCAAAAATTCGAAAGCTAAAAAATAAGCAACTATTGCGATGCTCTCAATATCAATTCACAATCCCCGGCAACAGCGCCATTTTGTTGAGTGTAGTTTTAAGTGTCGGGTTTTTGTTATCTCTCCACATGGATTGTGAGATATCGCCGCCGTTCGACAGTTGTTTCAATTCTTAACTCATAGTAACAAGGGGGTTTTGGTTTTAGTCACAGTATCTTGCATAAAAGTGTAATAAAATGCGGTAAAAGTTTTGGTTTTTCTATTTGAGAAATATTGTCAAAGTTAGGGTTCGACGATCACTTTGCATGTATATGTTCGATCAACAAAACTTATAAACTCCTTTAGATGACAAACTATTTCACAAAGTCCTCCCAATGTGTTTATCTCTAACACACATTGTGGGTTTTCCCATTTTGATCCATTGTTTATCTCTAACACAATCTATCAAAATGACAACTTTTTGGTTCAACCTTATGGTGAACAAAATCATTCATTACTATCTCTAGCTAACAAACAAGATTGGATGAAAACCTAGGTAAACAGTTGGTAAATATCTCTCGATCATAAACCAACACAAAGAGTTTTCAATAAAACAAGGTTTTCACCATATATTCATCATTAAAGAGTTTACAAATGAAGATCATCCCATTTACACACAAAGCTAATGATCATCTACATCTAACCTTGACAAAATGAAGAACTTAGCCACTCATTTTCATGGTGGCTTGCATAACAAGTCTTGGTTGAAGGTTGATCAACATCCAAGTCGAAGAATCGAGATTGGATGGGAATCCACCTTCTTCTTGTAGAATAATGTTAAGAGATGAAGAAAAATGGGTTTCTAGGTTACAAAATATCTCTAGAGCAAATGCTGAAAATATCTAAAATAAGTACAAAGTATGGAAGTGTAAAGTATGGCTCCAAAAAGTAGCCCCTGCTACTTAAAGTGCTGCTACTGAGCTGTCATGCTCGCTAGGCGAGCATAATGGTTCGCCTAGCGAGCCCCTAAAATAGGCACCAGAGGCACCTGCGCCCAGAGAAATATCCTTTGCTAGATTGGATGTTCGCTAGGCGAACAAAACCTTCGCTAGGCGAAGCCCGCGCTTCAACCTTCGCTCCAGCGAGCTTAGGAGGTTTTGCTACTGGAATTGCTCGCTGGGAGCTCGCTAATGGCTCGCCTAGCGAGTGAGTGCTGGTTGCACTTTTGACCAAGTCTGGGCGTGTTCGCTACCACCTTCGCTGGCTGCTCGCCTAGCGAGTTTGTTGATGTTTGCTACTGTAAAATACTGGAGATGTTCGCTGGATGCTCGTTGGGTGCTCGCCTAGCGAGAACTTCGCCACAGCACTCGCCTGGCGAGTAAGCTGATGAATGCATTCTTTTTCTTGGTCCCTTTCCATTTTCTTGTGCCTTCATTTTCTATTATTTCATGCCTAATTCCTGCACAATAACGCACAAATCAAAGGTACCAAGATCGTTTAACATTGTATTGCGATTCATCTAAAACAAAGGCGGTTTCGAACGCTTTAGCAACAAAAAGGAGTGAAAGATGCCCACATTTGATAGCTCAAATAAGCACTTTTGGGCATCTAACAATAACGCGAAAACACATCAGATAATTGTCTCTATTTACACTCAGAAATCACATCATTTCGATTAATATCCAGATTATTGCGCAAGTATTCGTGTTGTTTTTGCAGGTATTTGAATCTCCATGCACTAAAGAGCAAAATGAAGAAAAGGAAGAAAAAGAAGAAGAAACAAGTGAAAAAAAGCATAGAAATACCAGAAGAACAGAAAAAGCAGATTTTGCTGATGTGACGATCGCTACACTTTCATGACGCTCATCACGGCCCAGACTGTGACGACCGTCACAGGCCCATGAAGAGCCTCACACGGCTACAAACTGCGCTTTGAAGCAGTCAGCAACAGGTACCCAAAAGTGCCTATATTTCCTCCAACAACTTTTCCCACGATTTCTTCTCTCAAGACCAAGTGTTCCTTGAATTCCTCAACTACCAAGACCTAATGGACACTATATAAAGGACTCAATTGGGAAAAAATGGGGAGGCCTACTTTGATATTTACGCTCTGTAATTTAATTTTCAGCTTTCTAGCTTTCAGCATTTTTTCTTTCTTTCGAGCAACCTTGTTTCCGTTGCCTCATTGTATTCGCCATTCTTTTTGTAGTTTCCCTTTTCCAGTTAGTTTTCCGGTTAGACATGGTAGTAGTTTTCTACACTGGGGAACTACTACGCTTTATTTAATTTTAAGTAGTAATTTGTATTGAAGAAGCAAAGCCTACCGACTTGTGGAGGACTGCTCAAGTGCTCCAAGAATCGCTATACTCTGTACTTCGATCTCCAGGTTTTTATTGAATTATTGTTATTATTGCCCATTTATTGTTATAAGCATGTTTGCGGCTGAGTTAATCTGTTTATGCCTTGCGATTGCTTTAATTAATATGTCCGGCTAAACTACTGGTATCGGTATGTAGCAACTTAATTTGATGAGATTTAATAATAACCGGTGAAAACCTTTTTTCTCAAATAACCTTTTAGGCTGAGGTTTTAATTCAAAAGCGTGAAAAGCTATTTAATACGATTTTGCCACGAGAGTGGGAAATTAACTAAGGTGAGAACCAACAATCGCGAGAGCATGAGGCTCGAGCTGGATAGTAAAAATTAGGCATTGGGTTTAAAAACAGCGAGAGCACTTTAAAAACAATTAGAACTTATTTATTTTCAAAAAGTAATTTTGACTTCAAATGGGACAGCGAGAGCGTACATTCTGACTTAAAGTTATAGGCCGAATCAACAACCACGAGAGTGTGAGATAAAGTCTTTGGAATAAACATTTTCTATTGAGAGATATTTGGCATTTAAAACTATTCACCGGTAACTTATCGAATCCCTGACGATTAATGCGCTGCATACTGATTCCTTCCCTTTATTCTTTCTTAAAAATAAAATTTCCCTTAGATTTATTATATTACCCCCAAACTTCTACTAATCAACTCCCTTAGCTAAACATAGTGACGTTAGCAGCACTAGTTTGACCATAGGTCCCTGTGGGATCTATATCTTTTAAAACTAAAGCGACTAGACTGTGCACTTGCAGTCAAGTACCCGACATAATATATTTTATATATAGCCAGACGAACCATCAAGTTTTTGGCGCCGTTGCCGGGGACCTGTTGTAGCACCTCAAATTTGCACCTACCTTTTGTACATACATTCTCATATTAGGTCATTAACATAACATAGTCCATAGCATAGCATTGCATTGTCCTTTGCCCAAGTGCAAGTCCTCTGACAAAATTAGGTCAAACTGGTCAGGAGATCAGTCAATCAAGCAAGCAAGTGCATTTCTCAAGGAGGCAAGGCCCTAGGGTTGGTCCAACATGTTCACATGACCTAGGGGTCCTTTTGAAGTGATTTGGTCAAGGATTGGGTGCTCAGAAGTCATCAGTCATTGTTCAGTCCACCAGAAACCCTAGAAAGTCAACTATGGTCAACTGCGGTCAACTGTGTCTGATTTTATGGATTTGAAGGTGGGAGATGGTTTTAAAGGCTTCATTCATGTTCATATAAGTCTCATTTGTAATTTCAAAGATCAAGATTGGAGAATTTGAAGTCAGACAAAAAGTTTCCTAAAATAGTAAGTTGACCTGTAATTGGAAATTGCCAAAAATGGAAAGTTTTGCTCCTCAAATTTACATCATCATACAAGCTTCAAATGAAATTTTGTCCAACATGAAAGTTGAAGATCTTGCTCTCACCTTTCCAAAACATCCAAGAACACTCATTTCTCATTTGTGGTTGACAAGTTATGATCAAATCATTTTCAGAAAATGTTGAACTTCAAAGTGAGATAACTTCCAAACCATTTGGCCAAATTGAGTGAGGTTTTTTGCTACAAGTCATATTTGATGTGCTCTATCCAAATTCTTCATCACATTTCACCAAAAATCATCCAATCAAAATGGCCTTTTTCAAGTGGTTTGAATTAAAAAGGGGAGAGTTGAAAAATGGACTTTCAAATTAACCATTTCCTACACTTTTTACCAATTGCCAAGGTTCAGAAACTACATTTGGGGTGTGCCTAAGCCCATTTTCGTGCAGTAGCATGCACCCCCATTCATAATGATTGGATTTAGTAATTTGCACATATTGGTCATTTTCACTAATTGGCAAAGTTTGGCTTAAGCTCAATTAACAAATTGCATTAACAGATGGTATAAGTAGGTAATTCTAACAGAAAAACAGATTAGCATTCATTTCCATCCAGATCTAGATCTAAAAGAAAAAGTTCTCTCAACATTGTTCTTCATTTTTCTGCAAAAAATCTCCAAAGAGTTTGTGCCATTGCTCATAGATTCATCATTTACTATCATTTTGGAAGCTTTTGCAAGCATAGTTTCGCAGCTGTTGAACCATTTTCAAGCACTGTTCCATTGAACCCCTTCCATGGCAGTTCGAATTTGGAGCATCACCAAGCAAGTTTGAGCTTTCAATACTCCTCCATTCATCATCTGGAACTTGAAGGTGCATCTGTTTCGACTTGTTGTGACCAAATAACCACTATTCCATACTACTCTTCAAATCAGGTAAAATTTCGAACCTAGCCAATGGTGAAATCGTGCTATGCTTCTTGTAGATCCTTTTGCCATGAATACAATGAGCTTTGAATCGTGAGAAATGGTTGAGAATTGAGAGAGAAACATTGAATTAAAGTTTGTTGGTCAAATGTTGTTGTGCTTAGTTCTTTCATGTTAGCTCGAGTTAGTGAAAACTAGGGTTAGATTATTGATGTACACTGCAAGTTGAGTTGATTGGTATGTTCATTTCAAAATTCTGGGAAATTTGTTCATCACGATGATGAACATGCTACTGTTGCATAAACCCTAGCTGCATTTTTTTTTCCAGATCGTGTTTGGCTGGGCTTTGCATGAGTTTACTGTTTCATTGGCCATGCACCAATCAGGCGTGAACACTCCCTTAAGTGAAACGCGGCGTTTCACTTAAGGGACCAGTTAATTACCAAACTGCCACTGCCGGTTATTAATTTAATTAATTCATTTTTTTTAAATTATTATTTCACTTGGCATGGCAAACTTAGAAAATTCATAAGTCACTCATTTTTAATCCAAATTTGATGGGATTTTTTGTAAAACGCTCCGCTTGATCTCTAGTTTATTATGGTGATTTTTCCAGGTTTTTTGCACGTATGGATTTTTTAATGTGCTAGGGTTTGTTCATGTGTATCCATTTTGTGTATGCCTTGCCAATTTGCTTGTGAAAGGATGATACATAATCCAATGCCTCTCAAATTTATTGTGCTTAAACTAGACATGTTCATGGTGATTTTGATATAGAGTTTATAATTTTATCATTGCTGGTTATTGAGATATGATTTTTTGAATAGGGGTGTGACAATTTGTGTCACACCATTCATGTCCAACTTCATGATTTTAATTACCATGCTTATTGAACTCAAAATGGTCTGGATTTTTGCATGAAGACACTTGTGCATGTTTAGAATGCTTGTGAATTTTTCTGGAACTTTTGAATTCATTTCCTATTTGTTTGATAATTTCTCCCCTGTTTGACCAAATTGTTGACCTCTTGTGACACATGATGTTATTTGATTTGTGAAATTCTAATTCTTAATTGGATGGACTTGAAATTTGATATGTGAATTGTGGACATCTTAAAGTTTGTCATGGTTTTAGTCCCATTCATTTATCATATGTTGTTTCTATTTTATGATTAATTGAAGTTGGTGCATGTTTTGATGCTTTATATGAGTTTGCTTAAGCTTGCCTTGACTTTCTGATTTTCATTGACCTACTTCCCTTGATCCAAATGAGATGAAATTTGATATTCCTATCATGTTATGGATGATGATTGATCATGAATTATTTGAAATTTTTTGAAATGTTTGTGATTGGATTTGAGTTGAATCATTCTGTTGACTTCTATGAGCTCCTATATGACATGCTTTGACCTATTTTGATCATGAAATGATATTGATGAATGATATGAACATGGGACCAGTTGGGTTTGATTTTTAATTGTTTGATCTTGATTTTGGATAAGTTTCATGTTCTGTTTTGATGATTTGATCTCATTTTGACCCTAGTCTTGGACTAGTGGTTTGTGTTCTCACTTTTGAGTTGTGTTTCAGGTTAATAGCAAAAATGCTTATGCTTGATGGTGTGCCTCATTTGGAGTTGCTTTCTTGATTTGTTTATGACTAATCATTGGTTTGTTTTGTAGGTTTTAAAACTTGGTCTTATGCCTCATGGCTTGCACTTGTGTGCATTATGATTGTTATTTGACTGTATAGACTAACTGTTGACTTTTGCTGTTTAATGTTGGTTTGTCTGAGTACTGATTGTATTTGATTGATTTCAGGTACATTAGTTGCTTTAGTTCTATTGAGAACTTGATTTGCTTTGCTTAAGAGCATTTGCATTGAGGTATAATATCCTAACTCCATGTAGTCTGGAAGACCTGGCCTGTTACTTGGTCAGGCACCTGTCTGAAGTCCTCCTTAAGAGGCAATGTTTGTGTTTGTTTACATTTGTCCTTGTACATACTCAAAGACCTCCTAAGTGAAGAGGCATTAGCAGATATAAGGGATGTGCAATCCATCCCCTGCTATTCTGTGTGTCATCTGCCTTGCTCACACCACTGTGTTGATGCATTGCAGATACTAACCCAAGATCTTGTACAGTTGTACAGTTGTACAGTTGAGTCAGTGTCATATGTGTAGAAGGGTTCCCACTTTCTGAACCCACACATTCTTGTCTTAAGCTCTCCCAGACCAGGGATAAGAGCTGTGAAGTCTCATCTTCACTCACTTTTCATCAGCTTCACCCTAACTCTCAATGTTAGGGTTAAGAGCTAACATTACCCTGTTACAGTGGTTTGTTTGTTGAGGTTGATATGACCCCTCGACCAAAACCTAACCTTGATTGAGCCCATTGATTGCATATAGTGTGTGCTATTTGTGCTTGTGTGTTTGTTTTTTAGCTTGCTTCCTGTGCAAGTTAGGTTTAGTTTGGCTTGCTTCCTGTGCAAGTCATGTTTAGGATAGGCTTGCTCCCTGTGCAAGTTAGCTAGAAACCTTAACTTAGGGATGAATTTGCATGATAACATCTAGGCTCGAGTCGTAGTCTCCCTAGTTGTGTCTCCCTCTGTTATCTGGTTAGGCTAGTCCTGTATCCCTCCGTAGGGGAACTACGTCGCCCTGATCCTCATACCAGATGAGGTACGTAGGCAGGAGATGAGCTGATCTCTCTGGGCGCCCTTTTTGTTTTCTCTTTATGTGTGTCAGGAGATGGATGTAAGCCCAGCGATTGGCATTCCATATCCTAGTGTTTGTTGTGTGCTTGGAGTCCGGTATAAGTCCATCAAGTGGCATTTGGTTTCCAGTGTGGGTGTGTTTTGGTTCGGATGCTGATGTAAGTCTAGTGATTGGCATTCGGGTTCCACGTTTGCCTGTGTCTGTTGTGTTTATTTGTGTGCGTGTTAGCCGAGCTACGAATGCTCTGATTCTCCTTCGTCCAAGGAGATACGTATGCATAGGATGCGACATCCTAGCGAGCATGTGTCGTTCCCCCGGTCGAACTACTTTGACTCTGATGACTATGCTTGATAGACTAAGTAGGCCCAGGATGCGATATCCTGCCGAGCCAGCCTTGTTTGTTTTCTTGTGTCTCTTTCAGCCAGTGTGTGTGTGTGTGTTTGAGCAATGTTTTAGCAACCATTTTCCTTCCTTTAGTGCGTGGATCCCGTCGAGTACGACGGATGCGTAGGGGTGCTAATACCTTCCCTTCGCATAACCGACTCCCGATCCCATTCTCTTTGGTCGCGAGACCATGCTTTTTCCAGGTTTACTCTGAGCGTTTCCTTTCCCCCTTTTGGGATAAATAACGAACGGTGGCGGCTCTGTTGTTCTTGTTTTCCCGCCGGTTTTTCGCGTAATACGACAGCTGGCGACTCTGCTGGGGAATAAAAGAGTTGACCTGTGCTGGTCCATCTTCCCTGAGCGAGTCTCTCCTAGCGCTCTCTAGGTTAGGGTTTTGGTTGCTGTTTGCTGTTTGTATTGCATTCATTATTTATTGTTTGCATTCATTTATTGTTTGCATTTATGTTTGCACTTATGTTTGCATTCATTCACATTCATTGTTTATCTGGCTGGCTGGTTGTCTGTTTCTCTCTGTTGGGGTGGGAGTTACTTGAGGTAAAAGGCCCAATACCCAGGCCATGAGTGAAATCTAGGATGCTTAGGAATAGAGTGATTCATGGGAAGCGGGTGGTATTGCACCACTTAGCGGAACATTGATATCACGAGCAGTTCAGACCCTGGTGGGATATCATCGTTGCATACTTCGGGTGTGTATATGAAGGTATTCTGCGAAAGGTTATTTATGCTGCGTTTCTCTCGACCTTACCCTGGCCTAGACGACACCCGTGAGTGGGGAAGGGTTGATCATTATTACAGGTACCGTTGGTGACTTGTGGTTCTGTTGGTGACTTTGGGTTCAGATGACAGTTCTCAGTTGACTTTGGGTTTCAATTGGATTTGGGGTTCTGAGTTTAAAGCGAAGCTTCGACCTTGTGTTCAGAGATGCACCGCCAGCCAGTTGTGTCTGCATCATGTGCATCATAGCATGTTTATTTTCAAAAAAAATACGCAATAAAAAAAGAATCGAAAAAAATTGAAAAAAAAGTCGAAAAAAAAGTCGAAAAAAAAAACTAATCTCTGCATGCATATCATTTCTCAGGTACATTCTAGAGCTTGTTCACTGATAGAGATGGCAATAGTCCCAGAGCCGAAGCGGAAGACTTGTTCCTACAGCTTTCATCGTGAGCCGTTGACTTCATTGATCGAGTTGAGTAGCCTGATAACCAGTGGTAACCAGAAGGGGTTCATTGACCAGTATGGGGATATTCTGACGCTGTTAAAGATGGTAGTCGATCCGGTGCCGTTGCAGACTCTTCTTCAGTTCTACGACCCAGAGCTTCGTTGCTTCACCTTTCAAGATTATCAGTTGACGCCTACTCTCGAGGAGTATTCTATTCTGCTGAGTGTCCCGATTCAGCATCAGGTTCCTTTCTTGGACGTACCGAAGGAAGTTGATTTCAGAGTTGTTGCCAGAGCTCTCCATTTGAGTGTCAAAGAAGTCTGTGATAACTGGAAGCCCAGTGGGGATGTTGTGGGTCTGCCGTTGAAGTTTCTGCTGAGAGTTTCCAGAGGAGAAGCAGAAAAGGGGAATTGGGAAGCTTTTCATGCCCAGCTTGCTGTTATGATCTATGGGATCGTCCTATTCCCGAGCATGCCCAATTTTGTGGACTATGCTGCGGTCTGTATCTTCATTGGAGGGAATCCAGTTCCTACTCCGTTAGCTGACACTTACTATGCTATTCACAGTAGGCATGGTAAGGGTGGAGCTATCAGATACTGTTTACCTCTCTTGCTCAGATGGTTCATGTCTCTCCTGCCAGTTAATGGACCCTTTGTGGATGCTCAGAGCACTCATAAGTGGACTCAGAGGGTTATGTCTCTTACCGCTTATGACATCAGATGGCAGTCATACCGGATGGATGTGCAGGATGTTGTTATGAGTTGTGGAGAATTCCAGAACGTGCCGCTCGTGGGGACCAAGGGTTGCATAAATTATAACCCTGTTCTTTCTCTTCGCCAGTTAGGGTTTGTGATGAAAGGAAGACCACTTGAGGCTGAGATAGCTGAAAGTGTGTATTTTGAGAAGTAGAGTAACCCGGCTAGATTGGAGCAGATAGGAAGAGCTTGGAGGTCTGTTGGAGTTAAAGATGGATCTGTTTTAGGGAAGAAGTTTGCCATTGCTATGCCTGATTACACTGATTGGGTAAAGAAGAGAGTGGAAACTTTGTTGTTACCCTACGATAGAATGGAGCCGTTGCAGGAGCAACCACCTTTGATCCTTGCTGAGAGTGTGCCCGCTGAGCACTACAAGCAAGCCCTGATGGAGAATCGCCGGTTGAGAGAGAAGGAGTAAGATACCCAGATGAAGTTGTATCAAGCCAAGGCTGATAGGTTGAACTTGGCCCATCAACTCAAAGGAGTGCAAGGAGAGGATGCTAGCAGACTAAGAAGCAAGAAGAGATCTTACAAGGAGATGGAATCCATGTTGGATGCAGAACACCGGGAGTGCTTGAGGCTGCAGAGAGCTGAAGCCAGTTACCAGAAGAAAATCAGAGACCTGGAGAAGCAACTCAGAGACAGAGACAGCCAGTTGAAGAAAGAGGTAGATTTGAGGCAGGCATCAGAGAACTACCTTGGAGGAGAAGTTATAGAGCTTAGACGACAACTGAAGGAGAAGATCACCCCTCTACCAGAATGTTCAGAATGCGCCCTGTTGATAGACCAGTGCCAATACCTGAAGACTCTCATTCCGGAAGACCGTTTGTCTTAGATTATTTATTTGATGTGTATGTTTGAGAATCACCTCCAGGCTTGTTGGATGGGATTCATTTGTTGTACTCCGTTTGTATGGATCTTTGTCGACTTTTTTGTATGAGCCTGTTTGCTCTTATCTATAGATAAAGTTGTTGGTGTTTCATTTTGTTCTCAGTTACCTTGTATGTTGTTCTCTTGTTGCTGCAGGTTGCCATCTTTTGAGGATGAGTCAGGCTCTTTGAATGCTTAAGAAATGAGCATATCATGTGCATCATACGCATCATTAACATCATACTCATATCATTTTGCATAGCAGGTGTTCTTGTTCGTGACTTCTCACTTTGATTCCTGTGTTCAGGCAGGATAGCTGATCAAAGACCGCACCGCTACTCAACGAGACTCAACCATCAAAGGAACATGGATCAGGTGCAAGTTGAGTTAGCAGAGATGAGGGCTAACATGGCCCAGTTCATGCATATGATGCAAGGGGTGGCGCAAGGACAAGAAGAACTCCGAGCTCTAGTTCAGAGGCAAGAAGCTGTAATTCCACCGCCCAACCAAGCTTTGCCAGAGGGAGGCCCGATCAATGACAACCCTACTGCGGCTGTGCCCATCAACAACTATGCTGTAGGGGATGAATTAAGAGGTATTTGAGTCAACGGTCAACCGATTGCTCCAAAGACCGCCAATGCCAGAGTAGTCCGTGCTCCGGCCCGTAATCAGGCTCCGATGGTGGACAGACAAGAGGATATCTTCACTATGCTCAGTGAAGATGAAGACGTCCTGGGAAGGGTTAATGAGAGAGATCGTAAAGTTGAGGCCCTTGCTGAAAAGATCCGGGCTATGGAGTGTCAAAATTCTCTCGGTTTTGACGTAACTAATATGGGGTTAGTGGAAGGCTTAAGAATCCCGTATAAGTTCAAAGCACCGTCCTTCGACAAATACAACGGCACTTCTTGCCCTCGCACTCATGTGCAGGCATACTATCGAAAGATCTCGGCGTATACTGACGACGAGAAGATGTGGATGTACTTTTTCCAAGATAGCCTATCTGGGGCTTCTTTGGACTGGTACATGGAGTTAAAAAGAGAGTCGATCCGCTGTTGGAGGGATTTGGGAGAAGCTTTCCTCAGACAATACAAGCACAACATGGATATGGCACCTAGCCGGACTCAGTTGCAGAGTCTGTGCCAGAAAAATAATGAGAGCTTCAAAGAGTACGCCCAGAGGTGGCGTGAGCTTGCTGCGAGAGTTCAGCCCCCTATGCTGGAAATGGAGTTGACAGACATGTTCATCGGCACTCTTCAAGGTGTATTTATGGACCGGATGGGAAGCTGCCCATTCGGTAGTTTTTCTGATGTCGTCATCTGTGGCGAGAGAACTGAAAGTCTGATCAAGGCCGGCAAAATTCAAGATGTGGGTTCTTCTTCATCATCAAAGAAACCTTTCTCTGGGGCACCTCGCCGTAGAGAAGGCGAAACCAATGTTGTACAACACCGAGGGAATGTGTACAGAGGAAATGTGAATAGAGATCAGTATCGCCCGGTTGCTGCAGTGACCATTCCTGCACCTCAACCTCGTCAACAACAACAAAGAGTTCAACAACCGCAACAACAACAACAACAGCAACAACGTCCGTATCAGCCCAGGCAAAGAATGCCTGACCGACGTTTTGATCCGCTACCAATGTCATACGCAGAACTACTGCCCGAACTACTCAGGTTGGGGTTTGTTAAGCTGCGTACGATGGCTCCACCAACAGTATTGCCTCCGGGGTACGACGCCAACGTCCGTTGTGACTTTCACTCCGAGGCACCAGGCCACCATACTGAGAAGTGTCGGGCTTTCCAGCACAAAGTCCAAGATTTGATCGATGCCAAGGCGATCAACTTTGCTCCGGTACCTAACATTGTGAACAATCCTATGCCTCAGCATGGTGGGCATAGGGTAAACAATATTGAAGGGGAAGCTAAAGATCTGGCTGCTAGTGTTGATGATGTTCAGACTCATTTGTTGGTGGTAAAGGGTCGTCTGCTGAATGGGGGTGTCTACCCGGGTTGTGATGAGGGCTGTTTTGGTTGTGCTGAAGCTGATAATGGCTGTGACCAGTTGAGGGCTGGTATTCAAAAGCTGATTGACGAGGGTTGTGTTCAGTTCAGTTGGGCTGTCAGAGATAATGGGTCGGTGTCAACTGTCACCATCTATTTTAAACCGTCTGAAGGACGTGGACAAGGGGTTGTTAGTACATCTGCAACAAGTGGTACCCCAGTTACCATTTCTGCTCCGGTAACCATCAATGCTCCAACTACTATCGTTGCGTCTGGAAGAAGACCGGTTGAGAATAGTAGGGTTGTGCCATGGAGATATGATAATGCTTACCGCAGCAACAGAAGGGCTGATAATCAGACAAGGCCAGCAAGTCGAGCGCCTGTGACGATCAGTGCACCAGTTAAAACTCCTGTGGTTGTGAGTCCCGTTGTGGACAACGTTGGTGGACCAGAAGGCTTTACTCGGAGTGGACGATTGATTGCTCCTCAACCGTTGAGAGATGCCAATGCTGAGGCATCTGCTAGGGCGAAAGGCAAACAGGTTGTTGTTGACGAAGAACCGGCTCAGAAGGAGGTGCCTGAGGGTTCATTTGAAAAGGACGTGGAGGAATTTATGAAGATCATAAAGAAGAGTGACTACAAGATCGTAGATCAACTCAACCAGACTCCGTCCAAAATTTCAATTCTCTCTTTGCTGCTGTGCTCTGAGGCACATCGTGATGCCTTGTTAAGGATGCTGAACATGGCTTACGTACCTCAAGAGATTTCCGTCAACCAGCTAGAGGGTGTGTTGGCCAACGTGAGCACCAGGCATGGTGTAGGATTCACTGACCTAGACTTAACGCCTGAGGGTCGCAATCATAACAAAGCCTTGCATATCACTATGGAATGTAAGGGGGCAGTTCTGTCTCACGTGTTGGTAGACACCGGGTCGTCGCTGAATGTCTTACCGAAGCAGATTCTGAAGAAGATTGATGTTGAAGGAGTTGTGCTCACTCCTAGTGACCTTATTGTGCGCGCATTTGATGGATCCAAACGTTCTGTGTTTGGTGAAGTTACATTGCCGGTGAAGATAGGTCCCGAGGTTTTCGACATCATTTTTTATGTTATGGACATTCAACCCGCCTACAGCTGTCTGTTGGGGCGTCCGTGGATTCACGCAGTAGGAGCAGTCTCGTCAACTCTCCACCAAAAACTCAAGTATGTCTGGAACGGCCAAATTGTGACCGTGTGTGGCGAAGAAGAGATTCTGGTGAGTCACCTATTCTCGTTCAAGTATGTCGAGGTAGATGGCGAGATCCACGAAACATTATGCCAGGCGTTTGAAACTGTGGCTCTTGAGAAGGTGGCGTATGCTGATCAGAGGAAGCCGGGTGCTTCGATTGCTTCGTACAAGCAAGCCAAGGAGGTGGTTGATTCCGGCAAAGCTGAGGGTTGGGGCAAGATGGTGGACTTGCCTGTCAAAGAGGACAAATTCGGCATTGGTTATGAGCCTCTCCAAGCAGAGCAGAGTGGTCAAGCGGGTCCGAGTACCTTTACCAGCGCTGGGCTGATGAATCATGGCGATGTCTTTGCAACCGGTAGTGAAGACTGTGACAGCGACTGTGATTTAGACATCTGGGTTCGCCCGTGTGCACCAGGGGAGTCTATCAACAACTGGACGGCTGAAGAAGTGGTCCAAGTTACTCTTCAGACAGAGTAATTTCCTTTGTTTTTTCATTTTGCATGAAAACCCTACGTCCTGCCCAAGGCGTAGTGGTTCATTGTAGGGCCTCATCATGTTTTAATGATTGTCATAAATAAAGGACGTTTTGCAATCAAATTTTGTGATCCCTGTCTTTCTTTTTTTGTTTTCACTTTTTCTAAAAAAAAAACAATAAAATGGCAATGTTTTTGTTTTTTGTGACTTTATTGAACTCTTTTTCTAAAACAAAACATTAAACATGCAGAAGTGACCTTATGGCATCCACTATGAACAATCCTGTTATGGCTCAGTATGATTTTGATAATCCCATCTACCAAGCTGAAGAGGAGAGTGAGGAAGACTGCGAACTCCCTGCAGAATTGGTCAGATTACTGAAGCAGGAGGAAAGGGTCATCCAACCTCATCAGGAGGAGTTGGAGATTGTTAATCTGGGTACTGAGGACGCCAGAAGAGAGATCAAGATTGGGGCTGCTTTAGAGGACTCTGTCAAGAGGAGGCTGATCGAGATGCTGAGAGAATATGTGGAAATATTCGCCTGGTCATATCAAGATATGCCTGGTTTGGATACAGACATTGTGGTGCATCGGCTACCCCTCAGAGAAGAGTGTCCGTCGGTCAAGCAGAAGCTTCGCAGAACTAGTCTTGATATGGCTGTCAAGATCAAGGAAGAGGTTCAGAAGCAGTGGGATGCGGGTTTTCTGGCTGTTACCAGTTATCCACCGTGGGTAGCCAACATCGTGCCTGTGCCGAAGAAGGATGGCAAAGTCAGAATGTGTGTCGATTACCGGGATTTGAATAGGGCGAGTCCGAAAGATGATTTCCCATTACCTCACATCGATGTTTTGGTTGATAACACGGCTCAATCCTCGGTATTCTCTTTCATGGACGGTTTCTCAGGCTATAATCAGATTAAGATGGCGCCAGAGGACATGGAAAAGACAACATTCATTACACCTTGGGGCACATTCTGCTATAAAGTGATGTCGTTTGGGCTGAAGAATGCTGGTGCTACCTATCAGAGGGCTATGACGACTCTCTTTCATGACATGATGCACAAAGAAATTGAAGTGTACGTGGATGATATGATTGCGAAGTCACAGACAGAAGAGGAGCACCTGGTTAATTTGCAGAAGTTGTTTGACAGATTGGTCAAGTTCAAGCTGAGGCTGAATCCAAACAAGTGTACGTTTGGTGTGCGATCCGGGAAGCTGTTAGGCTTCATTGTCAGTGAGAAAGGGATTGAGGTTGATCCAGCTAAAGTCAAAGCTATTCAAGAGATTCCTGAACCGAAAACGGAAAAGCAAGTCCGCGGGTTTTTAGGGAGGTTGAACTACATTGCAAGGTTCATATCTCACTTAACCGCCACGTGTGAACCAATTTTCAAATTGCTCAGAAAGAATCAAGCAATCAGGTGGAATGAGGACTGTCAGAAAGCTTTTGACAAAATTAAAGAGTATTTACAGAAACCTCGATCCTGGTCCCTCCAGTTCCAGGGAGACCTCTGATAATGTACCTATCAGTAACTGAAAACTCGATGGGGTGTGTATTGGGACAGCATGACGAGTCTGGTCGAAAAGAGCATGCCATATACTACCTTAGCAAAAAGTTTACCGACTGTGAAACAAGATATTCACTGCTCGAGAAAACTTGCTGTGCTTTGGCCTGGGATGCTCGCCGACTGAGGCAGTATATGTTAAACCATACTACCTTATTGATTTCTAAGATGGATCCAGTGAAGTACATCTTTGAGAAGCCGGCTCTCACCGGGCACGTTGCTCGATGGCAGATGATTTTAACAGAATATGACATCCAGTATACGTCACAGAAGGCCATCAAAGGTAGTATTCTGTCAGACTACCTTGCCGAGCAACCAATCGATGATTATCAGCCGATGATGTTTGAATTCCCTGATGAGGACATCATGTATCTTAAGATGAAAGATTGCGAAGAGCCGCTTGTTGAGGAAGGACCGGATCCCGATGACAAGTGGACACTGATGTTTGATGGGGCTGTGAATATGAACGGTAACGGTGTTGGGGCAGTATTGATTAATCCCAAAGGTGCACATATACCTTTCTCTGCCATATTGACTTTTGACGTCACCAACAACGAAGCTGAGTACGAGGCTTGTATCATGGGGATAGAAGAAGCCATTGATTTGAGGATAAAAACTCTTGACATATTTGGAGATTCCGCTCTAGTGATCAATCAGGTCAATGGAGATTGGAATACGAACCAGCCGCATTTGATTCCGTATAGAGATTACACCAGAAGAATACTGACGTTCTTCAAGAAGGTGAAGTTGTATCATGTCCCCCGGGATGAGAATCAGATGGCTGATGCCTTGGCAACTTTATCGTCCATGATCAAAGTTCATTGGTGGAATCATGTGCCACATGTTGCGGTGAATCGACTCGAGAGGCCTGCATATGTGTTTGCAGCCGAGTCTGTTGCGATTGATGAGAAGCCGTGGTACTATGATATCAAGAACTTCCTCAAGACTCAGGAGTATCCTGAAGGTGCGTCAAAGAATGATAAGAAGACCCTGAGAAGGCTAGCTGGAAGCTTTTACTTGAATCAGGATGATGTGTTGTACAAGAGGAACTTTGACATGGTCTTGCTCAGATGCGTGGATAGACACGAAGCAGACATGTTGATGCAAGAAGTGCATGAAGGCTCGTTTGGTACCCATGTTGGTGGTCATGCAATGTCCAAGAAACTGTTGAGAGCCGGTTATTACTGGATGACTATGGAATCCGATTGTTTCATGCACGCTCGGAAGTGCCATAAGTGCCAGATCTATGCTGATAAGGTGCATGTACCACCAAGCCCTTTGAATGTCATGAACTCGCCTTGGCCGTTTGCCATGTGGGGCATCGACATGATTGGGAAGATTGAGCCTACTGCTTCGAATGGACATCGCTTCATCCTGGTTGCGATTGACTACTTCACCAAATGGGTGGAAGCAGCTTCCTATGCTAGTGTTACCAAACAAGTGGTTGCCCGGTTCATCAAGAAAGAAATCATCTGTCGTTATGGAGTTCCTGAGAGAATCATCACTGACAATGGTTCGAATCTCAATAACAAGATGATGAAAGAGCTTTGCAGAGATTTCAAGATCGAACATCACAATTCTTCTCCTTACAGACCGAAGATGAACGGTGCTGTAGAGGCGGCGAACAAGAATATCAAGAAGATTGTGCAGAAGATGGTCGTAACGTACAAGGATTGGCATGAGATGCTGCCTTTCGCTTTGCATGGGTACCGTACCTCAGTGCGTACGTCGACCGGGGCAACCCCGTACTCCCTTGTGTATGGTATGGAAGCAGTCCTACCAGTTGAAGTGGAGATCCCTTCTCTGAGGGTATTGTTGGATGTCAAGCTGGACGAAGCCGAGTGGATTCGAACAAGGTTTAACGAGTTAAGCCTCATCGAAGAGAGACGGCTAGCAGCTGTGTGCCATGGGCAGTTGTATCAGAGAAGGATGAAGCGAGCCTTTGATCAGAAAGTGCGTCCTCGGACATTTCAGACTGGTGATCTAGTTTTGAAGAGGATCCTTCCTCCCGGTACAGATAACAGGGGCAAGTGGACTCCTAATTATGAAGGTCCATATGTTGTGAAGAAGGTCTTCTCCGGTGGAGCCTTGATGCTTACAACTATGGATGGTGAAGATTTTCCGTCCCCTGTTAACTCAGATGTAGTCAAAAAATACTTCGCATAAATTGACCCGCTGGACAAAAAGAATAAAAGAGTCCAGGCAAAAAAGGGCATCCCGGCGAACCAAAAAACAGAAAGAAAAGGTTCGGGCAAAAATTAGGGATAAAATGAAAAGAATTTGTACACCCGGTAAGTCGAAAACCCGCAAGGGCGGCTTAGGCAAAAATGGGTATCCCATTGGATTGAAAACCCGAAAGGGCGATCCAGCCAAAAGAGGGATTAAAGCGAAGGCTACAGTCTGAGTTATCTGTACTTCATCGCGCTTCGTCGTCTTCCATCTCGAAAGATGTGATCGGTCCAGTCATTCTTCTCAGAAAGCAAGGAGTTGGGAGGAAAACTGATGATCTGTGGGTTATAACAGAATTGGGAACTAGTGGATGCCGTGTTCACATTGCCATTAGGATAGTTTATTTTCCTTTTGTGCGCAATTACCTCTTTCTAGGAATTGTTTCCCAATGTATTCGCCTTTTCAGGCACATTTTCAATCAATAAAAGTCGTTATTCAGATAAATAGCTCTCTTGTTTTTATTTTTACTGTTTTGTTTGCAAAAACGTCCGAATTTTTGATAAGCATTGCATATAAGAACATGAAGGCTAAACAATAACGTGCAAAAAGATAAAACATTTGAAAATCATTGTGAATGTCGAGGACACTTGAGCGTATCTTGTCCATGTATCCCCTGGGGGCATTTTGTTGTGCTGTTTTGCAGGTGGGCATCTGTGAATGTTTCCCCAGCAGGTATTCCCCCAAGCAAGTATGGAAGCTATCAGAGCTATGTTCCCATGCCAAGGTGTCTGTGGATAGCGCTTTCTATTCCCCAACAGATCTAAGGGTTGCCTATCCCCAGCAGGCCTGTATTTGCCAATTTCCTTCCTGAGTGGAGCGGGTTCAATGAAGTTTATCTCCAGCTGTTCTCCTAGCTGTGGATTTGTTTGGGTCGTCCCCAGCAGAGTGTTTTATTTCCCAGAGCAGAGTTTATCTTACTTGTGGATTGGTTGGGCTCTCCCCAGTGAAGTCGCCTATTTGTCCCTAACAAGTCACTTTATTACTCCCCGGCGAGTTGCCTTGTTTTCCCCCAGTGGATTTGTATTGATGGTTTCTCAGCGTAGTCGTCCTGCGTATTCCCCGGCGGGTGTTCATCCTTTGCATTTTGCATATAGTGATCATTGCATCCTCAAACTGCGTAGCATTCCCATTCCATATGGAGCATTACGCCATAGAAAAATTCAAACATATGCATTCATGTGTTAACCCAACCAGACTGTATCCCCGGCAGAGGCGGATCATTTTGTTCAACATCGGTACAGCACGTCTGCTACATTTGCTCCTGACAACATTCAGGATTGATATCCCCACGGAGGTTTATTTTCTCACCCGTCCGCGAACGGAAAGCTTGTTTCTCCCCAGTGAGACCCCCAGCAAGTGGTCAGCCTTGCCTTGACGTACCTAAGATGTCATTCTTGTGATACCAGTAAGTGTCATGTCAGCACCCGCGTGTTTTCTTTCTTCGGATGTCGGTAAACATCATCTTTCGATGTCGGTAAACATCGAGTCCCACCCCAGTCATCGGTAAAGGTCTGGTCGTTTTTTGGATGTCGGTAAACATCATTTTTCGATGTCGGTAAACATCAAGTCTCATCCCAGTCATCGGTAAATGTCTGGTCGCCTTTGTTTGATGTCGGTAAACATCATCTTTCGATGTCGGTAAACGTCGAGTTTTTTCCAGCCATCAATAAATGTCTGGTAATTCCCCAGCTAGAGATCCCCAGTAGAGTCGTCGGTAAACGTCCTGTCTGGTTTCCTGTTACAAGTATTTATTTTTCCTTCCCTAGTGAAGTTTTCACCTCTCCGTTGGTGTCAATAAACGCCGAGCCTTTCAAGTATCCCCCCAGTCATCGGTAAATGTCTGGTCGTTTTTGGATGTCGGTAAACATCATCTTTCGATGTCGGTAAACATCGAGTCTCATCCCAGTCATCGGTAAGTGTCTGGTCGTGCGTTTGTCCTTTGATAAAATCAAAATCCCCAAGAGTCGTCGGTAAACGTCTTGTCTGATTATATCTTTTTCCTCCCCCAAGTGGAGACGCCGTCGGTAAATGGCCCCGCTTTTTTCGATATCGGTAAATGTCGAGTCCCCAGTTGGAGCAGCCATCGGTAAATGGTCTTGCTGAAGTTGATATCGGAAAATATCAAGTTGCTTTGAAGCCACCATCGGTAAATGGTCATGCTTCCTTTTTAACATCAAGTTGTTTCCCAGCAGCCATCGGTAAATGGTCTTGCTGAAAATGATATCGGTAAATATCAAGTTTCCAGTATTTAGCCATCGGTAAATGGTTTCGCTTTCCTGAAGTTGTCGTGCAGTCGTCATCGGTAAATGACTTGGCTTTTCTCGGTATCATATCCCGCAGAGTGCAAATTTCTACGGTTCTTTGGTATTCAATCCCTGTGTACCTTGAAAGTCTGACAGTCGTTGCTCTCATCCGTTCAGGTTCTCAGCTGATTGAATAGGGGCAGCTGTAGCACCTCAAATTTGCACCTACCTTTTGTACATACATTCTCATATTAGGTCATTAACATAACATAGTCCATAGCATAGCATTGCATTGTCCTTTGCCCAAGTGCAAGTCCTCTGACAAAATTAGGTCAAACTGGTCAGGAGATCAGTCAATCAAGCAAGCAAGTGCATTTCTCAAGGAGGCAAGTCCCTAGGGTTGGTCCAACATGTTCACATGACCTAGGGGTCCTTTTGAAGTGATTTGGTCAAGGATTGGGTGCTCAGAAGTCATCAGTCATTGTTCAGTCCACCAGAAACCCTAGAAAGTCAACTATGGTCAACTACGGTCAACTGTGTCTGATTTTATGGATTTGAAGGTGGGAGATCGTTTGAAAGGCTTCATTCATGTTCATATAAGTCTCATTTGTCATTTCAAAGATCAAGATTGGAGAATTTGAAGTCAGACAAAAAGTTTCCTAAAATAGTAAGTTGACCTGTAATTGGAAATTGCCAAAAATGGAAAGTTTTGCTCCTCAAATTTACATCATCATACAAGCTTAAAATGAAATTTTGTCCAACATGAAAGTTGAAGATCTTGCTCTCACCTTTCCAAAAAGTCCAAGAACACTCATTTCTCATTTGTGGTTGACAAGTTATGATCAAATCATTTTCAGAAAATGTTGAACTTCAAAGTGAGATAACTTCCAAACCATTTGGCCAAATTGAGTGAGGTTTTTTGCTACAAGTCATATTTGATGTGCTCTATCCAAATTATTCATCACATTTCACCAAAAATCATCCAATTAAAATGGCCTTTTTCAAGTGGTTTGAATTAAAAAGGGGAGAGTTGAAAAATGGACTTTCAAATTAACCATTTCCTACACTTTTTACCAATTGCCAAGGTTCAGAAACTACATTTGGGGTGTGCCTAAGCCCATTTTCATGCAGTAGCATGCACCCCCATGCATAATGATTGGATTTAGCAATTTGCACATATTGGTCATTTTCACTAATTGGCAAAGTTTGGCTTAAGCTCAATTAACAAATTGCATTAACAGATGGTATAAGTAGGTAATTCTAACAGAAAAACAGATTAGCATTCATTTCCATCCAGATCTAGATCTAAAAGAAAAAGTTCTCTCAACATTGTTCTTCATTTTTCTGCAAAAAATCTCCAAAGAGTTTGTGCCATTGCTCATAGATTCATCATTTACTATCATTTTGGAAGCTTTTGCAAGCATAGTTTCGCAGCTGTTGAACCATTTTCAAGCACTGTTCCATTGAACCCCTTCCATGGCAGTTCGAATTTGGAGCATCACCAAGCAAGTTTGAGCTTTCAATACTCCTCCATTCATCATCTAGAACTTGAAGGTGCATCTGTTTCGACTTGTTGTGACCAAATAACCACTGTTCCATACTGCTCTTCAAATCAGGTAAAATTTCGAACCTAGCCAATGGTGAAATCATGCTATGCTTCTTGTAGATCCTTTTGCCATGAATACAATGAGCTTTGAATCGTGAGAAATGGTTGAGAATTGAGAGAGAAACATTGAATTAAAGTTTGTTGGTCAAATGTTGTTGTGCTTAGTTCTTTCATGTTAGCTCGAGTTAGTGAAAACTAGGGTTAGATTATTGATGTACACTGCAAGTTGAGTTGATTGGTATGTTCATTTCAAAATTCTGGGAAATTTGTTCATCACGATGATGAACATGCTACTATTGCATAAACCCTAGCTGCATTTTTTTTTCCAGATCGTGTTTGGCTGGGCTTTGCATGAGTTTACTGTTTCATTGGCCATGCACCAATCAGGCGTGAACACTCCCTTAAGTGAAACGCGGCGTTTCACTTAAGGGACCAGTTAATTACCAAACTGCCACTGCCGGTTATTAATTTAATTAATTCATTTTTTTTTAATTATTATTTCACTTGGCATGGCAAACTTAGAAAATTCATAAGTCACTCATTTTTAATCCAAATTTGATGGGATTTTTTGTGAAATGCTCCTCTTGATCTCTAGTTTATTATGGTGATTTTCCAGGTTTTTTGCACGTATGGATTTTTTAATGTGCTAGGGTTTGTTCATGTGTGTCCATTTTGTGTATGCCTTTCCAATTTGCTTGTGAAAGGATGATACATAATCCAATGCCTCTCAAATTTTTTGTGCTTAAACTAGACATGTTCATGGTGATTTTGATATAGAGTTTATAATTTTATCATTGCTGGTTATTGAGATATGATTTTTTGAATAGGGGTGTGACAATTTGTGTCACACCATTCATGTCCAACTTCATGATTTTAATTACCATGCTTATTGAACTCAAAATGGTCTGGATTTTTACATGAAGACACTTGTGCATGTTGAGAATGCTTGTGAATAGTTCTGGAATTTTTGAATTCATTTCCTATTTGTTTGATAATTTCTTCCCTGTTTGACCAAATTGTTGACCTCTTGTGACACATGATGTTATTTGATTTGTGACATTCTAATTCTTAATTGGATGGACTTGAAATTTGATATGTGAATTGTAGACATCTAAAAGTTTGTCATGGTTTTAGTCCCATTCATTTATCATATGTTGTTTCTGTTTTATGATTAATTGAAGTTGGTGCATGTTTTGATGCTTTGTATGAGTTTGCTTAAGCTTGCCTTGACTTTCTGATTTTCATTGACCTACTTCCCTTGATCCAAATGAGATGAAATTTGATATGCCTATCATGTTATGGATTATGATTGATCATGAATTATTTGAATATTTTTTGAAATGTTTGTGATTGGATTTGAGTTGAATCATTCTGTTGACTTCTATGAGCTCCTATATGACATGCTTTGACCTATTTTGATCATGAAATGATATTGATGAATGATATGAACATGGGACCAGTTGGGTTTGATTTTTAATTGTTTGATCTTGATTTTGGATAAGTTTCATGTTCTGTTTTGATGATTTGATCTCATTTTGACCCTAGTCTTGGACTAGTGGTTTGTGTTCTCACTTTTGAGTTGTGTTTCAGGTTAATAGCACAAATGCTTATGCTTGATGGTGTGCCTCATTTGGAGTTGCTTTCTTGATTTGTTTATGACTAATCATTGGTTTGTTTTGTAGGTTTTAAAACTTGGTCTTATGCCTCATGGCTTGCACTTGTGTGCATTGTGATTGTTATTTGACTGTATAGACTAACTGTTGACTTTTGATGTTTAATGTTGGTTTGTCTGAGTACTGATTGTATTTGATTGATTTCAGGTACATTAGTTGCTTTAGTTCTATTGAGAACTTGCTTTGCTTTGCTTAAGAGCATTTTCATTGAGGTATAATATCCTAACTCCATGTAGTCTGGAAGACCTGGCCTGTTACTTGGTCAGGCACCTGTCTGAAGTCCTCCTTAAGAGGCAATGTTTGTGTTTGTTTACATTTGTCCTTGTACATACTCAAAGACCTCCTAAGTGAAGAGGCATTAGCAGATATAAGGGATGTGCAATCCATCCCCTGCTATTCTGTGTGTCATCTGCCTTGCTCACACCACTGTGTTGATGCATTGCAGATACTAACCCAAGATCTTGTACAGTTGTACAGTTGAGTCAGTGTCATATGTGTAGAAGGGTTCCCACTTTCTGAACCCACACATTCTTGTCTTAAGCTCTCCCAGGCCAGGGATAAGAGCTGTGAAGTCTCATCTTCACTCACCTTTCATCAACTTCACCCTAACTCTCAATGTTAGGGTTAAGAGCTAACATTACCCTGTTACAGTGGTTTGTTTGTTGAGGTTGATATGACCCCTTGACTAAAACCTAACCTTGATTGAGCCCATTGATTGCATATAGTGTGTGCTATATGTGCTTGTGTGTTTGTTTTTTAGCTTGCTTCCTGTGCAAGTTAGGTTTAGTTTGGCTTGCTTCCTGTGCAAGTCATGTTTAGGATAGGCTTGCTCCCTGTGCAAGGTAGCTAGAAACCTTAACTTAGGGATGAATTTGCATGATAACATCTAGGCTCGAGTCGTAGTCTCCCTAGTTGTGTCTCCCTCTGTTATCTGGTTAGGCTAGTCCTGTATCCCTCCGTAGGGGAACTACGTCGCCCTGATCCTCATACCAGATGAGGTACGTAGGCAGGAGATGAGCTGATCTCTCCGGGCGCCCTTTTTGTTTTCTCTTTGTGTGTGTCAGGAGATGGATGTAAGCCCAGCGATTGGCATTCCATATCCTAGTGTTTGTTGTGTGCTTGGAGTCCGGTATAAGTCCATCAAGTGGCATCTGGTTTCCAGTGTGGGTGTGTTTTGGTTCGGATGCTGATGTAAGTCCAGTGATTGGCATTCGGGTTGAAGGTGAGAAAAACAAGAAAGGGGGGGGTTTGAATTGTTTGGAAAAATAAGCGCTTTTCAAAAAGAAAATCACACAAGGATTTTATACTGGTTCGCTTATAACACAAAGCTACTCCAGTCCACCCAGCCAAGGTGATTTCGCCTTCAACAAGGACTTAATCCACTAATCTTGAAAGATTACAAACAACGTCTAAGATACAAAATCTCTTAGCCCTCTCAAGTATACAGACTACACAGAGTCACTTGAGGAAATCAACAAACAATAGAAGAAGGATTTATGTAAACTAGAGTGCTTCTAAGAAAGCAAGTATTACAAAATTAAGAACAAGAGTTTTTCACGTAATAAGCAAAAGCTTCGTGAAGATTTGAGAGCAAGAGTGTTATTCTTGAGTGTTGATGTTTCAGTATATTTTTGACTTATTGGCTTGCTGATTGTTCTCTCGTGTGTTGCTGAAAGTTGATTTGTAATCCTTTATATAGATCAGTTGAAGTAGTGGTTGAAACTGGTGGATATTGAGATGAAGTTACGCCATCACATAATTAGCTAATGCAGGATGACTTTTTCTTCTTGAAATGACTACTTACCACAAGTAGTATTTTCTTTATTGAGATTGGAGATTAACGTCTCTTTCTCAATTAGGAAATCCATTTGAAAATCTTTACTTGTCTTCAACGTTACTCTTTCATGATTAGCAAATCCATAATCAAAGTATTTGTGTTTCTGGAGAACCTTGGGATTTTGCTTCTGATGTTGATCTAAATAGATTCTTCAGAAAGCGTTGCTCAGAGTCAGAGGTTCTAGGACTTACTTCTTGTTCAGATGCTTCTGATACTTGTGTTAAGTTCAGAGTTAGACTTTCTTGAGCTTGTTTCTTCTTCAGAGCTTCTGATCATTTGATAATATGCTTCTGATCTGATACTCTATCTGATGACATCATCAGATTTCTTACTTCTTTCTTTAGAACCCTGCACACTTAGAAACTTTTCGTTAGGGTGCCATTTTTGGTTTCATCCTTTGTTATCATCAAAATCAAGGAATCTGTTGTAGAACAATTTTTGTTCTTACAATCTCCCCCTTTTTGATGATGACAAAACAACTTAAATTAGCAGATGAAACATGAATAAAATTAGATCAGATAGACAGAAGCTCCCCCTGAGATAATGCTAGGGAGTTCAGAAGTTCTTACCAGAGTTTCTTAGGTAAAGAGGTTTCTGAAACTTTCTGCAATTTCTTAAGTCCAGGTTAGATAATTTTATTTATATGAAAAATATGTTGCAGAATGCTTAAGGTATTAGACAATGTTTTCATCAGAGCTAATAATTACTTTCTCCCCCTTTTTGTCAGAATTAAAAAGACATAGTAGAAAATAAGTAAAGAGAAAAAATAAATAAGGAGAAAAACTTGAAATTCATAGATAGAAGCACAAAGGCAACAAACAAAACATCAGATTCAAAGGAACAAGAAAAACATCAGATCCAAAAGAAGACAGAAGCAAAAAAATAAGCAAAAAGAAAGAAATCCTAAGTGCCTAAGGGTTCGGAGGCGGAGGCATTCTCTGAAGCAGCATAGCAAGCATGTTCTGGATGTTTTCGTTGACAGTATCTTGCTTGTCCATTCTGGCCCGGAGTTCATTCTGATCTTTCTTGAGTTCTTTCAGAGTCTCAAGAACCATAGGGATCACAGAGGAGGACTCCCCCAGAGTCAGAGCCTTCTGAGCTTCAGCTTCAGCAGCAGCTTGAGCTTCTGCATCTGCCAGAGCCTTTGCTTCAGCTTCCTTTTGTCTTAGGATTTCCGCTTCCTTAGCAAGTCTTTCTTCTTCAAGCCTTTTTGCTTCTTCTTCAGCTTCCTTGGCCAACCTCTCTTCCTCTAGCCTTTTGGCTTCAGCTTCTCTGGCAAGTCTCTCCTGGAGTCTTGCCTCAGCATCTCTGATGTAGTCATTTATGACTTGTTCAGAGATACTCTTCAGCCTAAAAGACTCAGATGTCATCCAGCCAATGACCCTGTTCCAGTGTGTCCTTACAGATTTAGGATCATCACTGATTTCAGAGTTAGTGACCAGAGAATCGACCTTTTGAACTGAAGCCTCTGCAATCATCATAATGGCTTCCTTAAGGGTAGGTTTAGAGAGTTCAGGTTCAGGTTCTGGTTCAGAGGTATGAGGTGGAGGGCTGAGATTTAAGGTTTGAGGTTCAGATTCTGACTCAGGTTGGGGTTCAGAATCTGCTTCTGGTTGAAGACTGGGGGATGAAGCATAAAGTGGGTTTAAATCTAAAGGTTCGGATTCTGGTTCAGGGACAGCGGGAAGGATTGGTGGGTTGATATCAGAAGTGGGATGGTCAGAGGGTTGGTTTTCAGAAGGTATGGTGGTTGTTTGTTGTGGTGGAGGTGAAGTTGCTTCAGATTCTGTGGTTTGTGTTTGTTGTTGTGAAGCAAGTTGATGAGCATAAATTGTGGCTATGGTTGGGGATGCAGGGTCAGAAAATTCAGGATCAGATGAGAGGGAAACATATGGGGGTGATTCTGGTGCTGAGGATGATGAAGATGAAGTGCTTTGGTGGGTTTGTTGAGGTTCAGAGGGAGGAATGAAGGTTCTGGCTATGTTTAGAACTGGTGTAGGTTGGGAGGTTCTGGTGATTGAGGGTGTAATGTCAGAGGTGGTATAAATGGATTGTGAAGAGAGAGGGTTAGAGGAAGCCATCATAAATTCAGAGGTAGTAGGAGGAACAGACTTACCAGTAGAAAATTGCAGAGGAGCTGAAGATCCACTTCCAGAAGCTCCTTCAAATCTGGCTTTCTTTGCTGGTGGTGCTATCTTCTTCTCAGAAATACCTCTCTTGTATCTGACTAAATCTTCTTCAGAGTCCAGACAGTCATCGAGGCTGAAATCAGAGACATCAATACCTTCTTCCAGCAGACGATGAAGATAGATGGCAACAACGTCTCTGGGCTCATTCTTGAAGAATCTGGCAAGGCCATGAGGCATCTTCCTCTGATCTTTCAAACTATTCCAGGATGTATCCAGAGTTGGCTTGACTTGTATTTCCTTGATTATCCCCATACTCTTGAGGTTTCTGGCATTCAGAGGCTTTCCCACATCTATTGCCAGATCATCCATCAACTTGGTCTTTTCCAGCTCATCTACCAGTCCATGCTCAATGAAGACGTCAGAGAGCAATCTTCCCAGAGGAATGTAGGATCTGGGCTTCATGTTATTCCTGGTTTCTCTGACAGAATCTCTCAGATATCTGAAGAGGAGAGCAGGGAGGTTGATCTTCACACCTTTCTGGATGCAGTACAGAATGCATTTCTGGTCTGCATTAATGTAATCAGAAGAGTTGGAGGCTGGACGATGGTGGATAGTTCCCAGAATAATCTTCAACCACACTCTGAGGTTCTGGTGTAGCTCCTTGTTCTTAGAGGGGTTTCCTTCAACATTTGGTTTGAAGATAGTTGGGTTGATGACTTCAGTGATGCGCTTAGACCTAGGAGGAATGTTGTAAATCCTTTTTCCTCCACTTTGCTCCATATTCAACAAGGAAGCAATAGACGCTTCTGTGATAACTATCTTCACTCCCAGAACAAATGAGACAATGAAGTTGTCATCTGCATCTGCATGTCTCTAGAACTCTTTGACCAAAAGAGGGTAGATTGGACCATACAACCTTTGGAAATAGTTCTCCCACCCTTGTTGACGCAGTTCTCCAGTTAGATCAACGCCATTTCTTCTTAGGTTGTTGAAATCAACCAGCGATTCACACAAGACGTCCAAACCTTCAAAGGGAGTTGAAAGGTTTATGTGGCATTCACGGTCAAGAACGTGAGGTTCTTTGTAGACAGGGGTGACGGTGACGCCGGTAACGGTTGGAGTTTGAGTGTTTGAGGTTTGGGGATTAGAACTAGATTCCATCTGTTGAGAGAAGTTAAAAACTTCTTGTTGTTGAGCATCCATGAAGAAGAAGATGAAGATTGATGAAGAACTTGCAGAGAATGCTTCGAGAGAGGGTTTAGGGTTTTAGAGTGAGTGAGAGTGATAAGTGTGAAAAGTGAGAGAAAGTGTTTATATACTCCAAGTAAAAACATGCAAAACGACACACATTCCAGCGTTAGCACAAAAATCAAAATAGCACGTTTGGGGGGAAAAATGATTACAGCTAATAAATGAATGTCTAATCCCAACAGTACGCACACTGCTCTAGGAGATTTCAAACGTTCTGACCTTTGATTTCTTTTGACAGCTGTCTAGAAGTTCTAGGGTTAGACGCTTAGTCTTCCACGTGTTGATGTATCTGATCTTCAGGAATTCCAAAGGATTGGTTTCTGAAGATTTCTAACTCAGATATCTTCTTAACTTGGTAGAAGTATCAGAGTCAGAGGCAGAAGTACATTTGTTTACATCAGAGTCACATTTTACATTTTCAGAGCCATATTTCACTCAGGGCAATTTTTAATGTTCAGATGTTCTAAGATAAAAAGAAATCTATCTTCAGCTAGAGGCTTAGTAAAGATATCTGCCCATTGATGTTCTGTATCAATGAACTTCAATGTTACTATTCCTTTCTGAACATAGTCTCTGATAAAATGATGTTTTATTTCTATGTGTTTGGCTCTGGAATGTAGAATGGGATTCTTACTTAAACAAATAGCAGCAGTATTATCACAAAAGATAGGAATGTTACTCTCAAAGATTTGTAGATCTTCTAGCTGATGCTTCATCCAGAGCATCTGAGTTGTGCACAGTGATGCTGAGATGTATTCTGCTTCTGCAGTTGATAGAGCAATTGTTGACTGTCTTTTGCTAGCCCAGGAGATTAGATTGTTTCCCAGAAGCTGGCAATTTCCAGAAGTGCTTTTTCGTTCTATTCTATCTCCTGCGTAGTCTGCATCACAGAAACCAGAAAGCCTATACTCTGATGTTTTCTCATACATCAGGCCCAGGTTAGGAGTTCCTTTCAGATACTTAAGAATTCTCTTAACAGCTGTTAAATGAGATTCTCTAGGATCTGATTGGAATCTGGCACAAAGACAGACACTAAAGAGAATATCAGGACGAGTAGCAGTCAGATAGAGGAGAGAGCCTATCATACCTCGATAGAGCTTCTGACAAACCTTGTTGCTTACCTCTTCCTTTTCCAGAATGCAAGTTGGGTGCATAGGAGTTTTTGCAGAGTTGCATTCAGTCATATCAAACTTCTTCAGAACGTCTTTAATGTACTTGCTTTGATGAATGTACGTGACTTCTGGAGTTTGATTGATTTGAATTCCCAGAAAGAACTTTAATTCTTGCATTAAACTCATTTCAAATTCTGCCTGCATTAACTTGGAAAATTCTTGGCAAACAGAGATATTAGCAGAACCAAAAATAATATCATCAACATAAATCTGGCATATCATGAGATCATTATTAAGGTTTTTACAGAAGAGTGTAGAATCAACTTTCCCTCTGATAAAATTTTGTTCCAGAAGAAAATTGCTTAATCGTTCATACCAAGCTCTGGGAGCTTGTTTAAGTCCATATAAGGATTTCTTAAGTTTAAAAACATGTTCTGGAAAATTTGAGTTTTCAAAACCTGGAGGTTGGTTGACATACACTTCTTCTGATATATAACCATTAAGAAATGCACTCTTGACATCCATTTGATATAGTTTAATAGAATGATTAATAGCAAAAGATACAAGAAGACGAATAGATTCTAACCTCGCGACTGGAGCAAAAGTATCATTATAATCAATACCTTCTTGTTGACTATAACCTTGAGCTACCAGTCGTGCTTTGTTTCTGACAACTTCTCCTTTCTCGTTCAGCTTGTTTCTGAAAACCCATCTGGTTCCAATGACATGAGTGCCTCTGGGTTTAGGAACGAGATCCCAGACATCATTCTTTGAGAATTGATCTAATTCTTCTTGCATAGCTGCCACCCAGTCGTTATCCTGAAGAGCTTCATCACAGGACGTAGGCTCAATCAGAGATACTAGTCCCAGAGGAATATCTTCAGAAGTTCTGAAGGTAGATTTGGTTCTAACAGGTTCATCTTTGTTTCCCAAAATCAAATCTTCAGAAACGTTAATACGACTTTTAACTTTCCTTGGAATTTCTGGAGATTTAATTTCTTCAGAGTCTTGAGTGACAGTTGCTTCTGGAATTTTCTCAGATTCTACAAGAGTGATTTCCAAATCTGCAAACTTTTCAACTAGCTTTGACTTTTCAGGGTCAAGCTTATCATCAAATCTGACATGAATTGATTCTTCCACAATTTTGGTTTCTGTGTTGTATACTCTATAGCCTTTAGAGCGTTCTGAGTATCCTAACATAATACCTTTCTGTGCTTTGGAATCAAACTTGTTCAGATGTTCTTTAGTATTTAATATAAAACAAGAGCATCCAAAAGGATGAAAATATGAGATGTTGGGTTTTCTTCCTTTACACAGTTCATAGGGAGTCTTTTCTAGAATAGGTCTTATAGAGATTCTATTCTGAATGTAACACGCTGTATTTACAGCTTCTGCCCAAAAGTGCTTTGCTACATTTGTTTCATTGATCATGGTTCTGGCCATCTCTTGGAGTGTCCTATTCTTCCTCTCAACAACTCCATTTTGTTGTGGAGTTCTAGGGCAGGAGAAATCATGGGATATTCCATTAGAATCAAATAATTCTTCAAAATCTTTGTTTTCAAATTCTCCACCATGATCACTTCTGACTCTAACAATTTTAGAGTCAAATTCTTTTTGCACTTTGGAACAGAAACTGGTGAATACAGAGTGAGACTCACTCTTGTGCTTTAGGAATTTTACCCATGTCCAGCGACTGTAATCATCAACAATGACTAGTCCATACTTCTTTCCATTAACTGATGTTGTTTTCACAGGACCAAATAAGTCAATGTGAAGAAGTTCCAGAGGCTTAGAGGTAGAAACAACATTTTTCTTTTTAAAAGATGTTTTTGAAAATTTTCCTTTCTGACAAGCTTCACACAGAGCATCTGAAGAAAACTTCAGTTTAGGTAGGCCTCTGACTAACTCGAGTTTAGTTAGCTGAGAAAGTTTCCTCATGCTAATGTGGCCTAAGCGTCTATGCCATACCCATTGCTCTTCGTGAACTGACATTAGACATTTAACATTTTGATCTTTTAAATCAGAAAGATTTATTTTGTAAATGTTGTTTTTCCTCTTGCCTGTGAAAAGGACAGAGCCATCGTTCTGATTAATGGCTTTACATGTTTTTTGATTGAAGATTACATCATAACCGTTATCACTTAATTGACTTATGGATAACAAGTTATGCATTAATCCTTCTACATAAAGAACATTAGATATAGAGGGAAGAGTACCATTACCAATAGTTCCGGAGCCTCTGATCCTTCCTTTCTGATCTCCTCCGAAGCCTACAAATCCAGCGTCTTTAAGTTCCAGACTTTGGAACATAGACTTTCTTCCTGTCATGTGTCGCGAGCATCCAGAGTCCAGGTACCATGACTGGTGTCTGAACTTCGCTGCATAGGATATCTGCAACATAGATAATCTTATCTTTCGGTACCCAGAATCTCTTGGGTCCTTTTAGATTAGTTTTCCCAGAGTTTCTTACAACTTTGGGTCTTCTAGCATTTTTAAATTTGTGTTCTTGTGTGTGTGTGTAGTGATATGAAAAAGGAGATTTAATTTTATCACTTGCAGAAGTTTTATCTTCATTAGGGTCATACCCAATTCCCCTTTTATTGTTCTGACTTACTCCATAAATCATGGATGCCATAATACTCCTATCTATCCCATTCTTCAGAAATTCTTGAAAGGCTTCTTCATATTTATAAATAATTTTATTTGAAGTTTGTGGTGCTTGAGATAACGTTTCTTCTAATTCTGAGCTTTTTGTTTTTGCTTCATCTCTTTCTAACATTAAAGATTTGATTGTATCTTCTTGTGATAGAATTGTTATCTCAAGTTCACTACATTCTTCAAATTTTGCTTTAAGACAGCCTTTAATATTTTTAAATTTTTGTTTTAATTTCTGATAAGATGTAAGAGTTTCTGACAAACATGATTCTAAGTCAGATCGAGAAAGTTCAGAAAATACCTCTTCAGATTCTTCGTCTGAGCTGCTGGATGTGGTAGCCATAAGTGCTACGTTGGCCTGTTCATCAGAGTCAGATTCTGATGATCCAGATTCACTGTCATCCCAGGTAGCCATCAGTCCTTTCTTTGTCCTGAAGGTGTTTTTCTTGAAGCTTTCTTTTCTGGGGTTGTCCTTCTTCAACTTGGGGCATTCATTTCTGTAATGACCTGTTTCTTTACATTCATAACAGGTAATATCTTTGTTAGCTTTACCTTTTGAAGTTGACTCTGATCGATCCCCTCTGGGTCTTGGTCTTCTGAAGTTGTTGTTCCTCTTTTTCCAGAGTTGCTTGACTCTTCTGGTTAGTAGGGACAACTCTTCTTCATCATCAGAGTCTTCAGGTTCAGAGTCGTCAGTGTCTTCAGTTTCTGCCTGGAGAGCTTTGGTTCTGTCAGGTTTTCGTCTTTAAGATCTGGACTTTAGCGCTACGGACTTGTTCCTTTTCTGAGGCTCATCCTCCTCTAGTTCTATCTCATGACTTCTGAGAGAAGTAACAAGTTCTTCAAGGCTGATATTGTTCAGATCCTTTGATAGCTTCAGAGCAGTAACCATAGGTCTCCATTTCTTTGGCAGACTTCTGACTATCTTCTTAACATGATCTGCAGTCGTGTATCCTTTGTCTAACACTTTAAGACCTGCAATAAGAGTTTGAAATCTAGAAAACATAGCCTCTATAGCTTCGTCGTCTTCCATTTTGAAGGCTTCATATTTCTGGATAAGTGCCAGAGCCTTCGTCTCCTTGACTTGGGAGTTTCCTTCATGGGTCATCTTCAGAGAGTCAAGTATATCTTTGGCAGTCTCTCTGTTGGTGATCTTTTCATATTCATTGTATGATATAGCATTTAGAAGTATTGTTCTGGCCTTGTGGTGATTTTTGAAAACACGTTTCTGATCTTCTGACATCTTACTTCTGGGAACTTCAGCTCCATTTAAGACTGGAGGTTTGTATCCATCTGTGACAATGTCCCATAGGTCAGCATCATAACCCAGAAAGAAACTTTCGATTCTGTCTTTCCAGTAATCAAATTTCTCTCCATCAAAAACAGGAGGCTTGGCATTGTAAGAATCTCTTTCATTTGAGTGGGCCATTGTTTTTCTCGAACTGGATCTCTCTACACGGTTAAGTGTTTGATTAGAAAATCAATAACAGAGCCGGAGCTCTGATACCAATTGAAGGTGAGAAAAACAAGAAAGGGGGGGTTTGAATTGTTTGGAAAAATAAGCGCTTTTCAAAAGAAAATCACACAAGGATTTTATACTGGTTCGCTTATAACACAAAGCTACTCCAGTCCACCCAGCCAAGGTGATTTCGCCTTCAACAAGGACTTAATCCACTAATCTTGAAAGATTACAAACAACGTCTAAGATACAAAATCTCTTAGCCCTCTCAAGTATACAGACTACACAGAGTCACTTGAGGAAATCAACAAACAATAGAAGAAGGATTTATGTAAACTAGAGTGCTTCTAAGAAAGCAAGTATTACAAAATTAAGAACAAGAGTTTTTCACGTAATAAGCAAAAGCTTCGTGAAGATTTGAGAGCAAGAGTGTTATTCTTGAGTGTTGATGTTTCAGTATATTTTTGACTTATTGGCTTGCTGATTGTTCTCTCGTGTGTTGCTGAAAGTTGATTTGTAATCCTTTATATAGATCAGTTGAAGTAGTGGTTGAAACTGGTGGATATTGAGATGAAGTTACGCCATCACATAATTAGCTAATGCAGGATGACTTTTTCTTCTTGAAATGACTACTTACCACAAGTAGTATTTTCTTTATTGAGATTGGAGATTAACGTCTCTTTCTCAATTAGGAAATCCATTTGAAAATCTTTACTTGTCTTCAACGTTACTCTTTCATGATTAGCAAATCCATAATCAAAGTATTTGTGTTTCTGGAGAACCTTGGAATTTTGCTTCTGATGTTGATCTAAATAGATTCTTCAGAAAGCGTTGCTCAGAGTCAGAGGTTCTAGGACTTACTTCTTGTTCAGATGCTTCTGATACTTGTGTTAAGTTCAGAGTTAGACTTTCTTGAGCTTGTTTCTTCTTCAGAGCTTCTGATCATTTGATAATATGCTTCTGATCTGATACTCTATCTGATGACATCATCAGATTTCTTACTTCTTTCTTTAGAACCCTGCACACTTAGAAACTTTTCATTAGGGTGCCATTTTTGGTTTCATCCTTTGTTATCATCAAAATCAAGGAATCTGTTGTAGAACAATTTTTGTTCTTACACGGGTTCCACGTTTGCCTGTGTCTGTTGTGTTTATTTGTGTGCGTGTTAGCCGAGCTACGAATGCTCTGATTCTCCTTCGTCCAAGGAGATACGTATGCATAGGATGCGACATCCTAGCGAGCATGTGTCGTTCCCCCGGTCGAACTACTTTGACTCTGATGACTATGCTTGATAGACTAAGTAGGCCCAGGATGCGATATCCTGCCGAGTCAGCCTTGTTTGTTTTCTTGTGTCTCTTTCAGCCAGTGTGTGTGTGTGTGTTTGAGCAATGTTTTAGCAACCATTTTCCTTCCTTTAGTGCGTGGATCCCGTCGAGTACGACGGATGCGTAGGGGTGCTAATACCTTCCCTTCGCATAACCGACTCCCGATCCCATTCTCTTTGGTCGCGAGACCATGCTTTTTCCAGGTTTACTCTGAGCGTTTCCTTTCCCCCTTTTGGGATAAATAACGCACGGTGGCGGCTCTGTTGTTCTTGTTTTCCCGCCGGTTTTTCGCGTAATGCGACAGCTGGCGACTCTGCTGGGGAATAGAAGAGTTGACCTGTGCTGGTCCATCTTCCCTGAGCGAGTCTCTCCTAGCGCTCTCTAGGTTAGGGTTTTGGTTGCTGTTTGCTGTTTTGTTATTGCATTCATTATTTATTGTTTGCATTCATTTATTGTTTGCATTTATGTTTGCACTTATGTTTGCATTCATTCACATTCATTGTTTATCTGGTTGGCTGGTTGTCTGTTTCTCTATGTTGGGGTGGGAGTTACTTGAGGTAAAAGGCCCAATACCCAGGCCATGAGTGAAATCTAGGATGCTTAGGAATAGAGTGATTCATGGGAAGCGGGTGGTATTGCACCACTTAGCGGAACATTGATATCACGAGCAGTTCTGACCCTGGTGGGATATCATCGTTGCATACTTCGGGTGTGTATATGAAGGTATTCTGCGAAAGGTTATTTATGCTGCGTTTCTCTCGACCTTACCCTGGCCTAGACGACACCCGTGAGTGGGGAAGGGTTGATCATTATTACAGGTACCGTTGGTGACTTGTGGTTCTGTTGGTGACTTTGGGTTCAGATGACAGTTCTCAGTTGACTTTGGGTTTCAATTGGATTTGGGGTTCTGAGTTTAAACCGAAGCTTCGAACTTGTGTTCAGAGATGCACCGCCAGCCAGTTGTGTCTGCATCATGTGCATCATAGCATGTTTATTTTCAAAAAAAATACGCAATAAAAAAAGAATCGAAAAAAATTGAAAAAAAAGTCGAAAAAAAAAAAGAAAAAAAAAACTAATCTCTGCATGCATATCATTTCTCAGGTACATTCCAGAGCTTGTTCACTGATAGAGATGGCAACAGTCCCAGAGCCGAAGCGGAAGACTTGTTCCTACAGCTTTCATCGTGAGTCGTTGACTTCATTGTTCGAGTTGAGTAGCCTGATAACCAGTGGTAACCAGAAGGGGTTCATTGACCAGTATGGGGATATTCTGACGCTGTTAAAGATGGTAGTCGATCCGGTGCCGTTGCAGACTCTTCTTCAGTTCTACGACCCAGAGCTTCGTTGCTTCACCTTTCAAGATTATCAGTTGGCGCCTACTCTCGAGGAGTATTCTATTCTGCTGAGTGTCCCGATTCAGCATCAGGTTCCTTTCTTGGACGTACCGAAGGAAGTTAATTTCAGAGTTGTTGCCAGAGCTCTCCATTTGAGTGTCAAAGAAGTCTGTGATAACTGGAAGCCCAGTGGGGATGTTCTGGGTCTGCCGTTGAAGTTTCTGCTGAGAGTTGCCAGAGGAGAAGCAGAAAAGGGGAATTGGGAAGCTTTTCATGCCCAACTTGCTGTTATGATCTATGGGATCGTCCTATTCCCGAGCATGCCCAATTTTGTGGACTATGCTGCGGTCTGTATCTTCATTGGAGGGAATCCAGTTCCTACTCTGTTAGCTGACACTTACTATGCTATTCACAGTAGGCATGGTAAGGGTGGAGCTATCAGATACTGTTTACCTCTCTTGCTCAGATGGTTCATGTCTCTCCTGCCAGTTAATGGACCCTTTGTGGATGCTCAGAGCACTCATAAGTGGACTCAGAGGGTTATGTCTCTTACCGCTTATGACATCAGATGGCAGTCATACCGGATGGATGTGCGGGATGTTGTTATGAGTTGTGGAGAATTCCGGAACGTGCCGCTCGTGGGGACCAAGGGTTGCATAAATTATAACCCAGTTCTTTCTCTTCGCCAGTTAGGGTTTGTGATGAAAGGAAGACCACTTGAGGCTGAGATAGTTGAAAGTGTGTATTTTGAGAAGTAGAGTAACCCGGCTAGATTGGAGCAGATAGGAAGAGCTTGGAGGTCTGTTGGAGTTAAAGATGGATCTGTTTTAGGGAAGAAGTTTGCCATTGCTATGCCTGATTACACTGATTGGGTAAAGAAGAGAGTGGAAACTTTGTTGTTACCCTACGATAGAATGGAGCCGTTGCAGGAGCAACCACCTTTGATCCTTGCTGAGAGTGTGCCCGCTGAGCACTACAAGCAAGCCCTGATGGAGAATCGCCGGTTGAGAGAGAAGGAGCAAGATACCCAGATGAAGCTGTACCAAGCCAAGGCTGATAGGTTGAACTTGGCCCATCAACTCAAAGGAGTGCAAGGAGAGGATGCTAGCAGACTAAGAAGCAAGAAGAGATCTTACAAGGAGATGGAATCCATGTTGGATGCAGAACACCGGGAGTGCTTGAGGCTGCAGAGAGCTGAAGTCAGTTACCAGAAGAAAATCAGAGACCTGGAGAAGCAACTCAGAGACAGAGACAGCCAGTTGAAGAAAGAGGTAGATTTGAGGCAGGCATCAGAGAACTACCTTGGAGGAGAAGTTATAGAGCTTAGACGACAACTGAAGGAGAAGATCACCCCTCTACCAGAATGTTCAGAATGCGCCCTGTTGATAGACTAGTGCCAATACCTGAAGACTCTCATTCCGGAATACCGTTTGTCTTATATTATTTCTTTGATGTGTATGTTTGAGAATCACCTCCAGGCTTGTTGGATGGGATTCATTTGTTGTACTCCGTTTGTATGGATCTTTGTCGACTTTTTTGTATGAGCCTGTTTGCTCTTATCTATAGATAAAGTTGTTGGCGTTTCATTTTGTTCTCAGTTACCTTGTATGTTGTTCTCTTGTTGCTGCAGGTTGCCATCTTATGAGGATGAGTCAGGCTCTTTGAATGCTTAAGAAATGAGCATATCATGTGCATCATACGCATCATTAACATCATACTCATATCATTTTGCATAGCAGGTGTTCTTGTTCGTGACTTCTCACTTTGATTCCTGTGTTCAGGCAGGATAGCTGATCAAAGACCGCACCGCTACTCAACGAGACTCAACCATCAAAGGAACATGGATCAGGTGCAAGCTGAGTTAGCAGAGATGAGGGCTAACATGGCCCAGTTCATGCATATGATGCAAGGGGTGGCGCAAGGACAAGAAGAACTCCGAGCTCTAGTTCAGAGGCAAGAAGCTGTAATTCCACCGCCCAACCAAGCTTTGCCAGAGGGAGGCCCGATCAATGACAACCCTACTGCGGCTGTGCCCATCAACAACTATGTTGTAGGGGATGAATTAAGAGGTATTCGAGTCAACGGTCAACCAATTGCTCCAAAGACCGCCAATGCCAGAGTAGTCCGTGCTCCGGCCCGTAATCAGGCTCCGATGGTGGACAGACAAGAGGATATCTTCACTATGCTCAGTGAAGATGAAGACGTCCTGGGAAGGGTTGATGAGAGAGATCGTAAAGTTGAGGCCCTTGCTGAAAAGATCCGGGCTATGGAGTGTCAAAATTCTCTCGGTTTTGACGTAACTAATATGGGGTTAGTGGAAGGCTTAAGAATCCCGTATAAGTTCAAAGCACCGTCCTTCGACAAATACAACGGCACTTCTTGCCCTCGCACTCATGTGCAGGCATACTATCGAAAGATCTCGGCGTATACTGACGACGAGAAGATGTGGATGTACTTTTTCCAAGATAGCCTATCTGGGGCTTCTTTGGACTGGTACATGGAGTTAAAAAGAGAGACGATCCGCTGTTGGAGGGATTTGGGAGAAGCTTTCCTCAGACAATACAAGCACAACATGGATATGGCACCTAGCCGGACTCAGTTGCAGAGTCTGTGCCAGAAAAATAATGAGAGCTTCAAAGAGTACGCCCAGAGGTGGCGTGAGCTTGCTGCGAGAGTTCAGCCCCCTATGCTGGAAATGGAGTTGACAGACATGTTCATCGGCACTCTTCAAGGTGTATTTATGGACCGGATGGGAAGCTGCCCATTCGGTAGTTTTTCTGATGTCGTCATCTATGGCGAGAGAACTGAAAGTCTGATCAAGGCCGGTAAAATTCAAGATGTGGGTTCTTCTTCGTCATCAAAGAAACCTTTCTCTGGGGCACCTCGCTGTAGAGAAGGTGAAACCAATGCTGTACAACACCGAGGGAATGTGTACAGAGGAAATGTGAATAGAGATCAGTATCGCCCGGTTGCTGTAGTGACCATTCCTGCACCTCAACCTCGTCAACAACAACAAAGAGTTCAACAACCGCAACAACAACAACAACAACAACAACGTCCGTATCAGCCCAGGCAAAGAATGCCTGACCGACGTTTTGATCCGCTACCAATGTCATACGCAGAACTACTGCCCGAACTACTCAGGTTGGGGTTTGTTAAGCTGCGTACGATGGCTCCACCAACAGTATTGCCTCCGGGGTACGACGCCAACGTCCGTTGTGACTTTCACTCCGAGGCACCAGGCCACCATACTGAGAAGTGTCGGGCTTTCTAGCACAAAGTCCAAGATTTGATCGATGCCAAGGCGATCAACTTTGCTCCGGTACCTAACATTGTGAACAATCCTATGCCTCAGCATGGTGGGCATAGGGTAAACAATATTGAAGGGGAAGCTAAAGATCTGGCTGCTAGTGTTGATGATGTTCAGACTCATTTGTTGGTGGTAAAGGGCCGTCTGCTGAATGGGAGTGTCTACCCGGGTTATGATGAGGGCTGTTTTGGTTGTGCTGAAGCTGATAATGGCTGTGACCAGTTGAGGGCTGGTATTCAAAAGCTGATTGACGAGGGTTGTGTTCAGTTCAGTTGGGCTGTCAGAGATAATGGGTCGGTGTCAACTGTCACCATCTATTTTAAACCGTCTGAAGGACGTGGACAAGGGGTTGTTAGTACATCTGCAACAAGTGGTACCCCAGTTACCATTTCTGCTCCGGTAACCATCAATGCTCCAACTACTATCGTTGCGTCTGGAAGAAGACCGGTTGAGAATAGTAGGGTTGTGCCATGGAGATATGATAATGCTTACCGCAGTAACAGAAGGGCTGATAATCAGACAAGGCCAGCAAGTCGAGCGCCTGTTACGATCAGTGCACCAGTTAAAACTCCTGTGGTTGTGAGTCCCGTTGTGGACAACGTTGGTGGACCAGAAGGCTTTACTCGGAGTGGACGATTGTTTGCTCCTCAACCGTTGAGAGATGCCAATGCTGAGGCATCTGCTAGGGCGAAAGGCAAACAGGTTGTTGTTGACGAAGAACCGGCTCAGAAGGAGGTGCCTGAGGGTTCATTTGAAAAGGACGTGGAGGAATTTATGAAGATCATAAAGAAGAGTGACTACAAGATCGTAGATCAACTCAACCAGACTCCGTCCAAAATTTCAATTCTCTCTTTGCTGCTGTGCTCTGAGGCACATCGTGATGCCTTGTTGAGGATGCTGAACATGGCTTACGTACCTCAAGAGATTTCCGTCAACCAGCTAGAGGGTGTGTTGGCCAACGTGAGCACCAGGCATGGTGTAGGATTCACTGACCTAGACTTAACGCCTGAGGGTCGCAATCATAACAAAGCCTTGCATATCACTATGGAATGTGTCATACGGTGAACTGGACTTTAGGTATTTTGCTTTTTATCGCAATGTCGCGGATAGCAAGAGTCGCCACCGACTTTTCTTTTATCCCATAAGGAAAGGTGGAAAAGAACAGGAAAGACCTTAATTTTAAATTCTTAGGTTCGGGAGGTACTTTATACAAAGGGAAGGTGTTAGGCACCCTTTGCATCCATGGTTATCCATGGGCTCTTAATTGCTCAATCATTTATGTTTTCTTTGTTTGAAAAAAAGCGGTTGAGAAATGTATGAAAATGTTTAGAAAATGAGAATTTAACTTTGTAATGATTCTTGCATGAATGTATACAAAGTGGTTATCTCGTTTAATTTAGAAAATAGTTTAGAAAAATATAACTCGGCAATGATCCTAGTACGGATGTATGCTAAGTGGTGATTTTCCAGAAGAAGACGTTTGAAAGGTGCGAGGTGCGAAAAGTATATTTTTTTAGGTTATGACTGAGCAATTAAGGTTATACCTGTCCGAGGTCTTTCCGGGCATTTCCCATCCTTATGAGGGTAAAACTGTCCTTACTATTGAGAAGTAAGTGGTTTTATCCTGGGGATGTTGAAGGGTCATCGTAGGGTCATCGATAGGTCATTGAAGGCAACAGTTGTAAGGATACCTTAGCATTCGAAGGGGCGATCATCATTTAACCGTAGGCTACACCGAAGGGTCGTCGAGGGACAAAATCGTATTTTCGAAGGCAACATCCGAGGGACCACAATTTATTTTATGATGATTTAACCGAAGGGTCTTTGCTAAAGGTATCCCCATATTCGCGGGACATGACCACTATACCGTAATACCGTAAGGCAGCAGAGAGAGGTCCAAGATCATTTATTTAAAGGTCATATTTTAAAGTCAATTAAGTAATTAAGTCCATACTAAAATCAATGCATTAAAATTAATACATTAAAATTAATACATTAAAGTTAAGACATTAAAATGAACACATTAAAATTAATTAGGCCACTTAGGATGAGTCTCCACAAGGGTATCCCACAAATAAAGTGGGAGACCTAAACAGCAATCTTTTCCCGGGACATATGAACCTTTGCAAAATTCAGCAAACGGGTTAGAATACCAAATCAGGGTGCAATCGAGAGTTGCACCAAAGTAATAGGTAAACAAAGCATGGTTATGATAAAACAGGTCAGATGGGCAAAGATCAAAATAGGACGAAGAACAGCGGCACCCATTACAACAATTCAAAGTATCCAGGCGTACTTAAGTTACATGCAAAGCCTCAAATATATTTATGAATCTCAATTATGATATCACATGTGAATTAGGAACATAAGGCGATAATAGTAACGCAAACCTGTTTGCAATGGAGTCGCAACCTTGAATGGGCCGATCGGGTAGAATTGAGCGGAGGTGACCTTGCTGCCGCCGTAAGATTATATTCGGTAAAAAGGCACACAATAGTTTCCGTTGTAGAAACTATTGTGCGAAAAGAATTAACTAAATACCAAAAGGGAATCCGGAATTGCAAAAGAAATAGTGTAGCACTTGTAAAACACAATGCCTAAGCTGCTGGAAAAGAAGAAAAAAATGCAAAGGCGAAAACGGCAAAGGAAAAAAGAATCTCCGAAAAAGCTCCCCTTTTAGGTTTTCAAGGTGGCTATTTATATTGTTGTCATTAGGTCATGTATGCTGCCCAAAAAGTCTTCAACGTGCGCATGGATATAGTGGATGCAGGGCCCAACATTCCTCAACGGATCTTCAAATCTCCGAAGCGTTACCTGCGCCTACAAAGTAGGGGAATGGTGTGACGTTCGTCACACCATGTGTGACGCCCGTCCCAGGGGTGTGCTGCGTGACGCTCGTCACGCCTTCTGTGACGCCCGTCACAAGGCTGTGTTGCGTGACGCTCGTCACGCCCTCTGTGACGTCCGTCACAGGCACAACATTTGTGTCTTGCGCTTTGGGCTGGGCTTTGCTGTTTGGTTCGTTTTCTTTTCTTTTTGCACCCCTTTTTCTCCGCTTCCAAATAAACCACTTTCATATTATCACTGGGTGAGCATGTAGGCCAGTTTGGGTCATTCGCGAGCTGGGCCTTTGTTCCTTTAAGTGTCATAAAATGAGTCGGAGTGCCCTGAGATGTCTTGAAATATTAATGGGCAAATTTTGGGGTATGACAGCTGCCCCTGTTCAATATTCTTGAACCGAGAGAGTAGAATGGTATGTGCCGTTCGTGGTCTGGAGGTGAAAGATTATTGAACACTAGAATGCCCCGAAATTTTGCACTTGCCAATTAGTCTTGGTGGAGATGGGCTTAAAGATACCATCCAAGAAACTTGCTGAGGAGATTTCCAGATTGTGTCACCATTATGCTGTTGACTTCGTCGGGGAGTCAGAGTATGCTATACTGCTGGGGATAAGGGATCAGAATGGATCATACATTAGACCGTGTCTGAAGACCAGAGTGGGCTATCCATTAGGCAGATGACTTTGCTGAGGATGAAAAATCAGAACGGATCGTACGCTAGATTGTATCTGAGTTGAAGATCCAAATGGGTCTTACGAGAGACTGTATTGGAGTTGCAGGATGAGCCGTCCATTAGGCTGAATCTGATGATAAAAGGGGGTAGTCGTACACTAGACTACACTTCAGAAATGTACCGTACACTAGGTAGCATCTGAGGAGACAAAGGTCTTAATTGGGTCGTACATTAGACCGTATCAGAGCAGAATGAGCCGTCCATTAGGCCGAATCTGATGATAAAAAGGGGGTAGTCGTACACTAGACTACACTTCAGAAATGTACCGTACACTAGGTAGCATCTGAGGAGACAAAGGTCTTAATTGGGTCGTACATTAGACCGTATCAGAGCAGAATGAGCCGTCCATTAGGCCGAATCTGATGATAAAAGGGGGTAGTCGTACACTAGACTACACTTCAGAAATGTACCGTACACTAGGTAGCATCTGAGGAGACAAAGGTCTTAATTGGGTCGTACATTAGACCGTATCAGAGCAGAATGAGCCGTCCATTAGGCCGAATCTGATGATAAAAGGGGGTAGTCGTACACTAGACTACACTTCAGAAATGTACCGTACACTAGGTAGCATCTGAGGAGACAAAGGTCTTAATTGGGTCGTACATTAGACCGTCTTGAAATAGTTGAAGGAATCATATGTTGGGCTGAATCAGAATGAACCGTATGTTAGGCTGTATCTGATAATATCTGTACATGTTGTACTTGCAATAAATGTCTGGGATGAGCTTAAAGATGCCATCGTTAGGAAGATACTGAACTGTAGTCAGAATGCATGTCCCGGGAATTGTATCTGAGATACATATCTGGATCTTGTACATAATTGATAGAGGTGTCTGTCTGAATGAATGTTCCCGTGAATTGCATCTGGAATATGTATCTGAATCTTGTCTGTGATTGATAAAGGCGTCTGCCTGGATGAGCCTTTTACTTTGACTATATCAGGAGGATAATTAACCTGCAAAGAAAGGTTAGCTTTATGCCATGTCATGATGCATGAGATGTTCTATGCTTTCGAAAATAAATGCGAATGTTGTATGCATGCGTATGATGTGAAATGATGTAAGGAATGAGTTATGCGTATGAGAAGTTCTGCTTGGAGACCTACTGGGGAAAATAAATCCCCATCTACTGATTGGAGATACTTGTAATGATGACCCTTTCGCGGCAGGGGGTTGTTGATTTGGTCTGATGGCGGAAATATTCAACAGAGCCTGGCTGGGGATGGAAGAGAGGATCAATCTGTCTGATGGTGCCAACCTCTGTTGGGGGATAGCTGGCTGTGCCGGGGAATACTGCCCACTTCTTCTGGGGCAGAACAGGCTTGCTGGGGGAAGAGAATTGGTAGTGGACTCATCGGGAGCATGATTAGACCTTATCCTCGATCCCAAAGTCTTGTAGTAACTGCTATTGCTATTCTATGTACGTATTTTTGATAAACATTGATCATATTCAAATGCACATATTAATTCAAATTAAATCAATGGACGTTTACGCAAACAAGACGGAAAAAGTAAAAACAAAAATATCTTTTTTGCAAGAAGGTTGTATTGATTTTGAAAGGAGGCCTATAAACAGGCAATTTGTGTACAAGGAGACAGAAATCCTGGTAAGAGGAAATTGTCGAAAACAAAGAGAAAGCTATGTGGAAGAAGTCCTATTGATTTCAAGCCTACTACTGTCATTATGTCTTCGAGCATCTCATCCCTTGCTGTCGGATAGAAGTGATTGGCTTGGTCAGTCCCTCGAACTTGGATGAAAGTTGACTGAGAACGGGACATAGTCATACGCTTTAATCCCTAATTTTTGCCTGGACCGCCTTTTCAGGTTTTCAGTCCACCAGGATACCCTTTTTTGCCCAAGCCGCCTTTTCAGGTTTTCGACTTGCCGGGTGTACATTTTTTTTATATATCCCTAATTTTTGCCCGAACCCTTTTGGTTCGCCGGGATGCCCTTACTTTTGCCTAGATACGTCGATCTAGCGGGTCTCTTTTATGCGTAGTATTTTTTAACTATGTCCGCGTTCACGGGATGTGGGAAGTCTTCACCATCCATTGTAGCAAGTATCATGGCTCCACCAGAGAATACCTTCTTAACTACAAATGGCCCTTCGTATGTGGGAGTCCATTTGCCTCTGGGATCACCTTGGGGTAGAATGATACGCTTGATCACCAAGTCGCCAGTTTGATACACCTGTCTCTTGACTCTTTTGTTAAATGCCTGGGTCATGCGCTTCTGATATATCTGTCCATGACAAACAGCCGCAAGTCTCTTCTCATCGATCAAGTTTATCTGATCGAGTCGTGTCTGAATCCATTCATCTTCATCTAAGCCCGCCTCTTTCATGATCCTTAGGGAGGGAATCTGAACTTCCACTGGTAAAACGGCTTCCATTCCATAGACTAAAGAGAAAGGAGTTGCCCCTGTCGAAGTGCGTACTGAAGTGCGATACCCGTGAAGGGCAAACGGTAACATCTCATGCCAGTCTTTGTATGTTACCGTCATCTTTTGTATGATCTTCTTGATATTCTTATTAGCAGCTTCTACGGCGCCATTCATCTTTGGCCGGTACGGAGAAGAGTTGTGATGCTTAATTTTGAACTGCGTGCAGAGTTCAGTAATCATCTTGTTGTTCAAATTAGTACCATTGTCCGTGATAATTCTTTCAGGGATGCCATACCGACAAATAAGACTATTTTTGATGAACCGTGCCACCACATTCTTGGTGACAGAAGCGAAGGAGGCTGCCTCTACCCACTTCGTGAAGTAATCAATGGCGACGAGAATGAAGCGATGTCCATTAGAAGCCGTAGGTTTAATCTCTCCAATCATGTCGATGCCCCACATTGCAAAGGGCCAAGGAGCTGTCAACACGTTCAATGGAGCAGGAGGCGCATGTACTTTATCCGCATAGATCTGACACTTGTGGCAGGTTCTGGAGTGATGGTGACAATCGGCTTCCATGGTAGACCAATAATACCCTGCTCTCAGAATCTTCTTGGCCATCGTATGTCCATTAGAATGAGTCCCAAAAAAATACGTCGTGCATGTCTCCCATAATCTTTCTGCTTCCTTTCTATCCACACAGCGAAGCAGAGTCGAATCATGATTGCGTTTGTATAACACTCCATTACTCAGAAAGAATTTAGCGGAGAACTTCCTCAGGAATTTTCTGTCCTTGATGGATGCCCCTTCAGGGTATTCCTGAGCTTCCAAATATCTTCTTATGTCGTGGAACCAAGGTTTCTCCTGTACCTTCTCAGTGTTAAGTCCATAACAGTACGCTGGTTCATCTAACCGTCCAATGGTAATCATGGGAGCTTCACCGTCCCATCTGACTCTGAACATAGACGACATGGTAGCTAATGCGTCTGCCAACTGATTCTCTTCTCGTGGGATATGTTCAAATGTTATCTCTTCAAAGTATGGGATCAATGTCATCACCTGCTCTCGATAAGGGATGAGATTTGGATGTTTAGTATCCCATTCCCCTTTGATCTGACTGATTACCAAGGCCGAATCTCCGTACACACTCAAAAGCTTGATTCGCCAATCTATAGCAGCTTTGAGTCCAAAAATACATGCTTCATACTCAGCCATATTATTGGTACAATGGAAACATAGTCTAGCCGTGAGAGGTGTATGGTAACCTCCGGGAGAAATGAGTACAACCCCAACACCATGGCCCAATGCATTAGAAGATCCATCAAAGACCATAGTCCATCGGGATCCCCATTCGGGTCCTTCATCTGGTTTAGGTTTTCCATTATCAGTAACAAGCATGACATCCTCATCTGGGAACTCAAAATTCATAGATTGGTAATCGTCCACCGCTTGATGAGCCAAATGATCAGCTAGCACGCTTCCTTTGATTGCTTTCTGGGTAGTGTACTGGATATCGTACTCTGTTAAGATCATCTGCCATCTCGCTATTCTTCCGGAGAGGGCAGGCTTCTCGAACATGTATTTGATGGGATCCATCCTAGAAATCAACAAAGTGGTCTGATTCAACATATACTGTCTTAGTCGGCGAGCAGCCCAGGCCAAAGCACAGCAAGTTCTCTCGAGCAGTGAGTATCTTGTTTCACAGTCGGTAAACTTTTTGCTCAGGTAGTATATGGCATGCTCTTTTCGACCAGACTCGTCATGTTGCCCCAATACGCACCCCATTGAATTTTCTAACACGGTCAAATACATGATTAGAGGTCTTCCTTCAACTGGTGGTATCAGAATCGGAGGTTCCTGGAGATATTTCTTGATTTTGTCAAAAGCTTCTTGACATTCCTCATTCCATATCATCTTTTGATTTTTCCTCAGTAGCTTGAAGATGGGTTTGCAAGTAGCGGTCAAGTGGGAGATAAATCGAGCAATGTAGTTCAAGCGTCCCAAGAAACCTCTGACCTCTTTCTCCGTACGGGGAACTGGCATTTCTTGAATAGCCTTCACTTTAGCCGGGTCAACCTCGATTCCTTTACCGCTGACAATAAAGCCCAAGAGTTTACCGGATCTCACTCCAAAAGTGCATTTGTTTGGATTCAATCTCAACTTGTACTTCTTCAACCTCTCGAACAGTTTGTATAAGTGATCGAGATGTTCTTCTTCAGTATGAGATCTAGCTATCATGTCGTCCACATATACTTCTATCTCATGATGAATCATATCATGGAACAAAACCACCATAGCACGCTGGTACGTTGCCCCAGCGTTCTTTAGACCAAATGGCATTACTTTATAACAGAACGTGCCCCATTGCGTCACAAACGTAGTCTTCTCCATGTCCTCAGGCGCCATCTTAATCTGGTTGTAACCCGAGAATCCATCCATGAATGAGAATACTTTGTGTTGAGCGGTGTTATCTACCAGAACATCAATGTGCGGGAGCGGAAAGTCGTCTTTGGGACTTGCTTTATTCAGGTCTCGGTAATCTACGCACATTCGCACCTTACCATCCTTCTTTGGCACAGGCACCACATTAGCAACCCATTGAGGATAAGAAGTAACGGCTAGGAAACCGGCATTGAATTGTTTCATAACCTCGGCTTTGATTTTCTCAGACATTTCGGGACGCATGCGGCGAACCTTTTGCTTGACAGGACGACAGTCTTTCTTCGTAGGCAGCCGATGCACCACTATATTAGTATCCAACCCGGGCATGTCTTCATAAGACCAAGCAAAAACCTCCACATAGTCGTGCAACATCTGGATCACCTTACTTTCACACCACTTTCCAAATCTGCTCCTATTTTGACTTCTTTTCTGTCTACCTTAGTACCCAGGTTTACGATTTCGAGGGACTCTTCATGCGGCTGTATAGTCCTTTCCTCTTGCAGTAACAATCTGGCAAGCTCTCCAGGGACTTCACAATCTTCCTCACTTCCATCTTCGGCTTGGTAGATCGGATTTTCAAAGTCATAATGAACAGTAGCGGAATTATTGTCAATAGGATCCAGAGTGGATACGGATCTGCGATTTATGACGTGAGTGTGTGTAAGAATGCATAGCTTGTTTGAAAGACGACGGGAAAAATAAAGAGCGCAACATTTGAATGCGAAAAAGTCCATTGATTTATTGAATATGAATATGCTTATGAAATGACAAAACCCTTAACAAATTAGCTATTGTGCCCCGGGTATAGACACAATGCTTTAAGAAGTTCAATTGAAAAAATAAAGATTTGCAAAACTAAATGGACAATAGCAATTACTCCTGACTAAAGGAGATCGGGATAGTGTCTTCAGCCTTCCAATTATTGAGTCCGTCGCCAATTGTTGGGTAGATCCAGCTATCCAGGTCGCAATCATCGTCAGCATCTTCTACAGCATTGATTTGATCTTTGACCATTTTTTCAGAGTTGAATCCCAGACCAGCTTTGTCAGACTTGTACGGTACGTGGATCAGTTGACCCCAGCCAGTACAGCCACCACCTTCGACCACAGCTTGAGCATCTTTCAGAGAAATCATAACAGGAGGAGCACGAATAACCTTGGGCACACAGGGAGTTGGCTTAAGGACAGGATCGGGCGGAGAAACCACTTCAAATGACTGAGTTGGAGTCTCGAAGAATTCACCATCCATCTCAACGTATCTGAAGGTATGCACACTATTGACAATGTATTCTTCTTCCCCACACACAGTGACAATCTTACCCCCTATCGGATATCTCAACTTTTGATGGAGAGACGAAGCTACAGCACCTGCCCCATGAATCCAAGGGCGTCCCAGTAAGCAGGAATAGGCAGGACGAATGTTCATTACATGGAAGGTAGTATTGAAGACTTGAGGTCCTATCTTGATAGGGAGGACTACTTCGCCATGGACAACACTCTTCGCACCATCGTAAGCACGTACCACAATATCACTAGGCTTCAATTCAATGCCTTTACAGCCAAGTTTATCGAGCACGACTTGCGGTAGCACATTCAAGGAAGAGCCATTATCAATCAACACATGAGCCAAAGTGATTCCCTTACACTCAATAGAAATATGCAGGGCCTTGTTGTGGTCTTTTCCTGCTGGTGTCAGGTCAGCATTGGAAAAACCTAGGCCGTCGTCAACAGTCAGGTTAGCAACATAGTTTTCGAACTGATCGACGGAGGTCTCTTGAGGTACATGGGCAGTCTTCAGGAATTTTATCAAGGCATGGGCATGAGATTCAGAGGATAACAACAAGGACAACATCGAGATTTTGGAAGGAGTATGCCCCAACTGTTCTACCACATCGAAATCACTCTTGCGGATGATTTTCAGCATTTCTTCCATTTCTCGTTTGGCAACATCTTCAGTAGTAGCTTCGATCGGTGTCTCTGACTGAGAAGGGTTGACTGGTCCTTTTCCTCGGTTTTCGGGAACCGGAGGTGAGATCTCTGGAGAGAAGATCCTTCCGCTTCGAGTAACTTTACTAGTCCCAACAATGTCATTAGGATTAGCAGAATTGCCAACTTGCTTTACACCATGGATGTAAACATCACCTCCATAATTCCACGGAATAGCTTTGCTTGAGGAATACGGGATCGGGCCAGGTGCAGTAATGATCAGGGGAGCTACTCTGGGCTCAGCAATAATCTTTACAGGTATTCTGGGAGCAGTAATCTTCACTGGAATTTTGGACCTCGCAATCACAGATATCTCTTCAATAGGGTTTTCTGCCTTAGAAACCCTTTCAAAGAGGATTGTACGATCGTCCATCAGTCGTTGGATACCATTCTTCAACTTCAGACAGTCCTTGGGCCGGAGTATGCAGAGATTGCAATCTTCAGTACAACCTGGAAATAAACCAGCTTGCAATAAATTCCTCTTTATGATCGGGAGAGGAGATGTTAAGTCCGCTACAGTAGTGATGAGAGAACCGTCATCGAGAGCATTAACAACTTTGTCATGATTAGGCATAGGAGCAGTGATGACATTAGGAGTTTCCGGAGGCTCGAACTCAATTTCTCCAGCTTCGATCATATCCTGAATCTTATTCTTCAATGGCCAGCAATCGTTTGTATCGTGCCCGGGGCTATCGGAGTGATACGCACACCTGGCATTGGGATTATAACGAGAAGAGGAAGTGTTGGGATTTGTAGGAGGATCTCTGAGGGTGATCAAATTTGCCTTTAGCATTCCCTGCAGTGCCTGTGCCAAGGTCATATTGATCCTGGTGAACTGCCTTCTTGGTCTGTCTTGTCTTTGTTGGAAGTTCTGAGATGGCGGTGCTGCGATCGTCACTGCTCCAACGGCGTGGTCACCACTTTTCTTATTAGGATTCTTCTGACCATACACCGCATTCGATTCATTCTTCCCATGGTAGGACTTTTTGCTGCTTGTAGAAGTAGCTTCCTGTAACTTCCCACTCCGAATGCCGCTCTCCACCCGTTCGCCTGTCAGTATAAGTTCAGTGAAACCTGATGAAGAACTCCCCAGTAGGTGGCTGTAGAATGGGCCAGTCAGGGTACCCATGAACAGGTCTACTAATTCTCGGTCAGTCATAGGGGGCTTGACTCTGCCAGCCAAATCTCTCCATTTCTGAGCATACTCTTTAAAGCTTTCTTTAGATCCCATGGCCATGTTCTGCAACTGTAGCCGAGTAGGTGCTAATTCAGAATTGTACTGATACTGCTTATAGAAAGCCGTTGCTAAATCAGTCCAGGTGCAGATGTCAGAGCTCTCGAGCTGATAATACCATTCCAACTGAGTGCCAGACAAACTTTCTTGGAAGAAGTGGATCCACAGTTTCTTATCAGTGGTATGCGGCTGAATCTTTCTCACATAGGCCCTTAGATGCATCTGAGGACAAGACGCACCATCATACTTAGTGAAAGTGGGGATTTTGAATTTGCGGGGAATGGTCACATCGGAGACCAGACCCAGACTTTCGAAATCCAGACCAGGTGTCTTCTGACCCTCCATGGCTAGCATGCGTTCTTCCAGCAGTTTGTACTTATCATCTCTTGGAGAGTACTGTTCATTTTCATACTCTTCATCTTCATCCTCAGGGTTAGAGAAATCAGGATTCTCCTCCTCTGAATCAATTTCCGCCCCCTCTTCTGGACCATTCGGGATTCCAAATTTGATTCCCGTAGCCTGTCCTTTACGCCTTCTGCCCGGGTTAATGAAGCTCACAGCTTTCTTGTCCTTCTTCTTTTCGGCCAAAAGAGCCTTCAGTTCCTCCTGCCCCTTGGATAAGCTTAGCATCATCTCCTTGAACTGAGCATTCTGAGTCTGGAGATCTTTGACAGTTTGCTCGAGATCCATTTTTCTGTTTAAGAGGCAGACCGTGAGAATATGGTCCTTTAGAATACCTGTTATGCCATGTTATGTTATGTGATGCAATGCATGAAATGTTTTCAAGGACTTTTGGAATTTAACTTTGCATAAATCACCAACAAGAGAGAAATGTTTATTGCTACTTTTTTAATCAATGTTCATTACAAAAGGAATAATAGTACAATACAATGACATCTCAAATCTCCCAGGGGCGACTTCTTTTTGGGCGAAGATATGCATTGAGTCTTCGTTCCTCATTAAGCTGACTGGTGAGCTCTAATACTTTCTTCCTTTCTGCATTGAACTGAGCTTCGAAAGTATCTCTCTCCTCTCTCAACTGGGTCCAGGATCTTTTCAATTCCTCAGCATCAGTAGGCATATCTGGGTAAGAAATGATCTGGGAAGTACCTCCTTCGACCTCCGATTCAACAATCAATGGTCCGACTGCAAGATATGGCATGACAAGTTCACGAGCTCTGGCGCGGACCCATCTGAGATAAGGCTCCATAGGAATAGAATTTTTCTTGCCTAAATTGCTTCTTTTCACCATGCCCCAAGCTCGTACAAACTTTTGACGGAGATTTTGAGGGTCATTGTCATAGTCGAACACTGTACCTTGAATAATCATTCCATGTGGACCATCTCTTCGGGCATACCCAAACTGACGTAGGGCTAAGGCAGGATTATAAGTAATACCTCCTCTTATCCCCATGAGGGGTACATTAGGGAATTCTCCACAACGGTCGATGATGATAACATTTTCTCTGAGGTTAGAACACCACCGGATGTCTGAATGGGAGAGTGTCATTATCCTTTGAGACCCTTTCAGATTTTGATCATTCTTCAAGACTGATTGAGGGAGGTGCGAAATAAACCACCTAGACAACAATGGTACGCAGCACATGAGAGTCCCTTGCTTCTTCATAGTACGAGTGTGAAGGGAATGCAAAACATCTCCAAGCAAGGTAGGCACAGGGTTATGAGTGAGGAATATCTTAATAGCATTCATGTCTATGAATTGGTCTGGATTAGGAAATAACACCAAACCATAGATTAACAATGCTAGAACATCTTCAAAAGCATGAACATTCATAACTTTTAGGAATTCTCGGGCCTCACTTATCAGAAATTTGGCGAGTAAACCTTTAATTCCACTTCTTGTTACCCAATTGGTCTCAATGTCAGATTTCGTCATGTGTAAAGCTGCGGCAACTTCTTCAGACTTTGGCATCTTTTCTAAACCGCTGAAGGGTATTTGATCCAGGATAGGTATCCCAAGCAGCTGGGAGAATTCTTCTAACGTGGGTACCAACTGATAATCTGGGAAAGTGAAGCAATGGTGCTTAGGATCGAAGAACTGGAATAGGACTCTCATCATATCTTCTTTGAAACCCGTGGTAACCAGATTGAGGAGATGACCATGTTTCTTGTTGAACTGAGCATGATCGGGGAGTTCTGACACCAAATCCTTGAGTTGAGGAGAGATTGCTACAAGATTGATCCGGATAGTCTTCCTGGAAGCCATAACCTGTTCAAAGAGCAAAGCTAAATTCCTAAGTCCTTGAAATGGTTAGTATGATGATGTTATGATGTCATGAGGTTATGATGTTATGATGTTATGAGGTTAAATAAATAACAAGCACAAGCAAGTCACACAACCATCATTCCTAGGTTTTAAGGCTTGCATGAGTTCCATAGGTAAGTACCCTCCCCACTGAAGTTTAGTTGGTTCAACCTGTCCTAGAATAGTAACCGGGTTCTAAAAGGATCTCCAATCATTGACCTTCCCTCAAGTCCACTTCAGTGCAACACCAAGTGGTTGACCGAAGCTTCCCTAAAGTCCAATCTCAAGGAGTGTAGTATCGAGTATCAACCAACCCCAGTCGGAACCGAAGTCAGTTATCTCACTACTTTCTAATGGCTAGGATGAGTCAATTAGGGTTCTAAAGGTCTGGTTAATGCTTTGATGACACCACGCGGAAGCCAAATTTTTCCTCAAATAACATGAGGACCATCAGGACAACCAAAGTGTCACATTAACCGTAGCTATCATTTTGACCATTCCAGTATACGCCGGATAGTCGCGATGATCTATTGCTACTTACCTAAGGTACACTAGATCCGGGTGTAGGATCTTTCACTCAAAGCCCCCTTAAAAGAAGGAATAATAAAACATAAATGATTTTTTTTTTTTTTTTTTTTTTTTTTTTTTTTAAGATGGACCTCTCTTTGTAATCCCCAGCAGAGTCGCCAGTTCTGTCATACGGTGAACTGGACTTTAGGTATTTTGCTTTTTATCGCAATGTCGCGGATAGCAAGAGTCGCCACCGACTTTTCTTTTATCCCATAAGGAAAGGTGGAAAAGAACAGGAAAGACCTTAATTTTAAATTCTTAGGTTCGGGAGGTACTTTATACAAAGGGAAGGTGTTAGGCACCCTTTGCATCCATGGTTATCCATGGGCTCTTAATTGCTCAATCATTTATGTTTTCTTTGTTTGAAAAAAAGCGGTTGAGAAATGTATGAAAATGTTTAGAAAATGAGAATTTAACTTTGTAATGATTCTTGCATGAATGTATACAAAGTGGTTATCTCGTTTAATTTAGAAAATAGTTTAGAAAAATATAACTCGGCAATGATCCTAGTACGGATGTATGCTAAGTGGTGATTTTCCAGAAGAAGACGTTTGAAAGGTGCGAGGTGCGAAAAGTATATTTTTTTAGGTTATGACTGAGCAATTAAGGTTATACCTGTCCGAGGTCTTTCCGGGCATTTCCCATCCTTATGAGGGTAAAACTGTCCTTACTATTGAGAAGTAAGTGGTTTTATCCTGGGGATGTTGAAGGGTCATCGTAGGGTCATCGATAGGTCATTGAAGGCAACAGTTGTAAGGATACCTTAGCATTCGAAGGGGCGATCATCATTTAACCGTAGGCTACACCGAAGGGTCGTCGAGGGACAAAATCGTATTTTCGAAGGCAACATCCGAGGGACCACAATTTATTTTATGATGATTTAACCGAAGGGTCTTTGCTAAAGGTATCCCCATATTCGCGGGACATGACCACTATACCGTAATACCGTAAGGCAGCAGAGAGAGGTCCAAGATCATTTATTTAAAGGTCATATTTTAAAGTCAATTAAGTAATTAAGTCCATACTAAAATCAATGCATTAAAATTAATACATTAAAATTAATACATTAAAGTTAAGACATTAAAATGAACACATTAAAATTAATTAGGCCACTTAGGATGAGTCTCCACAAGGGTATCCCACAAATAAAGTGGGAGACCTAAACAGCAATCTTTTCCCGGGACATATGAACCTTTGCAAAATTCAGCAAACGGGTTAGAATACCAAATCAGGGTGCAATCGAGAGTTGCACCAAAGTAATAGGTAAACAAAGCATGGTTATGATAAAACAGGTCAGATGGGCAAAGATCAAAATAGGACGAAGAACAGCGGCACCCATTACAACAATTCAAAGTATCCAGGCGTACTTAAGTTACATGCAAAGCCTCAAATATATTTATGAATCTCAATTATGATATCACATGTGAATTAGGAACATAAGGCGATAATAGTAACGCAAACCTGTTTGCAATGGAGTCGCAACCTTGAATGGGCCGATCGGGTAGAATTGAGCGGAGGTGACCTTGCTGCCGCCGTAAGATTATATTCGGTAAAAAGGCACACAATAGTTTCCGTTGTAGAAACTATTGTGCGAAAAGAATTAACTAAATACCAAAAGGGAATCCGGAATTGCAAAAGAAATAGTGTAGCACTTGTAAAACACAATGCCTAAGCTGCTGGAAAAGAAGAAAAAAATGCAAAGGCGAAAACGGCAAAGGAAAAAAGAATCTCCGAAAAAGCTCCCCTTTTAGGTTTTCAAGGTGGCTATTTATATTGTTGTCATTAGGTCATGTATGCTGCCCAAAAAGTCTTCAACGTGCGCATGGATATAGTGGATGCAGGGCCCAACATTCCTCAACGGATCTTCAAATCTCCGAAGCGTTACCTGCGCCTACAAAGTAGGGGAATGGTGTGACGTTCGTCACACCATGTGTGACGCCCGTCCCAGGGGTGTGCTGCGTGACGCTCGTCACGCCTTCTGTGACGCCCGTCACAAGGCTGTGTTGCGTGACGCTCGTCACGCCCTCTGTGACGTCCGTCACAGGCACAACATTTGTGTCTTGCGCTTTGGGCTGGGCTTTGCTGTTTGGTTCGTTTTCTTTTCTTTTTGCACCCCTTTTTCTCCGCTTCCAAATAAACCACTTTCATATTATCACTGGGTGAGCGTGTAGGCCAGTTTGGGTCATTCGCGAGCTGGGCCTTTGTTCCTTTAAGTGTCATAAAATGAGTCGGAGTGCCCTGAAATGTCTTGAAATATTAATGGGCAAATTTTGGGGTATGACAGAATGTAAGGGGGCAGTTCTGTCTCATGTGTTGGTAGACACCGGGTCGTCGCTGAATGTCTTACCGAAGCAGATTCTGAAGAAGATTGATGTTGAAGGAGTTGTGCTCACTCCTAGTGACCTTATTGTGCGTGCATTTGATGGATCCAAACGTTCTGTGTTTGGTGAAGTTACATTGCCGGTGAAGATAGGTCCCGAGGTTTTCGACATCATTTTTTATGTTATGGACATTCAACCCGCCTACAACTGTCTGTTGGGGCGTCCGTGGATTCACGCAGTAGGAGCAGTCTCGTCAACTCTCCACCAAAAACTCAAGTATGTCTGGAACGGCCAAATTGTGACCGTGTGTGGCGAAGAAGAGATTCTGGTGAGTCACCTATCCTCGTTCAAGTATGTCGAGGTAGATGGCGAGATCCACGAAACATTATGCCAGGCATTTGAAACTGTGGCTCTTGAGAAGGTGGCGTATGCTGATCAGAGGAAGCCGGGTGCTTCGATTGCTTCGTACAAGCAAGCCAAGGAGGTGGTTGATTCCGACAAAGCTGAGGGTTGGGGCAAGATGGTGGACTTGCCTGTCAAAGAGGACAAATTCGGCATTGGTTATGAGCCTCTCCAAGCAGAGCAGAGTGGTCAAGCGGGTCCGAGTACCTTTACCAGCGCTGGGCTGATGAATCATGGTGATGTCTTTGCAACCGGTAGTGAAGACTGTGACAGCGACTGTGATTTAGACATCTGGGTTCGCCCGTGTGCACCAGGGGAGTCTATCAACAACTGGACGGCTGAAGAAGTGGTCCAAGTTACTCTTCAGATAGAGTAATTTTCCTTTGTTTTTTCATTTTGCATGAAAACCCTACGTCCTGCCCAAGGCGTAGTGGTTCATTGTAGGGCCTCATCATGTTTTAATGATTGTCATAAATAAAGGACGTTTTGCAATCAAATTTTGTGATCCCTGTCTTTCTTTTTTTGTTTTCACTTTTTCTAAAAAAAAAACAATAAAAATGGCAATGTTTTTGTTTTTTGTGACTTTATTGAACTCTTTTTCTAAAACAAAACATTAAAACATGCAGAAGTGACCTTATGGCATCCACTATGAACAATCCTGTTATGGCTCAGTATGATTTTGATAATCCCATCTACCAAGCTGAAGAGGAGAGTGAGGAAGACTGCGAACTCCCTGCAGAATTGGTCAGATTACTGAAGCAGGAGGAAAGGGTCATCCAACCTCATCAGGAGGAGTTGGAGATTGTTAATCTGGGTACTGAGGACGCCAGAAGAGAGATCAAGATTGAGGCTGCTTTAGAGGACTCTGTCAAGAGGAGGCTGATCGAGATGCTGAGAGAATATGTGGAAATATTCGCCTGGTCATATCAAGATATGACTGGTTTGGATACAGACATTGTGGTGCATCGGCTACCCCTCAGAGAAGAGTGTCCGTCGGTCAAGCAGAAGCTTCGCAGAACTAGTCCTGATATGGCTGTCAAGATCAAGGAAGAGGTTCAGAAGCAGTGGGATGCGGGTTTTCTGGCTGTTACCAGTTATCCACCGTGGGTAGCCAACATCGTGCCTGTGCCGAAGAAGGATGGCAAAGTCAGAATGTGTGTCGATTACCGGGATTTGAATAGGGCGAGTCCGAAAGATGATTTCCCATTACCTCACATCGATGTTTTGGTTGATAACACGGCTCAATCCTCGGTATTCTCTTTCATGGACGGTTTCTCAGGCTATAATCAGATTAAGATGGCACCAGAGGACATGGAAAAGACAACATTCATTACACCTTGGGGCACATTCTGCTATAAAGTGATGTCGTTTGGGCTGAAGAATGCTGGTGCTACCTATCAGAGGGCTATGACGACTCTCTTTCATGACATGATGCACAAAGAAATTGAAGTGTAGTGGATGATATGATTGCGAAGTCACAGACAGAAGAGGAGCACCTGGTTAATTTGCAGAAGTTGTTTGACAGATTGGTCAAGTTCAAGCTGAGGCTGAATCCAAACAAGTGTACGTTTGGTGTGTGATCCGGGAAGCTGTTAGGCTTCATTGTCAGTGAGAAAGGGATTGAGGTTGATCCAGCTAAAGTCAAAGCTATTCAAGAGATGCCTGAACCGAAAACGGAAAAGCAAGTCCGCGGGTTTTTAGGGAGGTTGAACTACATTGCAAGGTTCATATCTCACTTAACCGCCACGTGTGAACCAATTTTCAAATTGCTCAGAAAGAATCAAGCAATCAGGTGGAATGAGGACTGTCAGAAAGCTTTTGACAAAATTAAAGAGTATTTACAGAAACCTCCGATCCTGGTCCCTCCAGTTCCAGGGAGACCTCTGATAATGTACCTATCAGTAACTGAAAACTCGATGGGGTGTGTATTGGGACAGCATGACGAGTCTGGTCGAAAAGAGCATGCCATATACTACCTTAACAAAAAGTTTACCGACTGTGAAACAAGATATTCACTGCTCGAGAAAACTTGTTGTGCTTTGGCCTGGGATGCTCGCCGACTGAGGCAGTATATGTTGAACCATACTACCTTATTGATTTCTAAGATGGATCCAGTGAAGTACATCTTTGAGAAGCCGGCTCTCACCGGGCGCGTTGCTCGATGGCAGATGATTTTAACAGAATATGACATCCAGTATACGTCACAGAAGGCCATCAAAGGTAGTATTCTGTCAGACTACCTTGCCGAGCAACCAATCGATGATTATCAGTCGATGATGTTTGAATTCCCTGATGAGGACATCATGTATCTTAAGATGAAAGATTGCGAAGAGCCGCTTGTTGAGGAAGGACCGGATCCCGATGACAAGTGGACACTGATGTTTGATGGGGCTGTGAATATGAACGGTAACGGTGTTGGGGCAGTATTGATTAATCCCAAAGGTGCACATATACCTTTCTCTGCCAGATTGACTTTTGACGTCACCAACAACGAAGCTGAGTACGAGGCTTGTATCATGGGGATAGAAGAAGCCATTGATTTGAGGATAAAAACTCTTGACATATTTGGAGATTCCGCTCTAGTGATCAATCAGGTCAATGGAGATTGGAATACGAACCAGCCGCATTTGATTCCGTATAGAGATTACACCAGAAGAATACTGACGTTCTTCAAGAAGGTGAAGTTGTATCATGTCCCCCGGGATGAGAATCAGATGGCTGATGCCTTGGCAACTTTATCGTCCATGATCAAAGTTCATTGGTGGAATCATGTGCCACATGTTGCGGTGAATCGACTCGAGAGGCCTGCATATGTGTTTGCAGCCGAGTCTGTTGCGATTGATGAGAAGCCGTGGTACTATGATATCAAGAACTTCCTCAAGACTCAAGAGTATCCTGAAGGTGCGTCAAAGAATGATAAGAAGACCTTGAGAAGGCTAGCTGGAAGCTTTTACTTGAATCAGGATGATGTGTTGTACAAGAGGAACTTTGACATGGTCTTGCTCAGATGCGTGGATAGACACGAAGCATACATGTTGATGCAAGAAGTGCATGAAGGCTCGTTTGGTACCCATGCTGGTGGTCATGCAATGTCCAAGAAACTGTTGAGAGCCGGTTATTACTGGATGACTATGGAATCCGATTGTTTCAAGCACGCTCGGAAGTGCCATAAGTGCCAGATCTATGCTGATAAGGTGCATGTACCACCAAGCCCGTTGAATGTCATGAACTCGCCTTGGCCGTTTGCCATGTGGGGCATCGACATGATTGGGAAGATTGAGCCTACTGCTTCGAATGGACATCGCTTCATCCTGGTTGCGATTGACTACTTCACCAAATGGGTGGAAGCAGCTTCCTATGCTAGTGTTACCAAACAAGTGGTTGCCCGGTTCATCAAGAAAGAAATCATCTGTCGTTATGGAGTTCCTGAGAGAATCATCACTGGCAATGGTTCGAATCTCAATAACAAGATGATGAAAGAGCTTTGCAGAGATTTCAAGATCGAACATCACAATTCTTCTCCTTACAGACCGAAGATGAACGGTGTTGTAGAGGCGGCGAACAAGAATATCAAGAAGATTGTGCAGAAGATGGTCGTAACGTACAAGGATTGGCATGAGATGCTGCCTTTCGCTTTGCATGGGTACCGTACCTCAGTGCGTACGTCGACCGGGGCAACCCCGTACTCCCTTGTGTATGGTATGGAAGCAGTCCTACCAGTTGAAGTGGAGATCCCTTCTCTGAGGGTATTGTTGGATGTCAAGCTGGACGAAGCCGAGTGGATTCGAACAAGGTTTAACGAGTTAAGCCTCATCGAAGAGAGACGGCTAGCAGCTGTGTGCCATGGGCAGTTGTATCAGAGAAGGATGAAGCGAGCCTTTGATCAGAAAGTGCGTCCTCGGACATTTCAGACTGGTGATCTAGTTTTGAAGAGGATCCTTCCTCCCGGTACAGATAACAGGGGCAAGTGGACTCCTAATTATGAAGGTCCATATGTTGTGAAGAAGGTCTTCTCCGGTGGAGCCTTGATGCTTACAACTATGGATGGTGAAGATTTTCCGTCCCCTGTTAACTCAGATGTAGTCAAAAAATACTTCGCATAAATTGACCCGCTGGACAAAAAGAATAAAAGAGTCCAGGCAAAAAAGGGCATCCCGGCGAACCAAAAAACAGAAAGAAAAGGTTTGGGCAAAAATTAGGGATAAAATGAAAAGAATTTGTACACCCGGTAAGTCGAAAACCCGCAAGGGCGGCTTAGGCAAAAATGGGTATCCCATTGGATTGAAAACCCGAAAGGGCGATCCAGCCAAAAGAGGGATTAAAGCGAAGGCTACAGTCTGAGTTATCTGTACTTCATCGCGCTTCGTCGTCTTCCATCTCGAAAGATGTGATCGGTCCAGTCATTCTTCTCAGAAAGCAAGGAGTTGGGAGGAAAACTGATGATCTGTGGGTTATAACAGAATTGGGAACTAGTGGATGCCGTGTTCACATTGCCATTAGGATAGTTTATTTTCCTTTTGTGCGCAATTACCTCTTTCTAGGAATTGTTTCCCAATGTATTCGCCTTTTCAGGCACATTTTCAATCAATAAAAGTCATTATTCAGATAAATAGCTCTCTTGTTTTTATTTTTACTGTTTTGTTTGCAAAAACGTCCGAATTTTTGATAAGCATTGCATATAAGAACATGAAGGCTAAACAATAACGTGCAAAAAGATAAAACATTTGAAAATCATTTTGAATGTCGAGGACACTTGAGCGTATCTTGTCCATGTATCCCCTGGGGGCATTTTGTTGTGCTGTTTTGCAGGTGGGCATCTGTGAATGTTTCCCCAACAGGTATTCCCCCAAGCAAGTATGGAAGCTATCAGAGCTATGTTCCCATGCCAAGGTGTCTGTGGATAGCGCTTTCTATTCCCCAATAGATCTAAGGGTTGCCTATCCCCAGCAGGCCTGTATTTGCCAATTTCCTTCCCGAGTGGAGCGGGTTCAATGAAGTTTATCTCCAGCTGTTCTCCTAGCTGTGGATTTGTTTGGGTCGTCCCCAGCGGAGTGTTTTATTTCCCAGAGCAGAGTTTATCTTACTTGTGGACTGGTTGGGCTCTCCCCAGTAAAGTCGCCTATTTGTCCCTAGCAAGTCACTTTATTACTCCCCGGCGAGTTGCCTTGTTTTCCCCCAGTGGATTTGTATTGATGGTTTCTCAGCGTAGTCGTCCTGCGTATTCCCCGGCGGGTGTTCATCCTTTGCATTTTGCATATAGTGATCATTGCATCCTCAAACTGCGTAGCATTCCCATTCCATATGGAGCATTACGCCATAGAAAAATTCAAACATATGCATTCATGTGTTAACCCAACCAGACTGTATCCCCGGCAGAGGCGGATCATTTTGTTCAACATCGGTACAGCACGTCTGCTACATTTGCTCCTGACAACATTCAGGATTGATATCCCCATGGAGGTTTATTTTCTCACCCGTCCGCGAACGGAAAGCTTGTTTCTCCCCAGTGAGACCCCCAGCAAGTGGTCAGCCTTGCCTTGACGTACCTAAGATGTCATTCTTGTGATACCAGTAAGTGTCATGTCAGCACCCGCGTGTTTTCTTTCTTCGGATGTCGGTAAACATCATCTTTCGATGTCGGTAAACATCGAGTCCCACCCCAGTCATCGGTAAATGTCTGGTCGTTTTTTGGATGTCGGTAAACATCATCTTTCGATGTCGGTAAACATCAAGTCTCATCCCAGTCATCGGTAAATGTCTGGTCGCCTTTGTTTGATGTCGGTAAACATCATCTTTCGATGTCGGTAAACGTCGAGTTTTTTCCAGCCATCAATAAATGTCTGGTAATTCCCCAGCTAGAGATCCCCAGTAGAGTCGTCGGTAAACGTCCTGTCTGGTTTCCTGTTACAAGTATTTGTTTTTCCTTCCCCAGTGAAGTTTTCACCTCTCCGTTGGTGTCAATAAACGCCGAGCCTTTCAAGTATCCCCCCAGTCGTCGGTAAATGTCTGGTCGTTTTTGGATGTCGGTAAACATCATCTTTCGATGTCGGTAAACATCGAGTCTCATCCCAGTCATCGGTAAGTGTCTGGTCGTGCGTTTGTCCTTTGATAAAATCAAAATCCCCAAGAGTCGTCGGTAAACGTCTTGTCTGATTATATCTTTTTCCTCCCCCAAGTGGAGACGCCGTCGGTAAATGGCCCCGCTTTTTTCGATATCGGTAAACGTCGAGTCCCCAGTTGGAGCAGCCATCGGTAAATGGTCTTGCTGAAGTTGATATCGGAAAATATCAAGTTGCTTTGAAGCCACCATCGGTAAATGGTCATGCTTCCTTTTAACATCAAGTTGTTTCCCAGCAGCCATCGGTAAATGGTCTTGCTGAAAATGATATCGGTAAATATCAAGTTTCCAGTATTTAGCCATCGGTAAATGGTTTCGCTTTCCTGAAGTTGTCGTGCAGTCGTCATCGGTAAATGACTTGGCTTTTCTCGGTATCATATCCCGCAGAGTGCAAATTTCTACGGTTCTTTGGTATTCAATCCCTGTGTACCTTGAAAGTCTGACAGTCGTTGCTCTCATCCGTTCAGGTTCTCAGCTGATTGAATAGGGGCAGCTGTAGCACCTCAAATTTGCACCTACCTTTTGTACATACATTCTCATATTAGGTCATTAACATAACATAGTCCATAGCATAGCATTGCATTGTCCTTTGCCCAAGTGCAAGTCCTCTGACAAAATTAGGTTAAACTGGTCAGGAGATCAGTCAATCAAGCAAGCAAGTGCATTTCTCAAGGAGGCAAGTCCCTAGGGTTGGTCCAACATGTTCACATGACCTAGGGGTCCTTTTGAAGTGATTTGGTCAAGGATTGGGTGCTCAGAAGTCATCAGTCATTGTTCAGTCCACCAGAAACCCTAGAAAGTCAACTATGGTCAACTGCGGTCAACTGTGTCTGATTTTATGGATTTGAAGGTGGGAGATGGTTTGAAAGGCTTCATTCATGTTCATATAAGTCTCATTTGTCATTTCAAAGATCAAGATTGGAGAATTTGAAGTCAGACAAAAAGTTTCCTAAAATAGTAAGTTGACCTGTAATTGGAAATTGCCAAAAATGGAAAGTTTTGCTCCTCAAATTTACATCATCATACAAGCTTAAAATGAAATTTTGTCCAACATGAAAGTTGAAGATCTTGCTCTCACCTTTCCAAAAAGTCCAAGAACACTCATTTCTCATTTGTGGTTGACAAGTTATGATCAAATCATTTTCAGAAAATGTTGAACTTCAAAGTGAGATAACTTCCAAACCATTTGGCCAAATTGAGTGAGGTTTTTTGCTACAAGTCATATTTGATGTGCTCTATCCAAATTATTCATCACATTTCACCAAAAACCATCCAATTAAAATGGCCTTTTTCAAGTGGTTTGAATTAAAAAGGGGAGAGTTGAAAAATGGACTTTCAAATTAACCATTTCCTACACTTTTTACCAATTGCCAAGGTTCAGAAACTACATTTGGGGTGTGCCTAAGCCCATTTTCGTGCAGTAGCATGCACCCCCATGCATAATGATTGGATTTAGCAATTTGCACATATTGGTCATTTTCACTAATTGGCAAAGTTTGGCTTAAGCTCAATTAACAAATTGCATTAACAGATGGTATAAGTAGGTAATTCTAACAGAAAAACAGATTAGCATTCATTTCCATCCAGATCTAGATCTAAAAGAAAAAGTTCTCTCAACATTGTTCTTCATTTTTCTGCAAAAAATCTCCAAAGAGTTTGTGCCATTGCTCATAGATTCATCATTTACTATCATTTTGGAAGCTTTTGCAAGCATAGTTTCGCAGCTGTTGAACCATTTTCAAGCACTGTTCCATTGAACCCCTTCCATGGCAGTTCGAATTTGGAGCATCACCAAGCAAGTTTGAGCTTTCAATACTCCTCCATTCATCATCTGGAACTTGAAGGTGCATCTGTTTCGACTTGTTGTGACCAAATAACCACTGTTCCATACTGCTCTTCAAATCAGGTAAAATTTCGAACCTAGCCAATGGTGAAATCATGCTATGCTTCTTGTAGATCCTTTTGCCATGAATACAATGAGCTTTGAATCGTGAGAAATGGTTGAGAATTGAGAGAGAAACATTGAATTAAAGTTTGTTGGTCAAATGTTGTTGTGCTTAGTTCTTTCATGTTAGCTCGAGTTAGTGAAAACTACGGTTAGATTATTGATGTACACTGCAAGTTGAGTTGATTGGTATGTTCATTTCAAAATTCTGGGAAATTTGTTCATCACGATGATGAACATGCTACTGTTGCATAAACCCTAGCTGCATTTTTTTTCCAGATCGTGTTTGGCTGGGCTTTGCATGAGTTTACTGTTTCATTGGCCATGCACCAATCAGGCGTGAACACTCCCTTAAGTGAAACGCGGCGTTTCACTTAAGGGACCAGTTAATTACCAAACTGCCACTGCCGGTTATTAATTTAATTAATTCATTTTTTTTAATTATTATTTCACTTGGCATGGCAAACTTAGAAAATTCATAAGTCACTCATTTTTAATCCAAATTTGATGGGATTTTTTGTGAAATGCTCCTCTTGATCTCTAGTTTATTATGGTGATTTTTCCAGGTTTTTTGCACGTATGGATTTTTTAATGTGCTAGGGTTTGTTCATGTGTGTCCATTTTGTGTATGCCTTGCCAATTTGCTTGTGAAAGGATGATACATAATCCAATGCCTCTCAAATTTTTTGTGCTTAAACTAGACATGTTCATGGTGATTTTGATATAGAGTTTATAATTTTATCATTGCTGGTTATTGAGATATGATTTTTTGAATAGGGGTGTGACAATTTGTGTCACACCATTCATGTCCAACTTCATGATTTTAATTACCATGCTTATTGAACTCAAAATGGTCTGGATTTTTGCATGAAGACACTTGTGCATGTTGAGAATGCTTGTGAATTGTTCTGGAATTTTTGAATTCATTTCCTATTTGTTTGATAATTTCTCCCCTGTTTGACCAAATTGTTGACCTCTTGTGACACATGATGTTATTTGATTTGTGAAATTCTAATTCTTAATTGGATGGACTTGAAATTTGATATGTGAATTGTAGACATCTTAAAGTTTGTCATGGTTTTAGTCCCATTCATTTATCATATGTTGTTTCTGTTTATAATTAATTGAAGTTGGTGCATGTTTTGATGCTTTGTATGAGTTTGCTTAAGCTTGCCTTGACTTTCTGATTTTCATTGACCTACTTCCCTTGATCCAAATGAGATGAAATTTGATATGCCTATCATGTTATGGATTATGATTGATCATGAATTATTTGAAGATTTTTTGAAATGTTTGTGATTGGATTTGAGTTGAATCATTCTGTTGACTTCTATGAGCTCCTATATGACATGCTTTGACCTATTTTGATCATGAAATGATATTGATGAATGATATGAACATGGGACCAGTTGGGTTTGATTTTTAATTGTTTGATCTTGATTTTGGATAAGTTTCATGTTCTGTTTTGATGATTTGATCTCATTTTGACCCAAGTCTTGGACTAGTGGTTTGTGTTCTCACTTTTGAGTTGTGTTTCAGGTTAATAGCACAAATGCTTATGCTTGATGGTGTGCCTCATTTGGAGTTGCTTTCTTGATTTGTTTATGACTAATCATTGGTTTGTTTTGTAGGTTTTAAAACTTGGTCTTATGCCTCATGGCTTGCACTTGTGTGCATTGTGATTGTTATTTAACTGTATAGACTAACTGTTGACTTTTGATGTTTAATGTTGGTTTGTCTGAGTACTGATTGTATTTGATTGATTTCAGGTACATTAGTTGCTTTAGTTCTATTGAGAACTTGCTTTGCTTTGCTTAAGAGCATTTTCGTTGAGGTATAATATCCTAACTCCATGTAGTCTGGAAGACCTGGCCTGTTACTTGGTCAGGCACCTGTCTGAAGTCCTCCTTAAGAGGCAATGTTTGTGTTTGTTTACATTTGTCCTTGTACATACTCAAAGACCTCCTAAGTGAAGAGGCATTAGCAGATATAAGGGATGTGCAATCCATCCCCTGCTATTCTGTGTGTCATCTGCCTTGCTCACACCACTGTGTTGATGCATTGCAGATACTAACCCAAGATCTTGTACAGTTGTACAGTTGAGTCAGTGTCATATGTGTAGAAGGGTTCCCACTTTCTGAACCCACACATTCTTGTCTTAAGCTCTCCCAGGCCAGGGATAAGAGCTGTGAAGTCTCATCTTCACTCACCTTTCATCAGCTTCACCCTAACTCTCAATGTTAGGGTTAAGAGCTAACATTACCCTGTTACAGTGGTTTGTTTGTTGAGGTTGATATGACCCCTCGACTAAAACCTAACCTTGATTGAGCCCATTGATTGCATATAGTGTGTGCTATTTGTGCTTGTGTGTTTGTTTTTTAGATTGCTTCCTGTGCAAGTTAGGTTTAGTTTGGCTTGCTTCCTGTGCAAGTCATGTTTAGGATAGGCTTGCTCCCTGTGCAAGTTAGCTAGAAACCTTAACTTAGGGATGAATTTGCATGATAACATCTAGGCTCGAGTCGTAGTCTCCCTAGTTGTGTCTCCCTCTGTTATCTGGTTAGGCTAGTCCTGTATCCCTCCGTAGGGGAACTACGTCGCCCTGATCCTCATACCAGATGAGGTACGTAGGCAGGAGATGAGCTGATCTCTCCGGGCGCCCTTTTTGTTTTCTCTTTGTGTGTGTCAGGAGATGGATGTAAGCCCAGCGATTGGCATTCCATATCCTAGTGTTTGTTGTGTGCTTGGAGTCCGGTATAAGTCCATCAAGTGGCATTTGGTTTCCAGTGTGGGTGTGTTTTGGTTCGGATGCTGATGTAAGTCTAGTGATTGGCATTCGGGTTCCACGTTTGCCTGTGTCTGTTGTGTTTATTTGTGTGCGTGTTAGCCGAGCTACGAATGCTCTGATTCTCCTTCGTCCAAGGAGATACGTATGCATAGGATGCGACATCCTAGCGAGCATGTGTCGTTCCCCCGGTCGAACTACTTTGACTCTGATGACTATGCTTGATAGACTAAGTAGGCCCAGGATGCGATATCCTGCCGAGTCAGCCTTGTTTGTTTTCTTGTGTCTCTTTCATCCAGTGTGTGTGTGTGTGTTTGAGCAATGTTTTAGCAACCATTTTCCTTCCTTTAGTGCGTGGATCCCGTCGAGTACGACGGATGCGTAGGGGTGCTAATACCTTCCCTTCGCATAACCGACTCCCGATCCCATTCTCTTTGGTCGCGAGACCATGCTTTTTCCAGGTTTACTCTGAGCGTTTCCTTTCCCCCTTTTGGGATAAATAACGCACGGTGGCGGCTCTGTTGTTCTTGTTTTCCCGCCGGTTTTTCGCGTAATGCGACAGCTGGCGACTCTGCTGGGGAATAGAAGAGTTGACCTGTGCTGGTCCATCTTCCCTGAGCGAGTCTCTCCTAGCGCTCTCTAGGTTAGGGTTTTGGTTGCTGTTTGCTGTTTTGTTATTGCATTCATTATTTATTGTTTGCATTCATTTATTGTTTGCATTTATGTTTGCACTTATGTTTGCATTCATTCACATTCATTGTTTATCTGGTTGGCTGGTTGTCTGTTTCTCTCTGTTGGGGTGGGAGTTACTTGAGGTAAAAGGCCCAATACCCAGGCCATGAGTGAAATCTAGGATGCTTAGGAATAGAGTGATTCATGGGAAGCGGGTGGTATTGCACCACTTAGCGAAACATTGATATTACGAGCAGTTCAGACCCTGGTGGGATATCATCGTTGCATACTTCGGGTGTGTATATGAAGGTATTCTGCGAAAGGTTATTTATGTTGCGTTTCTCTCGACCTTACCCTGGCCTAGACGACACCCGTGAGTGGGGAAGGGTTGATCATTATTACAGGTACCGTTGGTGACTTGTGGTTCTGTTGGTGACTTTGGGTTCAGATGACAGTTCTCAGTTGACTTTGGGTTTCAATTGGATTTGGGGTTCTGAGTTTAAACCGAAGCTTCGACCTTGTGTTCAGAGATGCACCGCCAGCCAGTTGTGTCTGCATCATGTGCATCATAGCATGTTTATTTTCAAAAAAAAAATATGCAATAAAAAAAGAATCGAAAAAAATTGAAAAAAAAGTCGAAAAAAAAAGAAAAAAAAACTAATCTCTGCATGCATATCATTTCTCAGGTACATTCCAGAGCTTGTTCACTGATAGAGATGGCAACAGTCCTAGAGCCGAAGCGGAAGACTTGTTCCTACAGCTTTCATCGTGAGCCGTTGACTTCATTGATCGAGTTGAGTAACCTGATAACCAGTGGTAACCAGAAGGGGTTCATTGATCAGTATGGGGATATTCTGACGCTGTTAAAGATGGTAGTCGATCCGGTGCCGTTGCAGACTCTTCTTCTTCAGTTCTACGACCCAGAGCTTCGTTGCTTCACCTTTCAAGATTATCAGTTGGCGCCTACTCTCGAGGAGTATTCTATTCTGCTGAGTGTCCCGATTCAGCATCAGGTTCCTTTCTTGGACGTACCGAAGGAAGTTGATTTCAGAGTTGTTGCCAGAGCTCTCCATTTGAGTGTCAAAGAAGTCTGTGATAACTGGAAGCCCAGTGGGGATGTTGTGGGTCTGCCGTTGAAGTTTCTGCTGAGAGTTGCCAGAGGAGAAGCAGAAAAGGGGAATTGGGAAGCTTTTCATGCCCAGCTTGCTGTTATGATCTATGGGATCGTCCTATTCCCGAGCATGCCCAATTTTGTGGACTATGCTGCGGTCTGTATCTTCATTGAAGGGAATCCAGTTCCTACTCTGTTAGCTGACACTTACTATGCTATTCACAGTAGGCATGGTAAGGGTGGAGCTATCAGATACTGTTTACCTCTCTTGCTCAGATGGTTCATGTCTCTCCTGCCAGTTAATGGACCCTTTGTGGATGCTCAGAGCACTCATAAGTGGACTCAGAGGGTTATGTCTCTTACCGCTTATGACATCAGATGGCAGTCATACCGGATGGATGTGCGGGATGTTGTTATGAGTTGTGGAGAATTCCGGAACGTGCCGCTCGTGGGGACCAAGGGTTGCATAAATTATAACCCAGTTCTTTCTCTTTGCCAGTTAGGGTTTGTGATGAAAGGAAGACCACTTGAGGCTGAGATAGCTGAAAGTGTGTATTTTGAGAAGTAGAGTAACCCGGCTAGATTGGAGCAGATAGGAAGAGCTTGGAGGTCTGTTGGAGTTAAAGATGGATCTGTTTTAGGGAAGAAGTTTGCCATTGCTATGCCTGATTACACTGATTGGGTAAAGAAGAGAGTGGAAACTTTGTTGTTACCCTACGATAGAATGGAGCCGTTGCAGGAGCAACCACCTTTGATCCTTGCTGAGAGTGTGCCCGCTGAGCACTACAAGCAAGCCCTGATGGAGAATCGCCGGTTGAGAGAGAAGGAGCAGGATACCCAGATGAAGTTGTACCAAGCCAAGGCTGATAGGTTGAACTTGGCCCATCAACTCAAAGGAGTGCAAGGAGAGGATGCTAGCAGACTAAGAAGCAAGAAGAGATCTTACAAGGAGATGGAATCCATGTTGGATGCAGAACACCGGGAGTGCTTGAGGCTGCAGAGAGCTGAAGCCAGTTACCAGAAGAAAATCAGAGACCTGGAGAAGCAACTCAGAGACAGAGACAGCCAGTTGAAGAAAGAGGTAGATTTGAGGCAGGCATCAGAGAACTACCTTGGAGGAGAAGTTATAGAGCTTAGACGACAACTGAAGGAGAAGATCACCCCTCTACCAGAATGTTCAGAATGCGCCCTGTTGATAGACCAGTGCCAATACCTGAAGACTCTCATTCCGGAAGACCGTTTATCTTAGATTATTTCTTTGATGTGTATGTTTGAGAATCACCTCCAGGCTTGTTGGATGGGATTCATTTGTTGTACTCCGTTTGTATGGATCTTTGTCGACTTTTTTGTATGAGCCTGTTTGCTCTTATCTATAGATAAAGTTGTTGGCGTTTCATTTTGTTCTCAGTTACCTTGTATGTTGTTCTCTTGTTGCTGCAGGTTGCCATCTTATGAGGATGAGTCAGGCTCTTTGAATGCTTAAGAAATGAGCATATCATGTGCATCATACGCATCATTAACATCATACTCATATCATTTTGCATAGCAGGTGTTCTTGTTCGTGACTTCTCACTTTGATTCCTGTGTTCAGGCAGGATAGCTGATCAAAGACCGCACCGCTACTCAACGAGACTCAACCATCAAAGGAACATGGATCAGGTGCAAGCTGAGTTAGCAGAGATGAGGGCTAACATGGCCCAGTTCATGCATATGATGCAAGGGGTGGCGCAAGGACAAGAAGAACTCCGAGCTCTAGTTCAGAGGCAAGAAGCTGTAATTCCACCGCCCAACCAAGCTTTGCCAGAGGGAGGCCCGATCAATGACAACCCTACTGCGGTTGTGCCCATCAACAACTATGTTGTAGGGGATGAATTAAGAGGTATTCGAGTCAACGGTCAACCGATTGCTCCAAAGACCGCCAATGCCAGAGTAGTCCGTGCTCCGGCCCGTAATCAGGCTCCGATGATGGACAGACAAGAGGATATCTTCACTATGCTCAGTGAAGATGAAGACGTCCTGGGAAGGGTTGATGAGAGAGATCGTAAAGTTGAGGCCCTTGCTGAAAAGATCCGGGCTATGGAGTGTCAAAATTCTCTCGGTTTTGACGTAACTAATATGGGGTTAGTGGAAGGCTTAAGAATCCCGTATAAGTTCAAAGCACCGTCCTTCGACAAATACAACGGCACTTCTTGCCCTCGCACTCATGTGCAGGCATACTATCGAAAGATCTCGGCGTATACTGACGACGAGAAGATGTGGATGTACTTTTTCCAAGATAGCCTATCTGGGGCTTCTTTGGACTGGTACATGGAGTTAAAAAGAGAGTCGATCCGCTGTTGGAGGGATTTGGGAGAAGCTTTCCTCAGACAATACAAGCACAACATGGATATGGCACCTAGCCGGACTCAGTTGCAGAGTCTGTGCCAGAAAAATAATGAGAGCTTCAAAGAGTACGCCCAGAGGTGGCGTGAGCTTGCTGCGAGAGTTCAGCCCCCTATGCTGGAAATGGAGTTGACAGACATGTTCATCGGCACTCTTCAAGGTGTATTTATGGACCGGATAGGAAGCTGCCCATTCGGTAGTTTTTCTGATGTCGTCATCTGTGGCGAGAGAACTGAAAGTCTGATCAAGGCCGGCAAAATTCAAGATGTGGGTTCTTCTTCGTCATCAAAGAAACCTTTCTCTGGGGCACCTCGCCGTAGAGAAGGCGAAACCAATGTTGTACAACACCGAGGGAATGTGTACAGAGGAAATGTGAATAGAGATCAGTATCGCCCGGTTGCTGCAGTGACCATTCCTGCACCTCAACCTCGTCAACAACAACAAAGAGTTCAACAACCGCAACAACAACAACAACAACAACAGCAACAACGTCCGTATCAGCCCAGGCAAAGAATGCCTGACCGACGTTTTGATCCGCTACCAATGTCATACGCAGAACTACTGCCCGAACTACTCAGGTTAGGGTTTGTTAAGCTGCGTACGATGGCTCCACAAACAGTATTGCCTCCGGGGTACGACGCCAACGTCCGTTGTGACTTTCACTCCGAGGCACCAGGCCACCATACTGAGAAGTGTCGGGCTTTCCAGCACAAAGTCCAAGACTTGATCGATGCCAAGGCGATCAACTTTGCTCCGGTACCTAACATTGTGAACAATCCTATGCCTTAGCATGGTGGGCATAGGGTAAACAATATTGAAGGGGAAGCTAAAGATCTGGTTGCTAGTGTTGATGATGTTCAGACTCATTTGTTGGTGGTAAAGGGCCGTCTGCTGAATGGGGGTGTCTACCCGGGTTGTGATGAGGGCTGTTTTGGTTGTGCTGAAGCTGATAATGGTTGTGACCAGTTGAGGGCTGGTATTCAAAGCTGATTGACGAGGGTTGTGTTCAGTTCAGTTGGGCTGTCAGAGATAATGGGTCGGTGTCAACTGTCACCATCTATTTTAAACCGTCTGAAGGACGTGGACAAGGGGTTGTTAGTACATCTGCAACAAGTGGTACCCCAGTTACCATTTCTGCTCCGGTAACCATCAATGCTCCAACTACTATCGTTGCGTCTGGAAGAAGACCGATTGAGAATAGTAGGGCTGTGCCATGGAGATATGATAATGCTTACCGCAGCAACAGAAGGGCTGATAATCAGACAAGGCCAGCAAGTCGAGCGCCTGTGACGATCAGTGCACCAGTTAAAACTCCTGTGGTTGTGAGTCCCGTTGTGGACAACGTTGGTGGACCAGAAGGCTTTACTCGGAGTGGACGACTGTTTTCTCCTCAACCGTTGAGAGATGCCAATGCTGAGGCATCTGCTAGGGCGAAAGGCAAACAGGTTGTTGTTGACGAAGAACCGGCTCAGAAGGAGGTGCCTGAGGGTTCATTTGAAAAGGACGTGGAGGAATTTATGAAGATCATAAAGAAGAGTGACTACAAGATCGTAGATCAACTCAACCAGACTCCGTCCAAAATTTCAATTCTCTCTTTGCTGCTGTGCTCTGAGGCACATCGTGATGCCTTGTTGAGGATGCTGAACATGGCTTACGTACCTCAAGAGATTTCCGTCAACCAGCTAGAGGGTTTGTTGGCCAACGTGAGCACCAGGCATGGTGTAGGATTCACTGACCTAGACTTAACGCCTGAGGGTCGCAATCATAACAAAGCCTTGCATATCACTATGGAATGTAAGGGGGCAGTTCTGTCTCACGTGTTGGTAGACACCGGGTCGTCGCTGAATGTCTTACCGAAGCAGATTCTGAAGAAGATTGATGTTGAAGGAGTTGTGCTCACTCCTAGTGACCTTATTGTGCGTGCATTTGATGGATCCAAACGTTCTGTGTTTGGTGAAGTTACATTGCCGGTGAAGATAGGTCCCGAGGTTTTCGACATCATTTTTTATGTTATGGACATTCAACCCGCCTACAGCTGTCTGTTGGGGCGTCCGTGGATTCACGCAGTAGGAGCAGTCTCGTCAACTCTCCACCAAAAACTCAAGTATGTCTGGAACGGCCAAATTGTGACCGTGTGTGGCGAAGAAGAGATTCTGGTGAGTCACCTATCCTCGTTCAAGTATGTCGAGGTAGATGGCGAGATCCACGAAACATTATGCCAGGCGTTTGAAACTGTGGCTCTTGAGAAGGTGGCGTATGCTGATCAGAGGAAGCCGGGTGCTTCGATTGCTTCGTACAAGCAAGCCAAGGAGGTGGTTGATTCCGGCAAAGCTGAGGGTTGGGGCAAGATGGTGGACTTGCCTGTCAAAGAGGACAAATTCGGCATTGGTTATGAGCCTCTCCAAGCAGAGCAGAGTGGTCAAGCGGGTCCGAGTACCTTTACCAGCGCTGGGCTGATGAATCATGGCGATGTCTTTGCAACCGGTAGTGAAGACTGTGACAGCGACTGTGATTTAGACATCTGGGTTCGCCCGTGTGCACCAGGGGAGTCTATCAACAACTGGACGGCTGAAGAAGTGGTCCAAGTTACTCTTCAGACAGAGTAATTTTCCTTTGTTTTTTCATTTTGCATGAAAACCCTACGTCCTGCCCAAGGCGTAGTGGTTCATTGTAGGGCCTCATCATGTTTTAATGATTGTCATAAATAAAGGACGTTTTGCAATCAAATTTTGTGATCCCTGTCTTTCTTTTTTTGTTTTCACTTTTTCTAAAAAAAAAAACAATAAAAATGGCAATGTTTTTGTTTTTTGTGACTTTATTGAACTCTTTTTCTAAAACAAAACATTAAAACATGCAGAAGTGACCTTATGGCATCCACTATGAACAATCCTGTTATGGCTCAGTATGATTTTGATAATCCCATCTACCAAGCTGAAGAGGAGAGTGAGGAAGACTGCGAACTCCCTGCAGAATTGGTCAGATTACTGAAGCAGGAGGAAAGGGTCATCCAACCTCATCAGGAGGAGTTGGAGATTGTTAATCTGGGTACTGAGGACGCCAGAAGAGAGATCAAGATTGGGGCTGCTTTAGAGGACTCTGTCAAGAGGAGGCTGATCGAGATGCTGAGAGAATATGTGGAAATATTCGCCTGGTCATATCAAGATATGCCTGGTTTGGATACAGACATTGTGGTGCATCGGCTACCCCTCAGAGAAGAGTGTCCGTCGGTCAAGCAGAAGCTTCGCAGAACTAGTCCTGATATGGCTGTCAAGATCAAGGAAGAGGTTCAGAAGCAGTGGGATGCGGGTTTTCTGGCTGTTACCAGTTATCCACCGTGGGTAGCCAACATCGTGCCTGTGCCGAAGAAGGATGGCAAAGTCAGAATGTGTGTCGATTACCGGGATTTGAATAGGGCGAGTCCGAAAGATGATTTCCCATTACCTCACATCGATGTTTTGGTTGATAACACGGCTCAATCCTCTGTATTCTCTTTCATGGACGGTTTCTCAGGCTATAATCAGATTAAGATGGCGCCAGAGGACATGGAAAAGACAACATTCATTACACCTTGGGGCACATTCTGCTATAAAGTGATGTCGTTTGGGCTGAAGAATGCAGGTGCTACCTATCAGAGGGCTATGACGACTCTCTTTCATGACATGATGCACAAAGAAATTGAAGTGTACGTGGATGATATGATTGCGAAGTCACAGACAGAAGAGGAGCACCTGGTTAATTTGCAGAAGTTGTTTGACAGATTGGTCAAGTTCAAGCTGAGGCTGAATCCAAACAAGTGTACGTTTGGTGTGCGATCCGGGAAGCTGTTAGGCTTCATTGTCAGTGAGAAAGGGATTGAGGTTGATCCATCTAAAGTCAAAGCTATTCAAGAGATGCCTGAACCGAAAACGGAAAAGCAAGTCCGCGGGTTTTTAGGGAGGTTGAACTACATTGCAAGGTTCATATCTCACTTAACCGCCACGTGTGAACCAATTTTCAAATTGCTCAGAAAGAATCAAGCAATCAGGTGGAATGAGGACTGTCAGAAAGCTTTTGACAAAATTAAAGAGTATTTACAGAAACCTCCGATCCTGGTCCCTCCAGTTCCAGGGAGACCTCTGATAATGTACCTATCAGTAACTGAAAACTCGATGGGGTGTGTATTGGGACAGCATGACGAGTCTGGTCGAAAAGAGCATGCCATATACTACCTTAGCAAAAAGTTTACCGACTGTGAAACAAGATATTCACTGCTCGAGAAAACTTGCTGTGCTTTGGCCTGGGATGCTCGCCGACTGAGGCAGTATATGTTGAACCATACTACCTTATTGATTTCTAAGATGGATCCAGTGAAGTACATCTTTGAGAAGCCGGCTCTCACCGGGCGCGTTGCTCGATGGCAGATGATTTTAACAGAATATGACATCCAGTATACGTCACAGAAGGCCATCAAAGGTAGTATTCTGTCAGACTACCTTGCCGAGCAACCAATCGATGATTATCAGCCGATGATGTTTGAATTCCCTGATGAGGACATCATGTATCTTAAGATGAAAGATTGCGAAGAGCCGCTTGTTGAGGAAGGACCGGATCCCGATGACAAGTGGACACTGATGTTTGATGGGGCTGTGAATATGAACGGTAACGGTGTTGGGGCAGTATTGATTAATCCCAAAGGTGCACATATACCTTTCTCTGCCAGATTGACTTTTGACGTCACCAACAACGAAGCTGAGTACGAGGCTTGTATCATGGGGATAGAAGAAGCCATTGATTTGAGGATAAAAACTCTTGACATATTTGGAGATTCCGCTCTAGTGATCAATCAGGTCAATGGAGATTGGAATACGAACCAGCCGCATTTGATTCCGTATAGAGATTACACCAGAAGAATACTGACGTTCTTCAAGAAGGTGAAGTTGTATCATGTCCCCCGGGATGAGAATCAGATGGTTGATGCCTTGGCAACTTTATCGTCCATGATCAAAGTTCATTGGTGGAATCATGTGCCACATGTTGCGGTGAATCGACTCGAGAGGCCTGCATATGTGTTTGCAGCCGAGTCTGTTGCGATTGATGAGAAGTCGTGGTACTATGATATCAAGAACTTCCTCAAGACTCAAGAGTATCCTGAAGGTGCGTCAAAGAATGATAAGAAGACCCTGAGAAGGCTAGCTGGAAGCTTTTACTTGAATCAGGATGATGTGTTGTACAAGAGGAACTTTGACATGGTCTTGCTCAGATGCGTGGATAGACACGAAGCAGACATGTTGATGCAAGAAGTGCATGAAGGCTCGTTTGGTACCCATGCTGGTGGTCATGCAATGTCCAAGAAACTGTTGAGAGCCGGTTATTACTGGATGACTATGGAATCCGATTGTTTCAAGCACGCTCGGAAGTGCCATAAGTGCCAGATCTATGCTGATAAGGTGCATGTACCACCAAGCCCGTTGAATGTCATGAACTCGCCTTGGCCGTTTGCCATGTGGGGCATCGACATGATTGGGAAGATTGAGCCTACTGCTTCGAATGGACATCGCTTCATCCTGGTTGCGATTGACTACTTCACCAAATGGGTGGAAGCAGCTTCCTATGCTAGTGTTACCAAACAAGTGGTTGCCCGGTTCATCAAGAAAGAAATCATCTGTCGTTATGGAGTTCCTGAGAGAATCATCACTGACAATGGTTCGAATCTCAATAACAAGATGATGAAAGAGCTTTGCAGAGATTTCAAGATCGAACATCACAATTCTTCTCCTTACAGACCGAAGATGAACGGTGCTGTAGAGGCGGCGAACAAGAATATCAAGAAGATTGTGCAGAAGATGGTCGTAACGTACAAGGATTGGCATGAGATGCTGCCTTTCGCTTTGCATGGGTACCGTACCTCAGTGCGTACGTCGACGGGGCAACCCCGTACTCCCTTGTGTATGGTATGGAAGCAGTCCTACCAGTTGAAGTGGAGATCCCTTCTCTGAGGGTATTGTTGGATGTCAAGCTGGACGAAGCCGAGGGATTCGAACAAGGTTTAACGAGTTAAGCCTCATCGAAGAGAGACGGCTAGCAGCTGTGTGCCATGGGCAGTTGTATCAGAGAAGGATGAAGCGAGCCTTTGATCAGAAAGTGCGTCCTCGGACATTTCAGACTGGTGATCTAGTTTTGAAGAGGATCCTTCCTCCCGGTACAGATAACAGGGGCAAGTGGACTCCTAATTATGAAGGTCCATATGTTGTGAAGAAGGTCTTCTCCGGTGGAGCCTTGATGCTTACAACTATGGATGGTGAAGATTTTCCGTCCCCTGTTAACTCAGATGTAGTCAAAAAATACTTCGCATAAATTGACCTGCTGGACAAAAAGAATAAAAGAGTCCAGGCAAAAAAGGGCATCCCGGCGAACCAAAAAACAGAAAGAAAAGGTTTGGGCAAAAATTAGGGATAAAATGAAAAGAATTTGTACACCCGGTAAGTCGAAAACCCGCAAGGGCGGCTTAGGCAAAAATGGGTATCCCATTGGATTGAAAACCCGAAAGGGCGATCCAGCCAAAAGAGGGATTAAAGCGAAGGCTACAGTCTGAGTTATCTGTACTTCATCGCACTTCGTCGTCTTCCATCTCGAAAGATGTGATCGGTCCAGTCATTCTTCTCAGAAAGCAAGGAGTTGGGAGGAAAACTGATGATCTGTGGGTTATAACAGAATTGGGAACTAGTGGATGCCGTGTTCACATTGCCATTAGGATAGTTTATTTTCCTTTTGTGCGCAATTACCTCTTTCTAGGAATTGTTTCCAATGTATTCGCCTTTTCAGGCACATTTTCAATCAATAAAAGTCGTTATTCAGATAAATAGCTCTCTTGTTTTTATTTTTACTGTTTTGTTTGCAAAAACGTCCGAATTTTTGATAAGCATTGCATATAAGAACATGAAGGCTAAACAATAACGTGCAAAAAGATAAAACATTTGAAAATCATTTTGAATGTCGAGGACACTTGAGCGTATCTTGTCCATGTATCCCCTGGGGGCATTTTGTTGTGCTGTTTTGCAGGTGGGCATCTGTGAATGTTTCCCCAGCAGGTATTCCCCCAAGCAAGTATGGAAGCTATCAGAGCTATGTTCCCATGCCAAGGTGTCTGTGGATAGCGCTTTCTATTCCCCAACAGATCTAAGGGTTGCCTATCCCCAGCAGGCCTGTATTTGCCAATTTCCTTCCCGAGTGGAGCGGGTTCAATGAAGTTTATCTCCAGTTGTTCTCCTAGCTGTGGATTTGTTTGGGTCGTCCCCAGCGGAGTGTTTTATTTCCCAGAGCAGAGTTTATCTTACTTGTGGATTGGTTGGACTCTCCCTAGTGAAGTCGCCTATTTGTCCCTAGCAAGTCACTTTATTACTCCCCGGCGAGTTGCCTTGTTTTCCCCCAGTGGATTTGTATTGATGGTTTCTCAGCGTAGTCGTCCTGCGTATTCCCCGGCGGGTGTTCATCCTTTGCATTTTGCATATAGTGATCATTGCATCCTCAAACTGCGTAGCATTCCCATTCCATATGGAGCATTACGCCATAGAAAAATTCAAACATATGCATTCATGTGTTAACCCAACCAGACTGTATCCCCGGCAGAGGCGGATCATTTTGTTCAACATCGGTACATCACGTCTGCTACATTTGCTCCTGACAACATTCAGGATTGATATCCCCACGGAGGTTTATTTTCTCACCCGTCCGCGAACGGAAAGCTTGTTTCTCCCCAGTGAGACCCCCAGCAAGTGGTCAGCCTTGCCTTGACGTACCTAAGATGTCATTCTTGTGATACCAGTAAGTGTCATGTCAGCACCCGCGTGTTTTCTTTCTTCGGATGTCGGTAAACATCATCTTTCGATGTCGGTAAACATCGAGTCCCACCCCAGTCATCGGTAAATGTCTGGTCGTTTTTTGGATGTCGGTAAACATCATCTTTCGATGTCGGTAAACATCAAGTCTCATCCCAGTCATCGGTAAATGTCTGGTCGCCTTTGTTTGATGTCGGTAAACATCATCTTTCGATGTCGGTAAACGTCGAGTTTTTTCCAGCCATCAATAAATGTCTGGTAATTCCCCAGCTAGAGATCCCCAGTAGAGTCGTCGGTAAACGTCCTGTCTGGTTTCCTGTTACAAGTATTTGTTTTTCCTTCCCCAGTGAAGTTTTCACCTCTCCGTTGGTGTCAATAAACGCCGAGCCTTTCAAGTATCCCCCCAGTCATCGGTAAATGTCTGGTCGTTTTTGGATGTCGGTAAACATCATCTTTCGATGTCGGTAAACATCGAGTCTCATCCCAGTCATCGGTAAGTGTCTGGTCGTGCGTTTGTCCTTTGATAAAATCAAAATCCCCAAGAGTCGTCGGTAAACGTCTTGTCTGATTATATCTTTTTCCTCCCCAAGTGGAGACGCCGTCGGTAAATGGCCCCGCTTTTTTCGATATCGGTAAATGTCGAGTCCCCAGTTGGAGCAGCCATCGGTAAATGGTCTTGCTGAAGTTGATATCGGAAAATATCAAGTTGCTTTGAAGCCACCATCGGTAAATGGTCATGCTTCCTTTTTAACATCAAGTTGTTTCCCAGCAGCCATCGGTAAATGGTCTTGTTGAAAATGATATCGGTAAATATCAAGTTTCCAGTATTTAGCCATCGGTAAATGGTTTCGCTTTCCTGAAGTTGTCGTGCAGTCGTCATCGGTAAATGACTTGGCTTTTCTCGGTATCATATCCCGCAGAGTGCAAATTTCTACGGTTCTTTGGTATTCAATCCCTGTGTACCTTGAAAGTCTGACAGTCGTTGCTCTCATCCGTTCAGGTTCTCAGCTGATTGAATAGGGGCAGCTGTAGCACCTCAAATTTGCACCTACCTTTTGTACATACATTCTCATATTAGGTCATTAACATAACATAGTCCATAGCATAGCATTGCATTGTCCTTTGCCCAAGTGCAAGTCCTCTGACAAAATTAGGTCAAACTGGTCAGGAGATCAGTCAATCAAGCAAGCAAGTGCATTTCTCAAGGAGGCAAGTCCCTAGGGTTGGTCCAACATGTTCACATGACCTAGGGGTCCTTTTGAAGTGATTTGGTCAAGGATTGGGTGCTCAGAAGTCATCAGTCATTGTTCAGTCCACCAGAAACCCTAGAAAGTCAACTATGGTCAACTGCGGTCAACTGTGTCTGATTTTATGGATTTGAAGGTGGGAGATGGTTTGAAAGGCTTCATTCATGTTCATATAAGTCTCATTTGTCATTTCAAAGATCAAGATTGGAGAATTTGAAGTCAGACAAAAAGTTTCCTAAAATAGTAAGTTGACCTGTAATTGGAAATTGCCAAAAATGGAAAGTTTTGCTCCTCAAATTTACATCATCATACAAGCTTAAAATGAAATTTTGTCCAACATGAAAGTTGAAGATCTTGCTCTCAACTTTCCAAAAAGTCCAAGAACACTCATTTCTCATTTGTGGTTGACAAGTTATGATCAAATCATTTTTAGAAAATGTTGAACTTCAAAGTGAGATAACTTCCAAACCATTTGGCCAAATTGAGTGAGGTTTTTTGCTACAAGTCATATTTGATATGCTCTATCCAAATTATTCATCACATTTCACCAAAAATCATCCAATTAAAATGGCCTTTTTCAAGTGGTTTGAATTAAAAAGGGGAGAGTTGAAAAATGGACTTTCAAATTAACCATTTCCTACACTTTTTACCAATTGCCAAGGTTCAGAAACTACATTTGGGGTGTGCCTAAGCCCATTTTCGTGCAGTAGCATGCACCCCCATGCATAATGATTGGATTTAGCAATTTGCACATATTGGTCATTTTCACTAATTGGCAAAGTTTGGCTTAAGCTCAATTAACAAATTGCATTAACAGATGGTATAAGTAGGTAATTCTAACAGAAAAACAGATTAGCATTCATTTCCATCCAGATCTAGATCTAAAAGAAAAAGTTCTCTCAACATTGTTCTTCATTTTTCTGCAAAAAATCTCCAAAGAGTTTGTGCCATTGCTCATAGATTCATCATTTACTATCATTTTGGAAGCTTTTGCAAGCATAGTTTCGCAGCTGTTGAACCATTTTCAAGCACTGTTCCATTGGACCCCTTCCATGGCAGTTCAAATTTGGAGCATCACCAAGCAAGTTTGAGCTTTCAATACTCCTCCATTCATCATCTGGAACTTGAAGGTGCATCTGTTTCGACTTGTTGTGACCAAATAACCACTGCTCCATACTGTTCTTCAAATCAGGTAAAATTTCGAACCTAGCCAATGGTGAAATCATGCTATGCTTCTTGTAGATCCTTTTGCCATGAATACAATGAGCTTTGAATCGTGAGAAATGGTTGAGAATTGAGAGAGAAACATTGAATTAAAGTTTGTTGGTCAAATGTTGTTGTGCTTAGTTCTTTCATGTTAGCTCGAGTTAGTGAAAACTAGGGTTAGATTATTGATGTACACTGCAAGTTGAGTTGATTGGTATGTTCATTTCAAAATTCTGGGTAATTTGTTCATCACGATGATGAACATGCTACTGTTGCATAAACCCTAGCTGCATTTTTTTTCCAGATCGTGTTTGGCTGGGCTTTGCATGAGTTTACTGTTTCATTGGCCATGCACCAATCAGGCGTGAACACTCCCTTAAGTGAAACGCGGCGTTTCACTTAAGGGACCAGTTAATTACCAAACTGCCACTGCCGGTTATTAATTTAATTAATTCATTTTTTTTTAATTATTATTTCACTTGGCATGGCAAACTTAGAAAATTCATAAGTCACTCATTTTTAATCCAAATTTGATGGGATTTTTTGTGAAATGCTCCTCTTGATCTCTAGTTTATTATGGTGATTTTTCCAGGTTTTTTGCACGTATGGATTTTTTAATGTGCTAGGGTTTGTTCATGTGTGTCCATTTTGTGTATGCCTTGCCAATTTGCTTGTGAAAGGATGATACATAATCCAATGCCTCTCAAATTTTTTGTGCTTAAACTAGACATGTTCATGGTGATTTTGAAATAGAGTTTATAATTTTATCATTGCTGGTTATTGAGATATGATTTTTTGAATAGGGGTGTGACAATTTGTGTCACACCATTCATGTCCAACTTCATGATTTTAATTACCATGCTTATTGAACTCAAAATGGTCTGGATTTTTGCATGAAGACACTTGTGCATGTTGAGAATGCTTGTGAATTGTTCTGGAATTTTTGAATTCATTTCCTATTTGTTTGATAATTTCTCCCCTGTTTGACCAAATTGTTGACCTCTTGTGACACATGATGTTATTTGATTTGTGAAATTCTAATTCTTAATTGGATGGACTTGAAATTTGATATGTGAATTGTAGACATCTTAAAGTTTGTCATGGTTTTAGTCCCATTCATTTATCATATGTTGTTTCTGTTTTATGATTAATTGAAGTTGGTGCATGTTTTGATGCTTTGTATGAGTTTGCTTAAGCTTGCCTTGACTTTCTGATTTTCATTGACCTACTTCCCTTGATCCAAATGAGATGAAATTTGATATGCCTATCATGTTATGGATTATGATTGATCATGAATTATTTGAAGATTTTTTGAAATGTTTGTGATTGGATTTGAGTTGAATCATTCTGTTGACTTCTATGAGCTCCTATATGACATGCTTTGACCTATTTTGATCATGAAATGATATTGATGAATGATATGAACATGGGACCAGTTGGGTTTGATTTTTAATTGTTTGATCTTGATTTTGGATAAGTTTCATGTTCTGTTTTGATGATTTGATCTCATTTTGACCCTAGTCTTGGACTAGTGGTTTGTGTTCTCACTTTTGAGTTGTGTTTCAGGTTAATAGCACAAATGCTTATGCTTGATGGTGTGCCTCATTTGGAGTTGCTTTCTTGATTTGTTTATGACTAATCATTGGTTTGTTTTGTAGGTTTTAAAACTTGGTCTTATGCCTCATGGCTTGCACTTGTGTGCATTGTGATTGTTATTTGACTGTATAGACTAACTGTTGACTTTTGATGTTTAATGTTGGTTTGTCTGAGTACTGATTGTATTTGATTGATTTCAGGTACATTAGTTGCTTTAGTTCTATTGAGAACTTGCTTTGCTTTGCTTAAGAGCATTTTCATTGAGGTATAATATCCTAACTCCATGTAGTCTGGAAGACCTGGCCTGTTACTTGGTCAGGCACCTGTCTGAAGTCCTCCTTAAGAGGCAATGTTTGTGTTTGTTTACATTTGTCCTTGTACATACTCAAAGACCTCCTAAGTGAAGAGGCATTAGCAGATACAAGGGATGTGCAATCCATCCCCTGCTATTCTGTGTGTCATCTGCCTTGCTCACACCACTGTGTTGATGCATTGCAGATACTAACCCAAGATCTTGTACAGTTGTACAGTTGAGTCAGTGTCATATGTGTAGAAGGGTTCCCACTTTCTGAACCCACACATTCTTGTCTTAAGCTCTCCCAGGCCAGGGATAAGAGCTGTGAAGTCTCATCTTCACTCACCTTTCATCAGCTTCACCCTAACTCTCAATGTTAGGGTTAAGAGCTAACATTACCCTGTTACAGTGGTTTGTTTGTTGAGGTTGATATGACCCCTCGACTAAAACCTAACCTTGATTGAGCCCATTGATTGCATATAGTGTGTGCTATTTGTGCTTGTGTGTTTGTTTTTTAGCTTGCTTCCTGTGCAAGTTAGGTTTAGTTTGGCTTGCTTCCTGTGCAAGTCATGTTTAGGATAGGCTTGCTCCCTGTGCAAGTTAGCTAGAAACCTTAACTTAGGGATGAATTTGCATGATAACATCTAGGCTCGAGTCGTAGTCTCCCTAGTTGTGTCTCCCTCTGTTATCTGGTTAGGTTAGTCCTGTATCCCTCCGTAGGGGAACTATGTCGCCCTGATCCTCATACCAGATGAGGTACGTAGGCAGGAGATGAGCTGATCTCTCCGGGCGCCCTTTTTGTTTTCTCTTTGTGTGTGTCAGGAGATGGATGTAAGCCCAGCGATTGGCATTCCATATCCTAGTGTTTGTTGTGTGCTTGGAGTCCGGTATAAGTCCATCAAGTGGCATCTGGTTTCCAGTGTGGGTGTGTTTTGGTTCGGATGCTGATGTAAGTCCAGTGATTGGCATTCGGGTTCCACGTTTGCCTGTGTCTGTTGTGTTTATTTGTGTGCGTGTTAGCCGAGCTACGAATGCTCTGATTCTCCTTCGTCCAAGGAGATACGTATGCATAGGATGCGACATCCTAGCGAGCATGTGTCGTTCCCCCGGTCGAACTACTTTGACTCTGATGACTATGCTTGATAGACTAAGTAGGCCCAGGATGCGATATCCTGCCGAGTCAGCCTTGTTTGTTTTCTTGTGTCTCTTTCAGCCAGTGTGTGTGTGTGTGTGTTTGAGCAATTTTTAGCAACCATTTTCCTTCCTTTAGTGCGTGGATCCCGTCGAGTACGACGGATGCGTAGGGGTGCTAATACCTTCCCTTCGCATAACCGACTCCCGATCCCATTCTCTTTGGTCGCGAGACCATGCTTTTTCCAGGTTTACTCTGAGCGTTTCCTTTCCCCCTTTTGGGATAAATAACGCACGGTGGCGGCTCTGTTGTTCTTGTTTTCCCGCCGGTTTTTTGCGTAATGCGACACCTGTTTTAGTCGAATAGTGCGATTCTTCCGTTGCACGGTATAGACTAAGGTAAAAACAAAAACTAATCTTCTCTCATTTCTTTCCCTGATTGTATGCCAAGTACTCACTCACAAGGCGATAACTTAGCACCACCAATCCCTGAATTAGAGCGTTTCCTATACGTGAGACGCCGAATACACGAATATCAATAAAAGTACGGTATTCCAGATATCTCATTCCCTCTTAAATTAGAAGAAAAACCAAACATGGCTGACGAAGTACCACAAAATCGTCCTCTTAAATTCTACGCTACCCCATCTCAACAAGAACCTCACAACAGCATTGCTGCCCCTGCTATTAATCGAAACGATTTCGAGCTGAAACCCTCACTCTTATCAGCCGTCCAACAACATCAATTTGCTGGAAATTCGACAGACGATCCTAATGAACACCTGACCAAGTTTGTGCAATACGCAGATACTGTAAAAGCGAATGGTGTATCTCAAGATGCGATAAGACTGCGCCTTTTTCCCTTTTCTCTAAGAGACATAGCTTGGGCTTGGTTACAATCCTTGCCCTCCAACTCCGTTACAACATGGGAAGAACTTAAGTACGTCTTCTAATCCCGATACTTTCCGCTGAGCAAAACTGCTATGCTGAGAGCTCAAATCAACAGATTTAGGCAAAAAGATATGGGATCTCTCTACGAAGCGTGGGAAAGATACAAGGACATGATGAGGATATGTCCACATCACGGTCTAGAAGACTGGGTGATCATTCACACGTTTTATAATGGGCTTATGTATAACACAAGACTTACAATAGACGCTGCCGCGGGCGGTGCATTTATGGATAAGCCATACATGGAAGCCTATCAACTCATTGAAAACATGGCCCAAAACCATTTCCAATGGGGAGGTGAACGAACTCCAGTGGAAAAGTCCCAGACTAAGGGTGGAATGTACGAAATCAGTAGCCTTGACCATGTTCATGCAAAGGTAGATGCCCTTGTCCAAAAATTAGATAACTTGACCATACCACCCGCAACCACCGTGGCTGCTGTAACTCCAAACTGTGAGCTATGTGGAAACCCTGGACACATTGCACAAGAATGTCAAATATTAGCAGGAGTCCCAACCGATCAAGTAAACTACACGCAAGGAAATCCCTATTCAAATACTTACAACCCTGGTTGGAAAAACCATCCTAATTTCTCGTATAAGAATAACAATGCCCTGTATGCACCTGGCCAAACACCAGCTGTTCCGCCTGGATATCAAAAGCCAGCTAACAATGCCGAGGAAGTCAAATCTTGAGTTAATGATGGAAAGCTTCATAGCTACTCAAGCTCAAACAAACAAGGACTTCTTGAACCAAAACATACATACTAGTGAGCAACTTAAACAACTAGCGAATAAAGTAGACGCCTTAGCCACCCACAATAAAATGCTTGAAACACAGATTTCACAAGTGGCTCAACACCAAGCGTCTACAGCCGCTCCAGCTGGAACATTTCCTGGACAGCCGCAACCTAATCCGAAGGGACATGCAAATGTCGTTATACTGAGGAGTGGAAAAGAAGTAGATGGACCCATAAATCCAAGACTTCAAAACCCTGCCATGTACCAAAAACCAGATAAAACCTCAACTGAGCAGGTGAATGAACCAAAGGAAATAGAAGATAATACCCGGGAGGCCGAAGAGAAAGAGAAACCTTATGTGCCTCCACCTCCTTATAAACCAACCATTCTGTATCCTCAAAGACTCAAAAGTTCTAAAACTGCAAATCAATTTAGGAAATTTGTTGAGCTTCTGAAAAAATTAAACATTACGATACCCTTTACAGAAGCCATCACACAAATGCCTTTCTACGCCAAATTTCTTAAGGAAATCCTATCCAATAAGAAAAAGATTGAGGATGACAAAACAATTACACTTACTGCCGAGTGTACCGCCATAATCCAAAACAACATGCCTCCTAAACTAAAAGACTCGGGTAGCTTCTCCATACCCTGTGTCATTGGAAAGTTCGTCATAGACAAAGCTCAGTGCGATCTAGGAGCCAGCATTAGTGTAATGCCCCTAACCATTTGTAGAAGGCTCAGTATGGGAGAATTAAGACCGACAAAGATGTCCGTTCAATTAGCTGACCGCTCGATTAAATACCCTGTCGGTGTATTAGAGAATGTCCCAGTTCGTGTAGGTCAATTTTACATTCCTACCGATTTCATAATCATGGACATTAAAGAAGATGCCAGCACACCTATCATTCTAGGAAGGCCATTCTTGGCTACCGCCGGAGCCATCATAGACGTAAAGAGAGGTAAGCTGACATTCGAAGTTGGAGAGGAAAAGGTTGAATTCATATTAACCCAATTCTTACAAGTGGCAGCTATGGACGACACCTGCTATCTGCTTGATGTCATAGACGAGTGCATGAGAGAGATGGAGATGGAAGAAACCACGTATTCTGAAATAATGAAAATCCAAATCCCTCCAATCCTTGAAGACAATAATTAGCATGAACCATACCAAAACGAAAGTCTAAGCGAATGCTTAGCACTTACACCCGACCACATGCCATGCCCAAAGAAACCTGACTTGGAACTAAAAATTCTACCAAAGAACCTAAGATACGAATTCCTAGACACTGAACTGAAAAGGCCAATAATAGTCAACGCTGACTTAGGACAAATGGAAACTGAGAAACTATTGGATGTCCTAAGAAAATATCCAACAACGTTAGGATATAACATCGCCGATCTAAAAGGAATAAGTCCTTCGATCTGTATGCATCGTATTATGCTGGAGGAAGACTGTAAAACCTCTAGAGAGTACCAGAGAAGGATCAACCCAATCCTAAGTACCATAGTCAAGGATGAAGTAAAGAAACTTCTAGACACAGGAATCATATACCCGATTTCGGATAGTCAATGGGTTAGCCCCGTTCATGTAGTACCCAAGAAAGGAGGTGTTACAGTTGTTAAGAACGAGAAGGGTAAATCCATAGCACAAAGAGTAGTAACCGGAAGTAGAATGTGTATTGACTATAGAAAACTAAATAAAGCCACTCGTAAAGATCATTTCCCTCTACCTTTCATTGATCAAATGCTTGAACGACTGGCTAAGCATTCTCACTTCTGCTATCTGGACGGTTATTCAGGATTCTTTTAAATCCCAACCCATCCTGACGACCAAGAAAAGACTAGCTTTACATGCCCTTATGGTACATTCGTCTACCGACGAATGCCATTTGGCTTATGTAACGCTCCCGCAACATTTCAAAGATGCATGATGGCAATCTTCGCAGATTTTATAGATGACATCATGGAAGTCTTCATGGATGATTTTTCTGTCTGCGGTCAGAGTTTTGAAGGATGTCTATCTAACCTCGAAATGGTACTCGAAAGATGCGTGAAAGTGAGCCTTGTTTTAAACTGGGAGAAATGCCATTTTATGGTTCAACAAGGAATTGTATTAGGTCACGTGGTATCTGATAGAGGAATTGAAGTGGACAAAGCTAAAATCGAAATTATAGAGAACCTTCAACCTCCGAAAACTGTTCGAGAGATAAGAAGCTTTCTAGGACACGCCGATTTCTACCGACGTTTTATTAAAGATTTCTCAAAAATAACCAAGCCACTTACAGGATTATTAATGAAGGACGATGACTTCATATTTGATGAAAAATGCTTAACAACGTTCAACCAACTGAAAACATCTTTAATCACCGCACCCATAATGCAACCACCTGACTAGAGATTACCATTTGAAATCATGTGCGATGCGAGTGATTACACAGTGGCCGCGGTACTGGGACAAAGGAAGGATAAGAAGCTTCATGCTATTTATTATGCAAGTAGAACGCTTGATCCTGCCCAAATGAACTACGCCACCACTGAAAAAGAACTTTTAGCTATCGTGTTCGCTTTGGACAAATTCCGTTCCTACCTGGTGGGGGCGAAAATTATCATCTATATCGACCATGCTGCTATTAGATATTTGTTAAGTAAGAAGGATGCCAAACCAAGACTTTTAAGATGGATCCTGCTCTTACAAGAGTTCGATTTAGAAATAAAAGATAAGAAAGGTACTTAGAACGTAGTAGAAGACCACTTATCTCGTATCGAAGGGAACAAGCCTGAACATATCCCAATTAATGACGATTTCCCTTACGAACGACTTATAGCACAAATGGAAAGTGATATGTCTGAACTGACATTAAACGATACAGAAATAGACGAATTCGTGGAAGAAGTACACGCGAACGCAACTCTGCCATGGTATGCTGACTTTGTCAACTACCTAGCCGTCGAAGTACTTCCACCGGATCTATCTTATCAACAAAAGAAGAAGTTTTTTCATGACCTAAAACAGTATTATTGGGATGAACCCCTTCTTTTCAAAAGAGGGACCGACGGTATCTTCCGTCGATGTGTTCCTGAGGATGAAATCGAAGATATAATCTCTAATTGCCATTCCGCCCCCTATGGAGGGCATGCAAGTACCTCAAAGACCTGCACTAAGATCCTGCAATCCGGCCTATTTTGGCCTACCCTATGGAAAGACGTCCATAACGCGGTTATAAAATGCGATCGGTGCCAACGCACTGGCAACATCTCAAGAAGCGAAGAAATGCCACAAACAGGAATCTTAGAAGTCGAAGTCTTTGACGTATGGGGGATTGACTTCATGGGACCATTCCCGGCTTCTTTTGGTAATAAATACATACTCGTTGCTGTCGACTATGTCTCAAAATGGATCGAGGTTGTAGCCTCTCCAACAAATGACACACGAGTAGTGATCAAGCTATTCAAAAATATTATCTTTCCCAGATTTGGTGTGCCGAAACTAGTAGTTAGTGACGGTGGCTCCCACTTCATATCGAATATATTTGGAAAACTCCTTCTGAAGTACGGAGTCTGACACCACGTAGCAACACCGTATCATCCACAAACTAGTGGGCAAGTCGAAGTCTCGAATCGGGAAATAAAACAAATTCTTGAGAAGACCGTAGGTATATCCAGAAAAGACTGGTCATCCAAACTAAACAAAGCCTTGTGGGCCTACAGGACGGCTTACAAAACCCCGATAGGAACCACACCCTTCAAACTAGTTTATGATAAATCATGCCACCTCCCTGTAGAATTGGAACACAAAGTGTATTGGGAAATTAAAACCCTTAACATCAACTACACTTCTGCAGGCGAGAAGCGAATTCTGGACATCCACGAATTAGAAGAGCTCAGATTGGACGCTTACGAGAATGCCAGGATCTACAAAGAACAAACCAAAAGATGGCATGACAAACGTATCTCTAGGAAGGAGTTTAAAGTCGGCGACATAGTGCTGCTATTTAACTCTAGACTCAAACTCTTTCCAGGAAAGCTCAAATCTCGGTGGTCTAGTCCGTTCGAGATCACCAAAGTTCTCACTAGTGGCGCGATAGAAATAAAAGGTAGAAATAGTGACCCTTTTGTAGTAAACGGGCAGCGCTTAAAGCACTATCATAACATAGAAAACAGAGACTATTCGAACAGTCTCAGACTCATACAGCTGCCCGCTCAACCCCAAACCTAGTACAATGCGACACTACTGTCGAACTTCCGACATTAAACAAAGTGCTTAGTGGGAGACAACCCACCTTTTTCTTTTTGTTATTTTTCCTACAATCTATTTTTTTTCCTTTCCTTTAATTTTCTTCTTTATTCTGTTTGCTCCCCCCTTCTTGATTCTTTGCAGTCACTCTTGTTGTTTCTATTAACTAACTTAGACATATTGAATACTGACTAACAGGAAAATTACTAATTAGTTAGTTAATTAATTTCATCATGCAACAATCAGAGACAATTTTCAGAGGCAGAGTTCAACGCAGGCGGTATGATTATCTAGCCAGGAAGAATATGACATTGACCATATATTATGATGGGCCGACCATGGATAAATTAGGCATCCGAGATAGCATCCTATATATGTTTAACCAGCTGGGGTGGGAGAACGCAGCCATTAAAAGACGGTTTATCACGTACGTGAGCTAACCTTAGAATTCCTGAGTTCCCTTGTATACATCCCTGAACATGGTTACGGACTTAACAAAGGATTAATATCCTTTAGGTTATGTAGCATGGACTTCACCTACACCCGTCGAGACCTTGCTGACCTCCTAGGATTTCCTAGCGGCCCTTTCGTCTTTACTACCCGCCAGGAGGACCTTATCGATGACATTGATCCCGATGACTTATGGGGTTGTATATCCGGAGAATCTAACCCTAACCCGAATGAGATGCACTCACATAAGATCCATAACCCCGCTATCCGTTATTTTCATAAAATACTAGCCCACACCATATTTGGTAACGAAGAGAATAACACCTTAGTGTCCCGCGATGAACTCTTCATCCTGCTGTGTGTCGATCAAGGTCGACACGTCAACATAGTGACATTCATGATAGAAAGATTTGTCCACCTTGCTAAGAATAACCGTACCCCACTGATCATAGGTGGCCTAGTTACCATGATAGCAGACGCTATAGGACTCGTACGCCCACTTTATGAGCTTATACCTTTTGGAAACATCCGCCCAATGGATATCGAATTCTGCTTTAATCGCAGAATCATATGCAACATTGGGACGGATACCTTTGATTATCTAATCAATAGTGAAGTGGTTCGACTTTTCACCTTGCCTAACCATGAGAAAACGAGTGCTCACAACCGAGACAACTGGCTCTATGACTTAGAGGAACACCCTATCGACCCACCTTCACCTCCTTCTACACCGCCCAAATATGAGTGTCTTAATGACCCCATCCTTAAGGAAGACTCTGACCCTGAAACACCTCCTAACTATTATAACATTGCTGAACCGGTTCCTCCATCTTGTGCTGATAATCATGGCATGCTCATCACTCGTCTGAATACTTTCCAAGCTGACATCACCATTGTGAAAGAAGAGATAATGCGCATACGCTTTGATGTCCTAGGCCTGATGGATCTAGCCGTTGAGCAATTTCATTATCTGAACAAAGTTGTTGCTGCATTGGGGTAAAAACGTGGCTGAAACTTCTGACCACTGATTTCTCCTACTCGCACTAAGCAATGAGGACACTGCTTTGTTTTGTGTGGGGAGAGAGCACTGTTATTTATTGCATTACTTTTGTTCTATTGTTTTCATTCGCTATATTATCGCTACATTCCTTTCTTATGTTACATTTAATTTCAATTCATTAATTCAATTGCTATTTAATTACGCTTACTTTATCTTTTTATTTATTTCTACATTTATGCTGTTAAATTCATATTGCTTAGCTATTATTTATGCTGCTATTCTGCTGTGTTCTGCTATGTTGTGAATTTTTTTGAATTTAGCGTGTGACGACCGTCACTATAGGGTGACGTCCGTCTCGCAGACGTGACGACCGTCACGAATCTGGAACGATCGTCACTGTCATACCCCAAAATTTGCCCATTAACATTTCAAGACATTTCAGGGCACTCCGACTCACTTTATGACACTTAAAGGAACAAAGACCCAGCTCGCGAATGACCCAAACTGGCCTACTCGCTACACGCTCACCTAGTGATAATATGAAAGTGGTTTATTTGGAAGTGGAGGAAAGGGGTACAAAAAGGAAAGAAAACGATCCAAACAGCAAAGCCCAACCCAAAGTACAAGAACACGGGTGTGGCATCTGTGACGAGCGTCACAGAGGCTGTGACGAGCGTCACGCCTCGCACACCCCTGTGACGGGCGTCACGCATGGTGTGACGAACGTCACACCATTCCCCTACTTTTTGGGCGCAGATAATGCTTCGGAGACTTGAAGATCCGTTGGGCCCTAGATCCACGCGCGCGTTGAAGACTTTTTGGGCAGCATGCATGACCTAATGACACCAATATAAATAGCCACCTTGAAAACCTAAAAGGGAGCTTTTTCCGAGATTCTTTTTCCTTTGCCGTTTTCGCCTTTGCATTTTTTTCTTCTTTTCCAGCAGCTTAGGCATTGTGTTTTACAAGTGCTACACTATTTCTTTTGCAATTCCGGATTCCCTTTTGGTATTTAGTTAATTCTTTTCGCACAATAGTTTCTACAACGGAAACTATTGTGTGCCTTTTTACCGAATCTAATCTTACGGCGGCAGCAAGGTCACCTCCGCTCAATTCTATCCGATCGGCCAATTCAAGGTTGCGACTCAATTGCAAACAGGTTTGCGTTACTATTATCGCTTTATGTTCCTAATTCACATGTGATATCATAATTGAGATTCATAAATATATTTGAGGCTTTGCATGTAACTTAAGTATGCCTGGATACTTTGAATTGTTGTAATGGATGTCGCTGTTCTTCGTCCTATTGTTGTAACCATGCTTTGTTTACCTATTACTTTGGTGCAACTCTCGATTGCACCCTGATTTGGTATTCTAACCCGTTTGCTGAATTTTGCAAAGGTTCATATGTCCCGGGAAAAGATTGCTGTTTAGGTCTCCCACTTTATTTGTGGGATACCCTTGTGGAGACTCACCCTAAGTGGCCTAATTAATTTTAATGTGTTCATTTTAATGTCTTAATTTTAATGTATTAATTTTAATGTATTAATTTTAATGCATTGATTTTAGTATGGACTTAATTACTTAATTGACTTTAAAATATGACCTTTAAATAAGTGATCTTGGACCTCTCTTTGCTGCCTTACGGTATCACGGTATAACGGTCATGTCCCGCGAATATGGGGATATCCTTAGCAAAGACCCTTCGGTAAAATCATCATAGTCCCTCGGATGTTGCCTTCGGAAATACGATTTCGTCCCTCGATGACCCTTCGGTATAGCCTACGGTTAAATGATGATCGTCCCTTCGAATGCTAAGGTATCCTCACAACTGTTGCCTTCAATGACCTATCAATGACCCTACGATGACCCTTCTACATCCCAAGGATAAAACTACTTACTTCTCAATAGTAAGGACAGTTTTACCCTCATAAGGATAGGAAATGCCCGGAAAGACCTCGGACAGGTATAACCTAAATTGCTCATTCATAACCAAAAAAATATACTTTTCACCTCACACCTTTCAAACATCTTTTTGGAAAATCACCACTTAGCATACATCCGCACTAGGATCATTGTCGAGTTATATTTTTCTAAACTATTTTCTAAATTAAAACGAGATAACCACTTTGTATACATTCATGCAAGAATCATTACAAAGTTAAATTCTCATTTTGCAAAACATTTTTCACACCTTTCTCAACCACCTTTTTCAAACTAGAAAACATAAATGATTGAGCAATTAAGAGCCCATGGATAACCATGGATACAAAGGGTGCTAATACCTTCCCTTTGTATAAAGTACCTCCCGAACCTAAGAATTTAAAATTAAGGTCTTTCCTGTTCTTTTCCACCTTTCCTTATTGGATAAAAGAAAAGTCGGTGGCGACTCTTGCTAACCGCGACATTGCGATTACAAATCCAATAAAGTCAGTTCACCGTATGACAGTCACACACATGAAAGTGACCGTTATGAGCATGTGACCGTTGCAGACGATCGTTATGCATCCGTTGCGCGTGACGACCGTCACACCCCTGTGACGACCGTCACGAATTCCAGAGAGCTCGCCTATAAAAGCAGGCGCTCCTTCAAACTTTCTCCTCACCAATATTCACTCTCTTACATTCTGATCATCATCTATTCAATTCTTCACAATTTTCTTCGAGCGCATAACTCACAAATATCCCACCTCACCCACCAACACCAAAAGCTTCATACAACTCATCAAATGGCTCGCCAAGAAAGAGGCACTCCCGACCTATCAACCGTCACATTCCGCGATGGAGAAGTCGGCGAACGCCAAAGAAGCAACTACCTCAAGTTCAACCAACGCTTTGTTCAAGCCACGAGGTATGTTGATCATGAATGCCTAAGGGAGTTAGGACTTTTGGAGGGTGTGGAATGGATGCTAGCTGCCTCCATCCTGACGCAACTTTGTACCACACCACAACCAACCTACGAAGCGCTGACCCTGGAATTTCTAAGTTCCTACTCTTACATCACTCCATCTGGCGCTACCCAATATCTCACAGGTGTAGCCATATTTAGAATGTTCGGCACCGAGTATTCCCTTAATCAAACCTTGATTGCGAGAATGCTTGGTTTCCGACATGGAGAAGAAATCCATTGCTCCATCCCAGAAGGATGGTCAGAGATAGCATTCCAAGTTTGGCACAACCTCACCAACATGAACGCAACGAGTTGGGATACGCTTAACACAACATACATCCGCAACCCAACCATTAGATACTTTCACTGAGTCCTGGGGCACACAGTTTTTGGAAGAGTCAGCAACCATAAGGTAAACTCTAAGGAACTTTTCCTTCTTCACTGTGTGTTTGCCCAAATTGCGTTCAATGTTACTCCTTTGCTACTAGCCAACATCCAGGCTGCTTGCATGAGAGGCAGCCAGGCGTTTTATTGTGGGGGGAATTATCACCTCCATAGCATTAGGCTTGAACCTAGGAGATAGGCTAGCCAACTTACCAGCCCTGGAAGCAGAATTCCTCGACATCGACTACTGCCGTGCCTCGCACCTGATCAAAGCAAGAGATAATGGGAAGTACCATCCTGTTGTCAGAAACAAGACAGTACTAAGCATTATCATGCCCAACCGGAACCGCACAGATCCAAGAGAAATGATAAATTGGACTTTCGATCTGGAGGCCCCCGAGCCAAATGATGAAAATCCCGGTAATGCTACAGATGAAGTCGAAGAGGAGCTTGACAGAGGCATGCCTCAACCACCTCAAGAGCACGCTGCAGAGACTTCTTCCCGAGGACAACGAAGAAGCGAACGAAGACCCGCCTCCGTGGAAAACATCTACGCCGAGATGTTGAGACACAATCAAATAATGGAATACCGCCAAACAGAAATAATGCAAGCGATCCAGCAAATGCAGTGGGATCATGAAATTCTAGTTAACAGACTATCGATGTCACACAGGATGTTATGACATCCGATTCTGCGTAGACATGAATGTATACAGCAGGTAAATGTAAAGGACAGTAAATAACACAGACAATTGTTTACCCAGTTCGGTGACAAACACACCTACGTCTGGGGGCTACCAAGCCAGGGAGGAAATCCACTATTAGCAGTATTAATTCAGGCCTTAAACCAACTGTTTAATCCTATCACTTAATACCTACCCAATGCAATTTCAATCTAAAACTTAGACCAGAGTTCCTACTCACTCCCCCTCAATCACCACAGTGATTATAACCTTTAATTAGTTTAAAGTTAAATGGCGAAGTTATACTTCAAACAACTCTTGATTATGCTTACAAGCTTTGATCAAGAAACACAGCACTCTCACTTAAAAGCTTAGAGTGACACAACAATTACAACTCAATGAACACCCTAGTCCAATGCAATCATCTAGGTGATAATTGCTTGGCTCACAAGATAAACCTAATACAAGACACAAATAAAAATACATCAGTGAAGTATGATGGTACAATGAATGCTTCACGCTTAAAACCCCTGACTTGCTGAAAGTAGGATTGCCATCCTTTTATATTGCAGCACTTGGGCCTTGTACTTGTATTTCCTAAAAATAAGGTTAAGCAAGTTAACCTAATTTCCACATATTAGGGTGCTAACAAATAGGCTATTTGTTAGGTCCATTAATTGTAGCTCAGTTGTTAGTTTCCTGGATTTTAGCTCAGCTGTTAGATTCCTGAAAAATAGCCTGAGAAAAATACTGAAACAGAAAAACTAACAATCCTACACTTTAACATATGCTGTCAGGAATGAATGTCATAACATTCAGTTTGACGTCCAGAACATAGGCCATATGCTAGGTCTGTTATTCTCCTGAAAAACAGACAGTACTAAATGCTGAACTGTAAAAGACCAACCAGTCTATACTTCAGTATCAGCTGTCAGAGATAAATGTCATAACATCCAGTTTGACAATTAGACAATAGGCCATATGCCATGTCTGTTATTCTCCTGAAAAACAGACTGAAATAAATACTGAACTGTAGCAGAAAAACCAACCTGCCTATAATTCAGTATCTGCTGTCAAGGATGAATGTCATAACATTCAGTTTGACATTCAGACAATAGGCTATGTGCCAGGTCTGTTACTCTCCTGAAAAACAGACTGAACTAAATACTGAGTTATAACAGAAAAACCAACTATGCTATAGTTCAGTAACTGCTGTCAGGGATGAATGTCATAACATCCAGTTTGACATTCAGACAATAGGCTATGTGCCAGGTCTGTTACTCTCCTGAAAAACAAACTGAACTAAATACTGAGCTATAATAGAAAAACCAATTATTCTATAGTTCAGTAACTGCTGTCAGGGATGAATGTCATAACATCCAGTTTGACATTTAGTAAATCCTGTATTAGCTAATCCTGCAGCATACTACTCAAGCATGTCATGACCTCAGTCAATACATCAGAGTACAATTAGTGTTTTAACATAAAATGCAGCCAATCAAACATCTACAGATCAACATGATTATGCTCACTGGCATGATCAAGGGATGGTGGAACTTTCAGACCAGATGAGTGCCCTGACATATCGCGTAGATGCCATCCAGGAGTACACTCAGCACGTAGGATTGGATCTTACCCAGCGAGGACGAGGTGAGCGTGCAAGAGCAAGAGTCAGAGCACGAAGAAGCCAGCCGTGTAATGATGAGCAGTGATTTTTGTTTCTTTCCTTTTTACTTCTGTATACTGTCGCATTGAGGACAATGCATTGTTTATATATGGGAGGAAATCCTTATCACCCCTCTACTTGTTTCTATTGCTAATATTTTCAGCCAATACGAAAATTTTTGCTTGTCCTTTTCAGTTATTTACACATATTTTGGCATAACAAAAATTTTCCTTAAGATTAAATGCATACCCTACAAGTACATAGGTTGTCCCGAGGAGGCTTTGTCAGGAAAACCGAGAAAGATATAACAAGATTGATACCGTCCCGACACCCTAGACCCCTTATTTCTACGAGATCAGTTTGAATAACCATTATACCGACACCTTAAGTCTCCATTCTAGAGTAACCCCTAGTAGTTTATACTAGCAGTCAGCACCGTCTCAAGCGCAAACCACGTGGAGAGCCGATGAATATAAGTGTTTGATGCCTACAAATCAAGAAACTCCTTCATACTGTTGCTATCAAGAAATTGATAAAAGAACCATACAAAAGGTTGCAAAGTTGTGCAAAAAGAAGGAATAAAAACCCCAGTCGGTTGGTCCAGAGGTACCTGGTACTGGACTCGGTAGGGTGAACTACGGTTCGATCCCCCACAACCTTCAAACGGGATATATAAAGGGGTACCACACTAATGTACCAGACCCCCGTGCTAAGAAAAGGATCAAAGTCACTAACCGGCTACTTCACTAAGTGCGTGCGGAGGCAAAGGGCTTAATGTGATTGCGCTAGAATGAAACCGGGTGAAATAGAAATAGAGACACTAGGTTGAGCTGTAATAGCATGATTCGAACTGACTTGTGTAAAGGAAAGATCTATGCAAAAACTGAAAGCTCGTGTCGTCACAGTATCTTGGGTGTTTTACTCAGTATCGGACATCCTACTAATCCACCTGACAACCACGTACGAACGGGTAATGTATTCGCGTCTAAATTCTATTTTCAAATTGTGTTTGCTTGAGGACAAGCAAAGATTCAAGTTTAGGGGAGTTTCATAACGCGAAAACACATCAGATAATTGCCTCTATTTACACTCAGAAATCACATCATTTCGATTAATATCCAAATTATTGCGCAAGTATTCGTGTTGTTTTTGCAGGAATTTGAATCTTCATGCACTAAAGAGCAAAATGAAGAAAAGGAAGAAAAAGAAGAAGAAACAAGTGAAAAAAGCATAGAAAAACCAGAAGAACAGAAAAAGCAGATTTTGCTGATGTGACGATCGCCACACTTTCATGACGCTCGTCACGGCCCAGACTGTGACGACCGTCACAGGCCCATGACGAGCGTCACACGGTCATAAACTGCGTGTCATACCCCAAAATTTGCCCGTTGGTATTACAAAGCATTTTCCAAGACCCCGACTTATTCTGCAAGGCACCGACATCAAGCCCAGCTCACAACAGGCCCAATCCAAAAGGGGCCCAAAATAGCTTGCTCGCTAGGCGAGCAATCTCTTCGCCTAGCGAATGCTTCGTCATGACACTCGCCCAGCGAAGCGTCAGATCCAGGAAAAGGCCCAGACCTAGTTTGCTCGCTAGGCGAGCAATTCCTTCGCCTAGCGAAGCTTGCGAAGTTTGAGATTTTTGGACCTCATTTTAAGCCCATTAGGTCACCACTACCTCTACTATAAATACCTGCTCCTCTGCTACGAAAAAAAACACACACAGACGGACGAAGACGGACGGAAACACGCATCCAGAGGGAGAAACACAGAAACCCTGCTGATCCAAAGAATTCAGAAGGCGGAAACCCTGAAGGCCGTTTATTCACTCCGAAGCTACCGCCGTCCAACTCAATCCGGCTCGCCAATTCAAGGTTACAACTTGATTTGCAAACAGGTTAGCCTCACTATTATCGCTTTAGCTTCTTAATTGGCATATGATTATCATTTGGTGTCCTTATTTTGCATGTGGTATCATTTTAGTATCTTAATTTGCATGTGATATCGTTTTATATTTTCAATGGGCATATGGTACCACTTCATGTTCTTAATTTGTGGATTATAATTGAATTCATAAACATCTTGAGGTCTTGCATGAGAATTTACATGTGTTTGCCTATTGTGAAACTGAACCATATAATTGTATGTTGGATGCCATAAGCCATGCTGCAGGTTGAGGTCATAATGTTTTCAAATTTCAAACCCGTGGCCGCTCGCTAGCTCATCGCTAGGCGAGCCCGCAGCGAGCCTTCGCTGAGCCTTCGCTAGGCGAAGCAGAGGCGACCGGGCCAGGGGCTGCTTTGCTTTTTGCTGCCTATTTCATGTTTACCTAATGATGATTCTGCATTATTTGGCCTAAATTCTTGGCTGCTATATTTATCTTATGATGCAATTTCCAATTGTATTTTATGCTTTAATCCGTGTGTTCATGGTAAAGGTTAGCATACTTCCGAAGAAATAGCCAGTTAGGTACTCCGCTTTACGCATGGGAAGCCTTCATGGAGAGGGATTCTAAATTATTTCACTTTAATGTGAAGATTCATATTGAGTGCCTAATTAATTTTACTACATTAATTTTAATGTAATGTTGATTTTAATGTATCGATTTAATGCGGTATCATCATAATTACCTAATGGACTTAAAACATGGACTTTAAATAAATGACATCGGACCTCTCTTTATTACCCCACGATTACAATATTACGGTCATGTCCCGCGAACGTGGGGATACCTTTAGCAAAGACCCTTCGGTAAAATCATCATAGTCCCTCGGATGTTGCCTTCGAAATTACGATTTTGTCCCTCGATGACCCTTCGGTGTAGCCTACGGTTAAATGATGATAGTCCCTTCGAATGCTAAGGTATCCTCACAACTGTTGCCTTCAATGACCTATCGATGACCCTACGATGACCCTTATACATCCCCAGGATAAAACTACTTACTTCTCAATAGTAAGGACAGTTTTACCCTCATAAGGATGGGAAATGCCCAGAAAGACCTCGGACAGGTATAACCTTAATTGCTCACTCATAACAAAAAAAAAATGCTTTTCACACCCCACACCTTTCAAATATCTTTTGGAAAATCACCACTCAGCATACATCCATACTAGGATCATTGCCGAGTTATATTTTTCTAAACTACTTTCAAAAAATCCAACGAGATAACCACTTTGTATACATTCATGCAAGAATCATTACAAAGTTAAATTCTCCTTTTCAAAACATTTTTCACACAGTTCTCAACCATCTTTTTCAAACTAGAAAACATAAATGATTGAGCAATTAAGAGCCCATGGATAACCATGGATACAAAGGGTGCTAATACCTTCCCTTTGTATAAAGTACCTCCCGAACCTAAGAATTTAAAATTAAGGTCTTTCCTGTTCTTTTCCACCTTTCCTTAAGGGATAAAAGAAAAGTCGGTGGCGACTCTTGCTAACCGCGACATTGCGATTACAAATCCAATGAGGTCCAGTTCACCGTATGACACTGCGCTTTGAAGCAGTCAGCAACAGGCACCCAAAAATGCCTATATTTCCTCCAACAACTTTTCCCATGATTTCTTCTCTCAAGACCAAGTGTTCCTTGAATTCCTCAACTACCAAGACCTAATGGAAACTAAATAAAGGACTCAATTGGGAAAAAATGGGGAGGCCTACTTTGATATTTACGCTCTGCAATTTAATTTTCAGCTTTCTAGCTTTCAGCATTTTTTCTTTCATTCGAGCAACCTTATTTCCGTTGCCTCATTATATTCGCCATTCTTTTTGTAGTTTCCCTTCTCCAGTTAGTTTTCCAGTTAGCCATAGTAGTAGTTTCCTACACTGGGAAACTACTACGCTTTATTTAATTTTAAGTAGTAATCTGTATTGAAGAAGCAAAACCTACCAACTTGTGGAGGACTGCTCAAGTGCTCTAGGAATCGTTATACTTTGTACTTCGATCTCCAGGTTTTTATTGAATTATTATTATTATTGCCCATTTATTGTTATAAGCATGTTTGCCGCTGAGTTAATCTGCTTATGCCTTGCGATTGCTTTAATTAATATGTCCGACTAAACTACCGGTATCGATATGTAGCAACTTAATTTGATGGGATTTAATAATAACCGGTGAAAACCTTTTTTCTCAAATAACCTTTTAGGCTGAGGTTTTTAATTCAAGTTTACTTAACTTATCACAAAAGCGTAAAAAGCTATTTAATACGATTTTGCCACGAGAGTGGGAAATTAACTAAGGTGAGAACCAACAATCGCGAGAGCGTGAGGCTCGAGCTGGATAGTAAAAATTAGGCATTGGGTTTAAAAACAGCGAGAGCACTGTCGCAACCTGAAAAAATACAGTGTGCGAAAAAACAACCGACGAAAGAAAATGACAGGAGAGTCGCCACCGTGCGTTATTTATCCCAAAGGAGGGAAAGGAAATGCTCGAAGTAAACCTGGAAAAAGGAAAGGACAAGACAGGGTCTCACAACCAAATCTTGGGTTTGGGAGTCGGTTATGCGAAGGGAAGGTATTAGCACCCCTACGCATCCGTAGTACTCTACGGGATCCACTTTTATAGTTCTTGTCTAAAGGGTGTGAGTTTATCTTGTGTTGTTTACTAAAAAAACGGGATTAAATGAAAATGACTCGCGCGGATGTCGCATCCACTGCATACGTATCTCATCTGAATATGAGAATCATAGTCTTCGTAGCTCAGCTGACCTATGGGTTGGGGGATGTTTACTCGCTAAGACATCGCGTCTTATGCCTACCTATCTCATCTAGAATGAGAATCAGAGCAAGCCGTAGTTCGGCTAACTACGGGGTTATGGATTGGGTTTTGGACGAACGACGTTACTACGCAATCTACCGGATGCTCGACCTTTGGAGACTTACTCGCCTGTAGTAGAAGGAGTAAACATGTGTTAAGGAGAAGAAAAATCAATGAAGGGTTAGGGTTTGGGATGCTCATGCAAAAAGGCAGTCCTTGACGAAGGAACCTGCATAAAGTAAACACACAAAAACATTGCCTCCTATCGAGGTCTTCAAGCTAGGAAAGCAGTAAAATGCGGGAAAAATGTAAAAGTACCACACGGAGGAAGATCCGAGGTAACAACAATTGAAGGAACGATAAACCCTGAGATCCTTCCAAGCTAACATCATCAAAGAAAGTGGGTCAGTACAGGTAATCAGAATGAACCTCCAGGGGGTATCCCACAAATAAAGTGGAACACCAGGCAAACCATCTCTGCAAGAGTCATATGAGCCCTCACAAAACAAAACTCAACAAATAGGTTAGAGAAACAAAATAGGGTAATCAAGAGTTGCCCCCAAATCAAAATGTAACCACATGAATCATGCTCTTTCAATTCACAAAAAGCTCACAAAAAGCAACCAAGGGTAGGAGGCCTAAACCTCTTGTCAAACACATGCATCAAAAGGGTATCAAATTCACCCATAATACCTCATACATTTAGAGCATTCAAATTAAAGGCGTAAAATAATGGGAATAGGGCAAACCTGATTGGAGAGCTTGATTGAAATTGAGTTGCACCCGTGAGGTTTACAAAACAATCTTTAGGGTTTATGTGAGGCAGAGGTGATTCTGTGCAGTTGAGTTCCCTTCAGGGTTTGGAGGCTGCTCTGAACTCTGTTAGCTCTTCTCTCACTATCTTTTTCCTAGAGTTCTTCTCTCACTATCTTTTTCCCAGACAGGGTAATAGGAATAGAATGAAATTTTGTTTCACTGAAACTCTGAATTTATAACCTGATTTTTGTGGACCTGTGGGCTCAAATGAGAGAGGTTTAAGTCCAAGATTTTTTCTTTTATTTATTTATTTTGTTTTTTTTTTCGTTTTTTTTTGTTTAATAAAATATTCTGATTGCCATGATGAAATGCAAATGCTAAATGACCAAAAAATGAATGCATGCATGAGGTGTAAAGCGTATGCTTCCAGGAAAAATGAAGGGTAAATTTTGGGGTATTACAGCTGCCCCTATTCAATCAACTGGAGATCTGGAAAGAAGATAGCAGCGGCTTTCGTGCTTTCGAGGTATCAAGGGATTGAATACAATAAAAGCCCGAAAATTTGCACTGAAGTAAAGTGAAGTAACAATGCCTGTCAAAATCGGCAAAGAGGTGGTATTGAAAGAAGAATCCGTCTGGTACGGTGAGAGTCAGTCTGAATACCGAAAAAGAATGTTAACCTGGATACCAAAATAAATGGTAACACATAAATAACCATGGCCTGAATGCCGCTCATCAGTCTGAATATCGAAAAAGAATGTTAACCTGGATACCAAAATAAATGGTAACACATAAATAACCATGGCCTGAATGCCGCTCATCAGTCTGAATACTGGAAATGACTTCGATCTGAACATCGGGAGATATGAGATTATTAATATCGGTCTGAACACCGAGGGTCTGGCCTGAATGCCACAAGTTGCGTCAACCTGAATGTCGGAAACTTCTTCGATCTGAATATCGGAAAATTGGCCTGGATGCCACAAGTTACATCGACCTGAACGTCGGAAACTTCTTCGATTTGAACATCGGAAAACTGGCCTGAATGCCACAAGTTGCATCGACCTGAATGTCGAAAACTTGTTCGATCTGAACATCGAAAAATTGGCCTGAATGCCACAAGTTGCATCGACCTGAATGTCGGAAACTTCTTCGATCTGAACATCGGAAAACTGGCCTGAATGGATCAAATACCTTTCAGCGGTTTAGAAAAGATGCCAAAGTCTGAAGAAGTTGCCGCAGCTTTACACATGACGAAGTCCGACGTTGAAGCTAATTGGGTAACAAGGAGTGGAGTTAAGGGTTTACTTGCCAAATTTCTGATAAGTAAGGCCCGAGAATTCCTAAAAGTTATGAATGTCCATGCTTTTGAAGATGTTCTAGCATTGCTAATCTATGGTTTGGTGTTGTTCCCTAATCCGGACCAATTCATAGACATGAATGCTATTAAGATATTCCTCACTCACAACCCTGTGCCTACCTTGCTCGGAGATGTCTTGCATTCCCTTCACACTCGTACTATGAAGAAGCAAGGGACTCTCATGTGCTGCGTACCTTTGTTGTCTAGGTGGTTTATTTCGCACCTTCCTCAATCAGTTTTAAAGAATGATCAAAATCTGAAATGGTCTCAAAGGATAATGACACTCTCCCATTCAGACATCCGGTGGTGTTCTAACCTCAGAGAAAATGTTATCATCATCGACCGTTGTGGAGAATTCCCTAATGTACCCCTCATGGGGATAAGGGGAGGTATTACTTACAATCCTGCCTTAGCCCTACGTCAGTTCGGGCATGCTCGAAGAGACGGTCCACATGAAATGATTATCCAAGGTATAGTGTTTGACTATGACAATGACCCTCAAAATCTCCGTCAAAAGTTTGTACGAGCTTGGGGCATGGTGAAAAGAAGCAATTTAGGCAAGAAAAATTCTATTCCTATGGAGCCTTATCTCAGATGGGTACGCGCCAGAGCTCGTGAACTTGTCATGCCATATCTTGCAGTCGGACCATTGATTGTTGAATCAGAGGTCGAAGGAGGTACTTCCCAGATCATTCCTTACCCAGATATGCCTACTGATGTTGAGGAATTGAAAAGATCCTGGACCCAGTTGAGAGAAGAGAGAGATACTTTCGAAGCTCAGTTCAATGCAGAAAGGAAGAAAGTATTAGAGCTCACCAGTCAGCTTAATGAGGAACGAAGACTCAATGCATATCTTCGCCCAAAAAGAAGTCGCCCCTGGGAGACTTGAACTTTCATTGTATTTTATCATTATTCCTTTTGTAATGAACATTGAAAAATTAGCAATAAACATTTCTCTCTTGTTGGCAACTTACGCAAAGTTAAATTCCCAAAAGTCCTTGAAAACATTTCATGCATTGCATCGCATAACATAACATTGCATAACAGGTATTCCAAAGGACCATATTCTCACGGTCTGCCTCTTAAACAGAAAAATGGATCTCGAACAAACTGTCAAAGATCTCCAGACTCAGAATGCTTAATTCAAGGAGATGATGCTGAGCTTATCCAAGGGACAGGAGGAACTGAAGGCTCTTTTGGCCGAAAAGAAGAAGGACAAGAAAGCTGTGAGCTTCATTAACCCGGGCAGAAGGCGTAAAGGACAGGCTACGGGAATCAAATTTGGAATCCCGAATGGCCCAGAAGAGGGGGCGGAAAAGGATTCAGAGGAGGAGGACGCTGATTTCTCTAACCCTGAGGATGAGGATGAAGAGTATGAAGATGAACAGTACTCTCCAAGAGATGATAAGTACAAACTGCTGGAAGAGCGCATGCTAGCCATGGAGGGTCAGAAGACACCTGGTCTGGATTTCGAAAGTCTGGGTCTGGTCTCCGATGTGACCATTCCCCGCAAATTCAAAATCCCCACTTTCACTAAGTACGATGGTGCATCCTGCCCTCAGATGCATTTAAGGGCTTATGTGAGAAAGATTCAGCCGCATACCACTGATAAGAAACTGTGGATCCACTTCTTCCAAGAAAGTCTGTCTGGCACTCAGTTGGAATGGTATTATCAGCTCGAGAGCTCTGACATCCGCATCTGGACTGATTTAGCAACAGCTTTCTACAAGCAGTACCAGTACAATTCTGAATTAGCGCCTACTCGGCTACAGTTGCAGAATATGGCTATGGGATCTAAAGAAAGCTTCAAAGAGTATGCTCAGAAATGGAGAGATTTGGCTGGCAGGGTCAAACCCCCTATGACTGACCGAGAGTTAGTAGACCTGTTCATGGGTACCCTGACTGGCCCATTCTACAGCCATCTACTGGGGAGTTCTTCATCAGGTTTCACTGAACTTATACTGACAGGTGAACGGGTGGAGAGCGGCATTCGAAGCGGAAAGTTACAGGCAGCTACTTCTACAAGCAGTAAGAAATCCTATCATGGGAAGAATGAATCGAATGCTGTGTATGGTCAGAAGAATCATAATAAGAAAAATGGTGACCATGCCGTTGGAGCAGTGACAATTGCAGCCCCGCCAGCTCAAAACTTCCAGCAAAGACAAGACAGACCAAGAAGGCAGTTTACCAAGCTCAATATGACTTTAGCACAAGCACTGCAAAGCATGCTGAAGGTAAATTTAATCACTCTCAGAGGTCCTCCTGCAAATGTCAACACTGCTTCGCCTCGTTATAATCCCAATGCCAGGTGTGCATATCACTCCGATAGCCCCGGGCACGATACAAACGATTGTTGGCTGTTAAAGAATAAAATTCAGGACATGATCGACGCTGGGGAAATTGAGTTCGAGCCTCCGGAGACTCCTAATGTCATCACCGCTCCTATGCCTAATCATGACAAGGCTGTTAATGCTCTCGATGACAATCCTCTCATCACTACTGTAGCAGACTTAACATCTCCTCTCCCAATTATAAAGAGGAATTTATTGCAAGCTGGTTTATTTCCAGGTTGTACGGAAGATTGCAATCTCTGCATACTCCGGCCCGAGGACTGTTTGGAATTGAAGAATGGTATTCAACAGCTGATAGACGATCGTACAATTCTCTTTGAAAGGGTTTCTAAGACGGAAAACCCTGTTGAAGAAGTATCTGTGATTGCAAGGTCCAAGGTTCCCGTGAAGATTACTGCTCCCAGAATACCTGTAAAGATTATTGCTGAGCCCAGAGTAGCTCCCCTGATCATTACTGCACCTGGCCCGATCCCGTATTCCTCAAGCAAAGCTATTCCGTGGAATTATGGAGGTGATGTTTACATCCATGGTGTAAAGCAAGTTGGCAATTCTGCTAATCCTAATGACATTGTTGGGACTAGTAAAGTTACTCGAAGCGGAAGGATCTTCTCTCCAGAGATCTCACCTCCAGTTCCCGAAAACGAGGAAAGGAACCAGTCAACCCTTCTCAGTCAGAGACACCAATCGAAGCTACTACTGAAGACGTTGCCAAACGAGAAATGGAAGAAGTGCTGAAAATCATCCGCAAGAGTGATTTTGATGTGGTAGAACAGTTGGGGCATACCCCTTCCAAAATCTCGATGTTGTCCTTGTTGTTGTCTTCTGAATCTCATGCCAATGCCTTGATAAAATTCCTGAAGACCGCTCATGTGCCTCAAGAAACATCCGTCGATCAATTCGAACATTATGTTGCTAATTTGACTGTTGACAATGGCCTAGGCTTTTCCGATGCTGACCTGACGCCAGCAGGAAAGAATCACAATAAAGCTCTGCATATCTCCATCGAGTGTGAGGGGATCACCCTGGCTCACGTGTTGATCGACAACGGCTCTTCCTTGAATGTGCTCCCGAAAGCTGTACTCGATAAATTTGACTACAAAGGCATTGAACTGAAACCTAGTGATGTTGTGGTGCGTGCTTACGATGGTGCGAAGAGTGTTGTCTATGGTGAAGTGGTTCTCCCTATCAAGATAGGACCTCAAGTCTTCAACACTACCTTTCACGTGATGGACATTCGTCCCGCCTACTCCTGCTTGTTGGGGCGCCCTTGGATCCATGGGGCAGGTGCGGTAGCTTCGTCGCTTCATCAAAAGCTGAAGTATCCAATAGCAGGCATGGTTGTCACTGTATGTGGAGAAGAAGAGTATATTGTCAGTAGTGTGCAAGCCTTCAAATACGTTGAGATGGATGGTGAATTCTTCGAGACTCCAACTCAGTCATTTGAAGTGGTTCCTCCGCCTAGTCCTGTCCTTAAGCCAACTCCCCTTGTGCCCGAGGTTATTCGAGCTCCTCCTGCTATGATTTCTCTGAAAAATGCTCAAGCTGTGGTCGAAGATGGTGGCTGTACTGGCTGGGGTCAACTGATCAACGTACCGTACAAGTCTGACAAAGCTGGTCTGGGATTCAACTCTGGAAAGATGGTCAAAGATCAAATCAATGTTGTAGAAGATGCTGACAGTGATTGCGACCTGGATAGCTGGATCTACCCAACAATTGGCAACGGACTCAATAATTGGAAGGCTGAAGACACTATCCCGATCTCCTTTAGTCAGGAGTAATTGCTATTGTCCATTTAGTTTTGCAAACCTTTATTTTTTCAATTGAACTTCTTAAAAGCATTGTGTCTATACCCGGGGCACAATAGCTAATTTGTTAAGGGTTTGTCATTTCATAAGCATATTCATATTCAATAAATCAATGGACTTTTTCGCATTCAAATATTGCGCTCTTTATTTTTCCTGTCGTCTTTCAAACAAGCTATGCATTCTTACACACACTCACGTAACAAATTGCAGATCCGTATCCACTCTGGATCCTATTGATAATAATTCCGCTACTGTTCATTATGACTTCGAAAATCCGATCTACCAAGCCGAAGATGGAAGTGAGGAAGATTGTGAAGTCCCTGGAGAGCTTGCCAGACTGTTACTGCAAGAGGAAAGGACTATACAGCCGCATGAAGAGTCACTCGAAGTCGTAAATCTAGGTACTGAAGTGGAAAGAAAAGAAGTTAGAATAGGAGCAGGATTGGAAAACAGTGTCAAAGAAAGATTGATTCGGATGTTACATGACTATGTAGAGGTTTTCGCTTGGTCTTATGAAGACATGCCCGGGTTGGATACCGATATAGTGGTGCATCGACTGCCAACGAGGGAAGAATGTCGTCCTGTTAAGCAAAAGGTTCGTCGCATGCGTCCTGAAATGTCCGAGAAAATCAAAGCCGAGGTTATGAAACAGTTTAATGCCGGTTTCCTAGCCGTTACTTCTTACCCTCAATGGGTTGCTAATGTGGTACCAGTACCGAAGAAAGATGGTAAGGTGCGAATGTGCGTAGATTACCGAGACCTGAATAAAGCAAGTCCCAAAGATGACTTTCCACTCCCGCACATTGATGTTCTGGTAGATAACACCGCTCAACACAAAGTATTCTCATTCATGGATGGATTCTCGGGTTATAACCAGATTAAGATGGCACCTGAGGACATGGAGAAAACTACGTTTGTGACGCAATGGGGCACTTTTTGTTACAAAGTAATGCCATTCGGTCTAAAGAACGCCGGGGCAACGTACCAGCGTGCTATGGTGGTTTTGTTCCATGATATGATTCATCATGAGGTAGAAGTATATGTGGATGACATGATAGCTAGATCTCACACTGAAGGAGAACATCTCGATCATTTATACAAACTGTTCGAGAGGTTGAAGAAGTACAAGTTGAGATTGAATCCGAACAAATGCACTTTTGGAGTAAGATCCGGTAAACTCTTGGGCTTTATTGTCAGCGGTAAAGGAATTGAGGTTGACCCGGCTAAAGTGAGAGCTATTCAAGAAATGCCAGTTCCCTGTACGGAGAAAGAGGTAAGAGGTTTCTTGGGACGCTTGAACTACATTGCTCGATTTATTTCCCACTTGACCGCTACCTGCAAACCCATCTTCAAATTGCTGAGGAAGAATCAAGAGATGATATGGAATGACGAATGCCAGGAAGCTTTTGACAAAATCAAGAACTACCTCCAGGAACCTCCGATTCTGATACCACCAGTTGAAGGAAGACCTCTAATCATGTATTTGACCGTGTTAGAAAATTCAATGGGGTGCGTATTGGGGCAACATGACGAGTCTGGTCGAAAAGAGCATGCCATATACTACCTGAGCAAAAAGTTTACCGACTGTGAAACAAGATACTCACTGCTCGAGAGAACTTGCTGTGCTTTGGCCTGGGCTGCTCGCCGACTAAGACAGTATATGTTGAATCAGACCACTTTGTTGATTTCTAGGATGGATCCCATCAAATACATGTTCGAGAAGCCTGCCCTCTCCGGAAGAATAGCGAGATGGCAGATGATCTTAACAGAGTACGATATCCAGTACACTACCCAGAAGGCAATCAAAGGAAGCGTGTTGGCTGATCATTTGGCTCATCAAGCGGTGGATGATTACCAATCTATGAATTTTGAGTTCCCAGATGAGGATGTCATGTTTGTTACGGATAATGAAAAACCTAAACCAGATGAAGGACCCGAATGGGGATCCCGATGGACTATGGTCTTTGATGGATCTTCTAATGCATTGGGCCATGGTGTTGGGGTTGTACTCATTTCTCCCGGAGGTTACCATACACCTCTCACGGCTAGACTATGTTTCCATTGTACCAATAATATGGCTGAGTATGAAGCATGTATTTTTGGACTCAAAGCTGCTATAGATTGGCGAATCAAGTTTTTGAGTGTGTACGGAGATTCGGCCTTGGTAATCAGTCAGATCAACGGGGAATGGGATACTAAACATCCAAATCTCATCCCTTATCGAGAGCGGGTGATGACATTAATCCCATACTTTGAAGAGGTAACATTTGAACATATTCCACGAGAGGAGAACCAGTTGGCAGACGCATTAGCTACCATGTCATCTATGTTCAGAGTCAGATGGGACGGTGAAGCTCCCATGATTACCATTGGACGGTTAAATGAACCAGCACACTGTTATGAACTTAACACTGATAAGGTACAGGAGAACCCTTGGTTCCACGACGTAAGAAGGTATTTAGAAGCTCAGGAATACCCTGAAGAGGCATCCATCAAGGACAGAAAATTCCTGAGGAAGTTCTCCGCTAAATTCTTTCTGAGTAACGGAGTATTATACAAACGTAATCATGATTCGACTCTGCTTCGCTGTGTGGATAAAAAGGAAGCAGAAAGGATTATGGAAGACATGCATGACGGTATTTTTGGGACTCATTCTAATGGACATACAATGGCCAAGAAGATTCTGAGATCGGGGTATTATTGGTCTACCATGGAAGCGGATTGCCACCAGCACTCCAGAACCTGTCACAAGTGCCAGATCTATGCGGACAAGGTACATATGATTGAACGTGTTAACAGCTCCTTGGCCCTTTGCAATGTGGGGCATCGATATGATTGGAGAGATTAAACCCACGGCTTCTAATGGACATCGCTTCATTCTTGTCGCTATTGATTACTTTACGAAGTGGGTAGAGGCAGCCTCATTCGCTTCTGTCACCAAGAATGTGGTGGCACGGTTCGTCAAGAATAGCCTTATTTGTCGGTATGGCATCCCTGAAAGGATTATCACTGACAATGGTACTAATTTGAACAACAAGATGATTACTGAACTCTGCACGCAGTTCAAAATTAAGCACCATAACTCTTCTCCGTACCGGCCAAAGATGAATGGCGCCGTGGAGGCTGCTAATAAGAACATTAAGAAGATCATACAAAAGATGACAGTAACGTACAAAGACTGGCACGAGATGTTACCATTTGCTCTCCATGGTTATCGCACTTCAGTACGCACTTCGACAGGGGCAACTCCTTTCTCTTTAGTCTACGGAACGGAAGCTGTTTTACCAGTGGAAGTCCAGATTCCCTCTCTAAGAATCATGAAAGAGGCGGGCTTAGATGAAGATGAATGGATTCAGACACGACTCGATCAGATAAATTTGATTGATGAAAAGAGACTAGCGGCTGTTTGTCATGGGCAGATATATCAGAAGCGCATGACCCAGGCATTTAACAAAAGAGTCAAGAGACAGGTGTATCAGGTAGGCGACTTGGTGATCAAGCGTATCACTCTACCACAAGGGGACCCCAGAGGCAAGTGGACTCCCACATACGAAGGACCATTCGTGGTTAAGAAGGTATTCTCTGGTGGAGCCATGATACTTGCTACAATGGATGGCGAAGACTTCCCGCATCCTGTGAACGCGGACATAGTTAAAAAATACTACGCATAAAAGAGACCCGCTAGGTCGACGTACCTAGGCAAAAGTAAGGGCATCCCGGCGAACCAAAAGGGTTCGAGCAAAAATTAGGGATAAACATATAAAGACGTGCACCCGGCAAGTCGAAAACCTGAAAAGGCGGCTTGGGCAAAAAAGGGTATCCTGGTGGACTGAAAACCTGAAAAGGCGGTCCAGGCAAAAATTAGGGATTAAAGCGCATGACTATGTCCCGTTCTCAGTCAACTTTCATCCAAGTTCCAGGGACTGACCAAGCCAATCACTTCTATCCGACAGCAGGGGATGAGATGCTTGAAGACATAATGGCGATAGTAGACTTAAAATCAATAGGACTTTTTCTGCATAGCTGTCTCTTTGTCTTTGACAATTTCCTCTTACTAGGATTTCTGTCTCCTTGTACGCAATTTGCCTGTTTATAGGCCTCCTTTCAAAATCAATACAACCTTCTTTCAAAAAAGATACTTTTGTTTTTACTTTCTGTTTTGTTTGCGTCAACGCCCATTGATTTAATTTGAATTAATATATGCATTTGAATATGACCAATGTTTACCAAAATACATGCATAGAATAGCAATAGCAATTACTACAAGACTTCGGGATCGAGGATAAGGTCTAATCATGCTTCCAAGGAATCCACTACCAATTCTCTTCCCCCAGCAAGCCTGTTTTTCCCAGAAGAAATTGGCAGTATTCCCCGGCACAGCCAGCTATTCCCCAACAGAGGTCGGCCTCATCAGGCAGATTGATCATCTCACCCATCCCTAGCCAGGCTCTGTTGAATATCTCTACCATCAGACAGAAATCAGAACCCCCAGCCGAGAGAGGGTCCTCAACACGAATATCTCCAATCAGTGGATGGGGATTTATTTTCCCCAGTAGAGTCCCCAAGCAGAACTGCTCATACGCATAACTCATTCATTACATCGTTTCACAACATACGCATGCATACAACATTCGCATTTATTTTCGAAAGCATAAAACATCTCATGCATCATGACATGGCATAAAGCTAACCTTTCTTTGCAGGTTAATTATCCTCCTGATATAGTCAAAGTAAAAGGCTCATTCAGGTAGACGCCTTTATCAATCACAGACAAGATTCAGATACACATTCCAGATGCAATTCATGGGAACATTCATTCTGACAACACTTCGATATCCTCCTAGCGACGGCATCTTTAAGCCCATCCCAAACATTTATTGCAAATACAATGTATACAGATACAGCCTAACATACGGTTCATCCGGATTCATCTCAACATATGACTCCTTCAACAACTCAAATACAGTCTAATGTACGACCAAGTTAGACCTTCCAAGCATCAAATACAGTCTAATGTACGACCAAGTTAGACCAGATGCTGCTCAAATACGGTTTAATGTACGACCAAGTTAAACCTTCATCTTTCTCAGGTGCTACCTTCGGACAGGTACATTCCTGAATGGTAGTCTAGTATACGGCTACTCCCTTTCTCAGGTGCTACCTTCGGACAGGTACATTCCTGAATGGTAGTCTAGTATACGGCTACTCCCTTTCTCAGGTGCTACCTTCGGACAGGTACATTCCTGAATGGTAGTCTAGTATACGGCTACTCCCTTACTCAGGTGCTACCTTCGGACAGGTACATTCCTGAATGGTAGTCTAGTATACGGCTATTCCCTTGCTCAGGTGCTACCTTCGGACAGGTACATTCCTGAATGGTAGTCTAGTATACGGCTATTCCCTTTCTCAGGTGCTACCTTCGGACAGGTACATTCCTGAATGGTAGTCTGGTATACGGCTACTCCCTTTCTCAGGTGCTACCTTCGGACAGGTACATTCCTGAATGGTAGTCTAGTATATGGCTACTCCCTTTCTCAGGTGCTACCTTCGGACAGGTACATTCCTGAATGGTAGTCTAGTATATGACTACTCCCTTACTCAGATGCTACCTTCGGACAGGTACATTTCTGAATGGTGGTCTGGCATACGACTACTCCCTTTTCAGCAGATTCAGCCTAACGGACGGCCCATTCTGCAACCCAGATGCGATCTAGCGTACGATCCATTCTGATCTTTCATCCCCAGCAAAATCATCCGCCTAATAAATGGCTCACTCTGGTATTCAGACACGGTCTAACATACGATCCATGCTGATCCCATATCCCCAGCAGTATATAGCATACTCTGACTCCCCAGCGAAGTCGACGGCATAATGGACGACTCACTATACGGTCCGACGTATGACCCGGTGTGACACCCATGTCTCTAGGTATCGTCTAACGTACGACACAATCTGGAAATCTCCTCAGCAAGTTTCTTGGATGGCATCTTTAAGCCCATCTCCGTCAAGACAAATGAACAAGTGCAAATTTTTGGGGCATTCTAAGTGTTCAATAATCTTTCACCTCCAGACCACAAACGGCACCTACCATTCTACTCTCTCGGTTCAAGAATATTGAACAGGGGCAGCTGTCATACCCCAAAATTTGCCCGTTGGTATTACAAAGCATTTTCCAAGACCCCGACTTATTCTGCAAGGCACCGACATCAAGCCCAGCTCACAACAGGCCCAATCCAAAAGGGGCCCAAAATAGCTTGCTCGCTAGGCGAGCAATCTCTTCGCCTAGCGAATGCTTCGTCATGACACTCGCCCAGCGAAGCGTCAGATCCAGGAAAAGGCCCAGACCTAGTTTGCTCGCTAGGCGAGCAATTCCTTCGCCTAGCGAAGCTTGCGAAGTTTGAGATTTTTGGACCTCATTTTAAGCCCATTAGGTCACCACTACCTCTACTATAAATACCTGCTCCTCTGCTACGAAAAAACACACACAGACGGACGAAGACGGACGGAAACACGCATCCAGAGGGAGAAACACAGAAACCCTGCTGATCCAAAGAATTCAGAAGGCGGAAACCCTGAAGGCCGTTTATTCACTCCGAAGCTACCGCCGTCCAACTCAATCCGGCTCGCCAATTCAAGGTTACAACTTGATTTGCAAACAGGTTAGCCTCACTATTATCGCTTTAGCTTCTTAATTGGCATATGATTATCATTTGGTGTCCTTATTTTGCATGTGGTATCATTTTAGTATCTTAATTTGCATGTGATATCGTTTTATATTTTCAATGGGCATATGGTACCACTTCATGTTCTTAATTTGTGGATTATAATTGAATTCATAAACATCTTGAGGTCTTGCATGAGAATTTACATGTGTTTGCCTATTGTGAAACTGAACCATATAATTGTATGTTGGATGCCATAAGCCATGCTGCAGGTTGAGGTCATAATGTTTTCAAATTTCAAACCCGTGGCCGCTCGCTAGCTCATCGCTAGGCGAGCCCGCAGCGAGCCTTCGCTGAGCCTTCGCTAGGCGAAGCAGAGGCGACCGGGCCAGGGGCTGCTTTGCTTTTTGCTGCCTATTTCATGTTTACCTAATGATGATTCTGCATTATTTGGCCTAAATTCTTGGCTGCTATATTTATCTTATGATGCAATTTCCAATTGTATTTTATGCTTTAATCCGTGTGTTCATGGTAAAGGTTAGCATACTTCCGAAGAAATAGCCAGTTAGGTACTCCGCTTTACGCATGGGAAGCCTTCATGGAGAGGGATTCTAAATTATTTCACTTTAATGTGAAGATTCATATTGAGTGCCTAATTAATTTTACTACATTAATTTTTAATGTAATGTTGATTTTAATGTATCGATTTAATGCGGTATCATCATAATTACCTAATGGACTTAAAACATGGACTTTAAATAAATGACATCGGACCTCTCTTTATTACCCCACGATTACAATATTACGGTCATGTCCCGCGAACGTGGGGATACCTTTAGCAAAGACCCTTCGGTAAAATCATCATAGTCCCTCGGATGTTGCCTTCGAAATTACGATTTTGTCCCTCGATGACCCTTCGGTGTAGCCTACGGTTAAATGATGATAGTCCCTTCGAATGCTAAGGTATCCTCACAACTGTTGCCTTCAATGACCTATCGATGACCCTACGATGACCCTTATACATCCCCAGGATAAAACTACTTACTTCTCAATAGTAAGGACAGTTTTACCCTCATAAGGATGGGAAATGCCCAGAAAGACCTCGGACAGGTATAACCTTAATTGCTCACTCATAACAAAAAAAAAATGCTTTTCACACCCCACACCTTTCAAATATCTTTTGGAAAATCACCACTCAGCATACATCCATACTAGGATCATTGCCGAGTTATATTTTTCTAAACTACTTTCAAAAAATCCAACGAGATAACCACTTTGTATACATTCATGCAAGAATCATTACAAAGTTAAATTCTCCTTTTCAAAACATTTTTCACACAGTTCTCAACCATCTTTTTCAAACTAGAAAACATAAATGATTGAGCAATTAAGAGCCCATGGATAACCATGGATACAAAGGGTGCTAATACCTTCCCTTTGTATAAAGTACCTCCCGAACCTAAGAATTTAAAATTAAGGTCTTTCCTGTTCTTTTCCACCTTTCCTTAAGGGATAAAAGAAAAGTCGGTGGCGACTCTTGCTAACCGCGACATTGCGATTACAAATCCAATGAGGTCCAGTTCACCGTATGACACTGCGCTTTGAAGCAGTCAGCAACAGGCACCCAAAAATGCCTATATTTCCTCCAACAACTTTTCCCATGATTTCTTCTCTCAAGACCAAGTGTTCCTTGAATTCCTCAACTACCAAGACCTAATGGAAACTAAATAAAGGACTCAATTGGGAAAAAATGGGGAGGCCTACTTTGATATTTACGCTCTGCAATTTAATTTTCAGCTTTCTAGCTTTCAGCATTTTTTCTTTCATTCGAGCAACCTTATTTCCGTTGCCTCATTATATTCGCCATTCTTTTTGTAGTTTCCCTTCTCCAGTTAGTTTTCCAGTTAGCCATAGTAGTAGTTTCCTACACTGGGAAACTACTACGCTTTATTTAATTTTAAGTAGTAATCTGTATTGAAGAAGCAAAACCTACCAACTTGTGGAGGACTGCTCAAGTGCTCTAGGAATCGTTATACTTTGTACTTCGATCTCCAGGTTTTTATTGAATTATTATTATTATTGCCCATTTATTGTTATAAGCATGTTTGCCGCTGAGTTAATCTGCTTATGCCTTGCGATTGCTTTAATTAATATGTCCGACTAAACTACCGGTATCGATATGTAGCAACTTAATTTGATGGGATTTAATAATAACCGGTGAAAACCTTTTTTCTCAAATAACCTTTTAGGCTGAGGTTTTTAATTCAAGTTTACTTAACTTATCACAAAAGCGTAAAAAGCTATTTAATACGATTTTGCCACGAGAGTGGGAAATTAACTAAGGTGAGAACCAACAATCGCGAGAGCGTGAGGCTCGAGCTGGATAGTAAAAATTAGGCATTGGGTTTAAAAACAGCGAGAGCACTGTCGCAACCTGAAAAAATACAGTGTGCGAAAAAACAACCGACGAAAGAAAATGACAGGAGAGTCGCCACCGTGCGTTATTTATCCCAAAGGAGGGAAAGGAAATGCTCGAAGTAAACCTGGAAAAAGGAAAGGACAAGACAGGGTCTCACAACCAAATCTTGGGTTTGGGAGTCGGTTATGCGAAGGGAAGGTATTAGCACCCCTACGCATCCGTAGTACTCTACGGGATCCACTTTTATAGTTCTTGTCTAAAGGGTGTGAGTTTATCTTGTGTTGTTTACTAAAAAAACGGGATTAAATGAAAATGACTCGCGCGGATGTCGCATCCACTGCATACGTATCTCATCTGAATATGAGAATCATAGTCTTCGTAGCTCAGCTGACCTATGGGTTGGGGGATGTTTACTCGCTAAGACATCGCGTCTTATGCCTACCTATCTCATCTAGAATGAGAATCAGAGCAAGCCGTAGTTCGGCTAACTACGGGGTTATGGATTGGGTTTTGGACGAACGACGTTACTACGCAATCTACCGGATGCTCGACCTTTGGAGACTTACTCGCCTGTAGTAGAAGGAGTAAACATGTGTTAAGGAGAAGAAAAATCAATGAAGGGTTAGGGTTTGGGATGCTCATGCAAAAAGGCAGTCCTTGACGAAGGAACCTGCATAAAGTAAACACACAAAAACATTGCCTCCTATCGAGGTCTTCAAGCTAGGAAAGCAGTAAAATGCGGGAAAAATGTAAAAGTACCACACGGAGGAAGATCCGAGGTAACAACAATTGAAGGAACGATAAACCCTGAGATCCTTCCAAGCTAACATCATCAAAGAAAGTGGGTCAGTACAGGTAATCAGAATGAACCTCCAGGGGGTATCCCACAAATAAAGTGGAACACCAGGCAAACCATCTCTGCAAGAGTCATATGAGCCCTCACAAAACAAAACTCAACAAATAGGTTAGAGAAACAAAATAGGGTAATCAAGAGTTGCCCCCAAATCAAAATGTAACCACATGAATCATGCTCTTTCAATTCACAAAAAGCTCACAAAAAGCAACCAAGGGTAGGAGGCCTAAACCTCTTGTCAAACACATGCATCAAAAGGGTATCAAATTCACCCATAATACCTCATACATTTAGAGCATTCAAATTAAAGGCGTAAAATAATGGGAATAGGGCAAACCTGATTGGAGAGCTTGATTGAAATTGAGTTGCACCCGTGAGGTTTACAAAACAATCTTTAGGGTTTATGTGAGGCAGAGGTGATTCTGTGCAGTTGAGTTCCCTTCAGGGTTTGGAGGCTGCTCTGAACTCTGTTAGCTCTTCTCTCACTATCTTTTTCCTAGAGTTCTTCTCTCACTATCTTTTTCCCAGACAGGGTAATAGGAATAGAATGAAATTTTGTTTCACTGAAACTCTGAATTTATAACCTGATTTTTGTGGACCTGTGGGCTCAAATGAGAGAGGTTTAAGTCCAAGATTTTTTCTTTTATTTATTTATTTTGTTTTTTTTTTTCGTTTTTTTTGTTTAATAAAATATTCTGATTGCCATGATGAAATGCAAATGCTAAATGACCAAAAAATGAATGCATGCATGAGGTGTAAAGCGTATGCTTCCAGGAAAAATGAAGGGTAAATTTTGGGGTATTACAGCTGCCCCTATTCAATCAACTGGAGATCTGGAAAGAAGATAGCAGCGGCTTTCGTGCTTTCGAGGTATCAAGGGATTGAATACAATAAAAGCCCGAAAATTTGCACTGAAGTAAAGTGAAGTAACAATGCCTGTCAAAATCGGCAAAGAGGTGGTATTGAAAGAAGAATCCGTCTGGTACGGTGAGAGTCAGTCTGAATACCGAAAAAGAATGTTAACCTGGATACCAAAATAAATGGTAACACATAAATAACCATGGCCTGAATGCCGCTCATCAGTCTGAATATCGAAAAAGAATGTTAACCTGGATACCAAAATAAATGGTAACACATAAATAACCATGGCCTGAATGCCGCTCATCAGTCTGAATACTGGAAATGACTTCGATCTGAACATCGGGAGATATGAGATTATTAATATCGGTCTGAACACCGAGGGTCTGGCCTGAATGCCACAAGTTGCGTCAACCTGAATGTCGGAAACTTCTTCGATCTGAATATCGGAAAATTGGCCTGGATGCCACAAGTTACATCGACCTGAACGTCGGAAACTTCTTCGATTTGAACATCGGAAAACTGGCCTGAATGCCACAAGTTGCATCGACCTGAATGTCGAAAACTTGTTCGATCTGAACATCGAAAAATTGGCCTGAATGCCACAAGTTGCATCGACCTGAATGTCGGAAACTTCTTCGATCTGAACATCGGAAAACTGGCCTGAACGCCACAAGTTGCATCGACCTGAACGTCGGAAACTTCTTCGATCTGAACATCGGAAAACTGGCCTGAACGCCACTTCGGTCTGAATATCGGAAACTTCATGCCTGTCAGCATCGGCAAAAATAGGGAACGATAATAGAGGCGGCGCATGGGCCAATGACACTTGCTGGGGATAACAAAGGTAAGTCATGAACAATCTTTAGTCTGAGTACTGGAAACAACTTCTGGCTTATCACTTGGATTACCGAGAATGTTTTATGCTTACATGTGTATGTTTGAATTTTTCAATGGCGTAATGCTCCATGTAAATGGAAATGCTACGCGATTTGTGAGGATGCAATGCAATATGATTCTACATGCAGGGATGCGAAATGCTGGGTAGAATGCCAAGCTGAGGCAAGGGGATCTGCTGGGGAAATGATCACCATCTTCTGGACCCTGGCAAAGTTGCTGGAGATGCACAGTGCAAAGAATTCTGTGGGGAAATGACCCGCCACACGGTGTTCTAGCAATGACGAAATACCGAGATTCTGACTGGGGAGAGAACGACACTGAAAACCTGCTGTTGGGGAAAGCGATAGTGGTTCTGGCAACCACGATCTGCGAGAGATGACTCAGCAGGGGAAGCAAACACCGATACGGTAACGAGGTTCTGCTTCAAGGAAAGAAACCATGAATCTGGCATTGAGATTATCGATCTGGCCTCGAACTCTAAGGAGCAGCCGCTTCTGCTGGGAAGATACAGTCTGACACTGTCAACTCCGCTGGGGGTATATAGTCTGACACTGTCAACTCTACTGGGGAGTGTATAATCTGAAACCACCGCTTGGGGGGAGGTACAGTGGTGAGAACCTGCTGGGGATTGAAGAATCCAACGCTCTGATCAGCTCTGCAGGGATAAGATACCGAATTCGTCTGTTGGCGTCGTTGCCGGGGAAAACATTCACGATCATCTGCAGGGGATTTTAAGGAAATGCCCCGAGGGTACCTGTTATGAATAGACGATCCAAAGCACTTAAAATTTACAACAATTTTAAATGTTTATTAAGCATGTACCTGTAAAGCTCTTATGTGTCATGATGCAATGTTTATCAAAAAATTTGGACGTCATTTTTGCAAACAAAACAGAAAAATGAAAGAAAACAGAGATATACTGAGTAACATGATTTTATTGATTGAACGGCCTCTGAATAGGCATTTACATCAGGAAGCAATCCCTGGAAAGAGGTAATTGCACAACAGATAAAAACAGACATTAATCTAATGGCAATGTGAAATGGATTTATATTGGGTTCCAATTCTACTATGACTCGCTTGTCTTCAAGATCCTCCAGATGATCAGCTTTCTGAAAAGAGTGATTGGACTGTTTCCTATCCTTCAAAAGTTTCCAGTCATTGACACGAGATGAGATTCAGAACTACTCAGAACGCAGTCATTCGCTTAATCCCTAACTTTTGCCTGGATCGCCCTTTTCGGGTTTTCAATCCACTGGGATACCCATTTTTGCCTAAGTTGCCTTTTCAGGTTTTCAACTTACCGGGTGTACAATCTTTTCACTTTTAATCCCTAATTTTTGCCCGAACCTTTTTCATTTTCTTGGTTCGCCAGGATGCCCATTTTTGCCTGGACTACTCTTTTTATTGTCCAGCGGGTCTATTTCATGCGAAGTATTTTTTAACTGCGTCTGAGTTCACCGGGGAAGTGAAGTTTTCACCATCCATCGTTGCAAGCATTGAGGCCCCACCATCAAAAACCTTGGTGACAATATACGGTCCATCATAATTAGGAGTCCACTTGCCCCTGTGATCTGTCTGAGGAGGAAGGATCCTTTTCAACACCAAATCTCCGACCTGGAAGCATCGAGGACGCACTTTCTGATCAAAGGCTCTCTTCATCCGACTTTGATATAACTGCCCATGACAAATGGCTGCCATTCGCTTCTCTTCAATAAGACTCAACTCATTGAACCTTGTCCGAATCCATTCAGCTTCGTCTAACTTGACATCCAACAGGACTCTTAGAGAAGGAATCTCCACTTCAACAGGTAGGACTGCTTCCATACCATACACAAGGGAGTAAGGGGTTGCCCCGGTCGATGTACGTACTGAAGTACGGTACCCATGCAAGGCGAAGGGTAGCATCTCATGCCAATCTCTGTACGTAACGACCATCTTCTGCACAATCTTCTTTATGTTCTTATTTGCCGCTTCAACAACACCGTTCATCTTAGGGCGGTAAGGGGAAGAATTGTGATGCTGAATGTTGAAGTTCTGGCATAACTCCTTCATCATTTTGTTGTTGAGATTAGAACCATTATCAGTAATGATTCTTTTGGGAATCCCATAGCGACAAATGATTTCTTTCTTGATGAATCGGGCAACCACATGTCTGGTGACCTTCGCAAATGACGCTGCTTCGACCCACTTGGTGAAATAGTCGATGGCAACAAGGATGAAGCGATGCCCATCGGAAGCGGTCGGCTCAATCTTTCCAATCATATCGATGCCCCACATAGCGAAAGGCCACGGCGAAGACATCACATTCAAAGGATTCGGCGGCACATGCACCTTATCAGCATAAATCTGGCATTTATGGAACTTCCGAGCATATTTGAAACAATCAGATTCCATTGTCATCCAGTAATAACCTGCTCTCAACAATTTCTTAGCCATTGCATGTCCGCCGGCATGAGTACCGAAGGAGCCTTCATGAACTTCCTGCATTAACATGTCTGCTTCGTGTCTATCCACGCATCTAAGCAGAACCATGTCGAAGTTCCTCTTATACAGCACATCGTCTTTATTCAAGAAGAAACTGCCTGCCAATCTTCTCAAAGTCTTTCTATCATTGTTGGATGTCCCTGCAGGGTACTCTTGATTCTTCAGAAAGCACTTGATGTCGTGATACCAGGGCTTGTCATCAACTACCAGTTCAGAAGCAGACACATACGCGGCCCTATCAAGGCGCATCACTTCGATCTTGGGAGCATGGTTCCAACAGATCACCGTGATCATGGAGGATAGAGTAGCAAGAGCATCTGCCATCTGGTTCTCATCACGAGGTATATGGTACAGCTTTACTGTTGTGAAGAAAGTCAACAGTCTTCTCGTGTAATCTCTGTAGGGGACCAGATTGGGCTGGAGAGTGTTCCAATCACCATTCACTTGATTGATCACCAGAGCTGAATCTCTGAAGATGTCCAGAGTCTTGGTTCTCAAATCAATGGCTTGCTCAATACCCAAGATATAAGCTTCATACTCAGCTTCATTATTGGTGCACTCAAAAGTCAGACGAGCGGTGAAAGGCATGTCGGCACCTTTC